>NC_092166.1:77520689-77858689 GCF_045791955.1 Oncorhynchus clarkii lewisi | reverse complement strand
ATTGTTTTCATCAGAACATAAAAGTGTGCAATTGTGCTCACTGTCTCCGGCAATCAGTAAATACTACTGCAGGAAATTCCAAATCATCCCACCAGTGTTATACTAAATATGGACTACCTAATTGTTATGATTTTTTACAATATTGCGAACATGCAGAGATGCAGAGAATAAAGTTGGATCATCTCTAAATAACTTTGTACTGCTCCTAAATCATCATCTCCAACATTGTGGCCTTCATTATCAACATCTCCATTATAGAGTTTGGCTTTGGTATGAGACTTATACATTCCTATCAGTTATGTTCCTCCATTCATCCTTCCCTGTTCCTACTGTGGATTATGTTTCTGTGCCTCAATAGAAAGTCTACAAAACTATGAGCAAACCAGCCTACGTATTAAATACATGGAATTGGAATGTCACTATTCCGATGAATCAATCCTGCACACTGTGTTAATTTGAATTACATTTTTTTTTATCAGGAATAATATTTGATGTGTATGAAATTGTTTGGTGAAATATGCATAAAAGGAGAGTAATTTCCCATAATTATGGACCTTTGGATAGATGACCCTCCAAATTGGATCATCATCATTTAGTGACTGTAAAGAAAATGTTTTGAGTGGTGGGATTTTTAACACACAGACTAACTTTCAGATTTGTCTGCTTTAACTCAAGAGATATGTACAGTTGCGTTATAGCTAGAATCCTTAGTTGCGTAACAGTATAACTAAGCTAGCCATTTCACATCCGTTACAGTTGCTACATCAATTTTTTTTAACTTATAAACGATTTATATGTACCCATTGATTCTTGAAGAATATAACGTATAAATGCCTCATGACCTTAGTTCTGTCATACCCAATCGGAAAATCTAAATATAAAACGTGTTGATAAACAATGTAAATGTAAACAAACACTCTATAGCCTCAAAACATGATTAAAACTGCGATATTGATGTCATGAATGGTCAGTCCTTACATCCACACCTCTGTCTACGAGTTTGAGAGTGGTTCCATTTCTCCATGCCCATCCCTCAGCTTTTTACCAAAACTGAGGCGGGTGTCGGCTTAGTTATTGTTTCAATTAAGGATTCTACCTTTAATCTTTTTGCAGGCAGTCACGTTCTTTTGATGAATGTATTTGCCAATTTTGACGACAGTGTCACAAACTTCAAAATGAACGGACCAAGGCGCAGCGTGCATCGAGTTCCACATATTTTTAATACAAAGTGAAACTAGAAACAAAACAACACTTACAAAGACCGGGACGCCATAGTGCCCAAACACACTAACCCAAACAATATCCCACAAAGCAGGTGGGAGACAGGGCTTCCTAAATATGATCCCCAATAAGAGGCAACGATTACCAGCTGCCTCTAATTGGGAACCATACAAAACCACCAACATAGAAATACACATTCTAGAACACTTCCATAGTCACACCCTGACCTGAGCCACTTTAGAGAATCCAAGGGCTCTCTATGGTCAGGGCGTGACACATAGCATATTTTTAATGCATGTATTTGTTTTGAGAAGGCAACTACATTTTGACTGTTTTAAAAACCGACAACATTGTTCCAAAAAATGCTTGTACGTGATTGAGAAAAACTGTAACACAAGAAAATGAGAAGTTATTCTGGACCCCTGAGATTTCCAAGGTATGTAAATGCTAGGTAAATGTCATCACACACTGTGTTTATCCAGCTCCCCAAATTGTACGTGTCACTGCTGTCATCCATATATGAGATATAGCCACTGTATAACAGAAGCTATCTATGCATCTGCATGAAAGGCATTTCTTTCAAGCGCTTATTGTTTTCAAACTGCTTTCAGCTTTCTGTTCTTCACAGTTAATCAGTTACCAAGGCATTTTTCAGATTCTCACCAAAAGAAAGTCAGATAAACACATGGCCAGACAGAATCCGGTCGCTGGGTGCAGACAGTCAAAACAGACACTGGGGTTGCGTTCCAAATTGAAACTTGTTCCCTATATAGTGTCCTACTTTTGACTAAAGCCCTATGGGCCCTGATAAAAAATAGTGCACTATATACAGTTGAAGTCGGAAGTTTACATACACTTAGGTTGGAGACAATAAAAGTTGTTTTTCAACCACTCCACAAATTTCTTGTAAACAAACTATAGTTTTGACAAGTGGGTTAGGACTTTGTGCATGACACAAGTTTCGTCTCCTAGAGATTAATGTGCTTTGGTGAGAAAAGTGCAAATCAATCCCAGAACAACAGCAAAGGACCTTGTGAAAATGCTGGAGGAAAAAGGTACAAAAGTATCTATGTCCACAGTAAAACAAGTTCAATATCGACATGACCTGAAAGGCCGCTCAGCAAGGAAGAAGCCACTGCTCCAAAACCTCCATTAAAAAGCTAGACTATGGTTTGCAGCTGCACATGGGAACGAAGATCATACTTTTTGGAGAAATGTCCTCTGGTCTGATGAAACATAAATAGAACTGCTTGGCCATAATGACCATCATTTTGTTCGGAGGAAAAGGGAGAGGCTTGCAAGCCGAAGAACATCATCCCAACCATGAAACACGGGGATGGCAGCATCATGTTGTGGGGGTGCTTTGCTGCAGGAGGGACTTCACAAAATAGATGGCATCATGAGGGAGGAAAATTATGTGGATATATTGAAGCAACATTTCAAGACAGGAAGTTAAGTCAGGAAGTTAAAGCTTGGTCGCAAATGGGTCTTCCAAATGGACAATGACCCCAAGCATACTTCCAAAGTTGTGGCAAAATGGCTTATGGACAAAAAAGTCAAGATATTGGAGTGAACATCACAAAGCCCTGACCTCAATCTTATAGAAAATATACAGGCAGAACTGAAAAAGCGTGTGCGAGCAAGGAGGCCTACAAACCTGACTCAGTTACACCAGCTCTGGCAGGAGGAATGGGCCAAAATTCATCCAACTTATTGTGGGAAGCTTGTGGAAGGCTACCTGAAACGTTTGACCCAAGTTAAACAATTTAAAGGCAATGCTACCAAATACTAATTGAGTGTATGTAAACTTCTGACCCACGGGGAATGTGATGAAAGAAATAAAAGCTGAAATAAATCGTTCTCTCTATTATCATTCTGACATTTCACATTCTTAAAATAAAGTGGTGATCCTAACTGACCTAAGACAGAGAATGTTTGCTAGGATTAAATGTCAGGAATTGTGAAATACTGAGTTTAAATGTATTTGGCTAAGGTGTATGTAAACTTCCGACTTCAACTGTAGGGAATAGGGTGCCATTTTGGGCGTAGCTGGGAATATAGATGAATAATCAAGGTGTCATTATACCGGTTGACAGAGTACAAAAATGCATAAATGATGTAGTGTCATGATTGGTGTGCCTGGGAACAGTCACCTCTCTCTCGCTGCTAAGTGGCTCCGACATTCACCCACCATGAGTCTGACCAGTCCACGTGCCTTGCAATTAAAAAAGGATATATTCCAATCGTATTGCTGGAAAGTGTGTGTGTGTCAAAATCAAATTTAATTTGTCACATGCTTGGAAAAAAACAGGTGTAGACAAACAGTGAAATGTTGACTCACAGACCCTCCCAAATAATGCAGAGAGAAAGAAAATAGAGAAATAATAGAACAGTAATAATAAAGACTCAATGAGTAACAATAACTTGGCTTTATACACGGGGTACCAGTACAGAGTCAGCGTGCAGGGGTACGAGCTAATTGAGGTATATACAGTGCCTTGCGAAAGTATTCGGCCCCCTTGAACTTTGCGACCTTTTGCCACATTTCAGGCTTCAAACATAAAGATATAAAACTGTATTTTTTTGTGAAGAATCAACAACAAGTGGGACACAATCATGAAGTGGAACGACATTTATTGGATATTTCAAACTTTTTTAACAAATCAAAAACTGAAAAATTGGGCGTGCAAAATTATTCAGCCCCCTTAAGTTAATACTTTGTAGCGCCACCTTTTGCTGCGATTACAGCTGTAAGTCGCTTGGGGTATGTCTCTATCAGTTTTGCACATCGAGAGACTGAAATTTATTGTTGTCAATGCACTTATTAATGAAGCCAGTGACTGATGTGGTAAACTCCTCAATGCCATTGGATGAATCCCAGAACATATTCCAGTCTGTGCTAGCGAAACAGTCCTGTAGCTTAGCATCCACTTCATCGGACGGACCAGTTCCCATATTGAGAGGGTCGCTGGTACTTCCTGTTTGAGTTTTTGCTTGTAAGCAGGAATCAGGGGGATAGAGTTATAATCAGATTTGCCAAATGGAGGGCAAGGGAGAGCTTTGTATGCATTTTTTTATGTAAAGTGATCTAGAGTTTTGGCTCCTGTAGCTCCAGATGACATGCTGGTAAAAATGAGGTAAAAACGGATATTTAGCACCAGCCTATTGCTACTTACCCATTCTAAAACTGACTGGAGGTTTTTGTTAAGTGTCTCAGTTAATTATGTTACTGTTGCAGCTGATGTGTATACTGTTGAGTTGTCAGCGCACATAGACAAAAAGGTTTTATGCAAGGTCAGCGTAAGATCATTAGTAAAAACAGAAAACAATAATGACCCTAGCTGGCTGCCCTGTGGTACACCACACTCATCTGAATTTGCACGAGAACCCACTGTGTTCTATTAGATAGGTAACTCTCAATCCATAATAAGGTAAAGGATGCAAATTCATAACACCAACGTTTTTTCAGCAATGGGTTATGATTAATGACGTTTATTTTGATTTTATTTATTTATTTAACCTTTTTTTAACTAGGCAAGTCAATTAAGAACAAATTCTTATTTCCAATGACGACCTTCTAAAAGGCAAAAGGCCTCCTCCGGGGATCGGGGCTGAGATAAAAAAATAAATAATAGAAAAATAAATAAATAATAATAATTACAATAAACATAAAAAATAAAACAAAATATAGGACAAAACACACATTACGACAAAAGAGACACCATAACACTATGTAAAGAGAGACCTAAAAAGCATCAAAAGCTGCAATGAAGTCTAACAAACCAGGTTCCACAATCTTCTTACTATAAATTTATTTCAGCCAATCATCAGTCATCTGTGTCAGTACCAAGTATGTTGAGTGCCCTTCCCTTAAAGCATGCTGGAAGTCTGTTGTACATTTTTTTTTGCTGTACAATTTTTTTTTGCTGTACAATAACACTTTTTTAAAAACGTTTGCTACGCACTTGTAACAGGCTGATCGGTCGGCTGTTTGAACCATTAAAGGGTGTTCTGCTATTCTTGGGTAGCAGAATGACCTTTGCCTCCCTCCTTGTCTGAGGGCACACACAGTCTTCTAGGTGTAAATTGAAGATGTGGCGTACAGGAGTTACAGTGTATTACGCTACCATCCTCAGCAATTTACCATCTAGGTTGTCGGTACGAAGTCCTTATAGATAGCTACAATTTCTTCACCTCTTCCATACCCACTTTGTGGAACTCAAACTACAGTGCTTGTCTTTCATTATTTGGTCCATTATGAATGAATATGAAGGCTCAGCATTTGTTGTTTGCATGTCATACCTAAGTTTGCTAATCTTGTCAACAAAAAAGTTCTTAAAGTGGCTGGCAATGTCAAAGGTTTTTGTTATGAACAAGCCATCCGCCTCAATGGAGGATGGAGCCGAGTTTGCTTTTTTTGCCTAGAATTTCATTTAAAGTACTCCAGAGCTTTTTGCTATCATTCTTTATGTAATTTATCTTTGTTCCATAGTGTAGTTTTCTTCTGCTCTTCGTTTAGTTACGTTATTTCTCCATGTACTGTATGTTTGCCAGTCTGTTTTCACACTTATTTGCTATTCCCTTTGCCTCGTCCCTCTCAGCCATACAGTTTTTCAATTCCTCATCTATCTATGGGGATTTGACGGTTCTAACAGTCAGTTTCTTATGGGTGCATGCCCATCAGTTACCGGAAAGAAGCAGTTTCATAAAAGCTTCAAGTGCAGCGTCCAGATGTTCCTCATTACACACATCAGACCAACAAACATTCTTCACATGTTGCTGTGTGAGGTGCCGATTTGTCTCTTCACCATCTGCAGTGTCACCGTAAAAGCAGCAGGGGTTGAGAGAGAGAGGGTGGCGGGGGGCTTCCGTTGGCGGGGGTGGTGAGGGTAATTGTACTGTCCGTGTGTGTATGTGTATAATTGAACTGTCCATGTCTGTCTGTGTGTGTGGTGTGTGTAATTGATCCAGTGATGTGTTTTGTGAAGGCCAGCCTGCAGATGAAGCCTCTGATTAAACAGACAGACCCAGCTGCTGCTCTGTCTCTCACACAGGGCTCCCGAGTGGTGCAGCGGTCTATGGCACCGGATCCCATGTGCTTTAGGTGTTACTACAGACACCCTGGTTTGATTCCAGGCTGTATCACAACCGGCCGTGACTGGGAGTCCCATAGGGCAGGCACACAATCGGCCGTGACTGGGAGTCCCATAGGGCAGGCACACAACCGGCCGTGACTGGGAGTCCCATAGGGCAGGCACACAACGGCCGTGACTGGGAGTCCCATAGGGCAGGCACACAATTGGCCCAGCGTCGTCCGGGTTTGGCCGTCAGTGTAATAAGTTACTTCTTAACTGACTTGCCTCGTTAAATAAAGGTTAAATAAAATACACACACAGGGTGGTCCAGTCGAAGGCTTATTTTAAAGGTACGGCGCTCAGCTTGGCTGACACATTTGTATAAGGGGACTGAACACACAGACAGATGGGCACACACACAAACACATACTGTCACATTCATGCAAAACTTCTAAATGTATACATATTCTTACAATTAGGCAGGAGAAAAAGAGTGAGAGAGAGAGAGAAAGATACCTTTTATTGTTTATTATCTATTTCACTTGCTGTGGCAATGTCAACATACAGTTGAAGTTGGAAGTTTACATACACCTTAGCCAAGTACTTGAAACTAAATTTTTCACAATTCCTGACATTTAATCCAAGTAAAAAATCCCTGTTTTAGGTCAGATAGGATCACCACTTTATTTTAAGAATGTGAAATGTCAGAATAATAGTAGAGAGAATGATTTATATCACCTTTTATTTCCTTCATCACATTCCTTAGTGGGTCAGAAGTTTACATTCACTCAATTAGTATATGGTAGCATTGCCTTTAAATTGTTTAACTTGGGTCAAACGTTACAGGTAGCCTTCCACAAGCTTCCTTGCTCACACACTTTTTCAGTTCTGCCCACAAATGTTCTATAGGATTGAGGTCAGGGCTTTCTGATGGCCACTCCAATACCTTGAATACTCCAATACCTTGGATACCTTAAGCCATTTTGCCACAACTTTGGAAGTATTCTTGGGGTCATTGTTCATTTGGAAGACCCACTTGCGACCAGGCTTTAACTTCCTGACTTATGTCTTGAGATGTTGCTTCAATATATCCACATAATTTTCCTACCACATGATGCCATCTATTTTGTGAAGTGCACCAGTCCCTCCTGCAGCAAAGCACTCCCACAACATGATTCTGCCACACCTGTGCTTCATGGTTGGGATGATATTCTTCAGCTTGCAAGCCTCCCCTGTCACATCTGCCCCTGCTACGCCCTCTGGTGTTCATCGGTGTCTTCTTGACCTGCAGTTACTCCCCCTGTACACTCTCTCTCCCTCTCCCTCTCGGTGTGATTGTGTGGTTGGAGACAGGTGTGCTGTAGATCCCTACCAGCTTTAACTCGTTCCATAATCAAGACCTCTACAAATACTCAGTCCTGCCACTTCCACTCTGCCAGATCATAATCTCTGCTCAGTCAGTTCATGATTCTAGCCATTTATGATTACGTAAGCTCCTGTCACTCTGCTACACCTGTTAACCTGCTTGATACCGTTTATCCTCTCATTGCCGGTACCACTCTGTCTCTGGCTCCTGTCTCCTGCTCCACATCTCACCACCCAACTACCTTGCTCTGGATTTTACTCACCACCACTACGTTGGATTCCCCTCAGGACCTGTTTACCCTGTTCTAATCAGCCAGCTCTAACCTCAGTCTCCACATCTGGTTTTTCTGCAACTCATCTGAGCTTCCCCGGATTTGCACTCCATATCTCTCTGTGTAACAATAAATATTTTTGTTCATTCATCCCTGTTTCCTCATCTGAGTCTGCTCTTGGGTTCCCCTGTATCGCTCCGCTTAACATCCCCTTTTTTCCTACAAACATAACGATGGTCATTATGGCCAAACAGTTCTATTTGCGTTTCATCAAACCAGAGTACAAAAAGTACAATCTTTGTCCCCATGTGCAGTTGCAAACTGTAGTCTGGCTTTTTTATGGTGGTTTTGGAACAGTGGCTTCTTCCTTGCTAAGGGGCCTCTCAGGTTATGTCGATATAGGACTAATTTTACTGTTTCCTCCAGCATCTTCAAGGTCCTTTGCTGTTGTTCTGGGATTGATTTGCACTTTTTGCACCAAAGTACGTTCATCTCTAGGAGACAGAACGCGTCTCCTTCCTGAGCAGTATGATGGCTGCATGGTCCCATGGTGTTTATACTTGCATGCTATTGTTTGTACAGATGAACATGGTACCTTCAGGCATTTGGAAATTGCTCCCAAGGATGAACCAGACTTGTGGAGGTCTACAATTTTTTTTCTGAGGTCTTGGCTGATTTCTTTTGATTTTCCCATGATACCAAGCAAAGAGGCACTGAGTTTGAAGGTAGACCTTGTATCTGTGTATCTATTTCATCTCCAATTTACTTAAATGATGTTAATTAGCCTATCAGGGGGCCTCCCGGGTGGCGCAGTGGTTAAGGGCGCTGTACTGCAGCGCCAGCTGTGCCATCAGAGACTCTGGGTTCACGCAAAGGCTCTGTCGTAGTAACCGGCCGCCACCAGGAGGTCCGTGGGGCGACGCACAATTGGCCTAGCGTCGTCCGGGTTAGGGAGGGTTTGGCAGGTAGGGATGTCCTTGTCTCATTGCGCACCAGCGACTCCTGTGGCGGGCCGAGGTTGCCAGGTGCACTGTGTTTCCTCCGACACATTGGTGCGGCTGGCTTCCGGGTTGAATGCGCGCTGTGTAAAGAAGCAGTGCGGCTTGGTTGGGTTGTGTATCGGAGGACGCATGACTTTCAACATGTATTACATAAAGATGCAGTAGATGATATAGAGTACAGTATATACATATACAGTGCCTTGCGAAAGTAATCGGCCACCTTGAACTTTGCGACCTTTTGCCACATTTCAGGCTTCAAACATAAAGATATAAAACTGTATTTTTTTGTGAAGAATCAACAACAAGTGGGACACAATCATGAAGTGGAACGACATTTATTGGATATTTCAAACGTTTTTAACAAATCAAAAACTGAAAAATTGGGCGTGCAAAATTATTCAGCCCCCTTAAGTTATTACTTTGTAGCGCCACCTTTTGCTGCGATTACAGCTGTAAGTCGCTTGGGGTATGTCTCTATCAGTTTTGCACATCGAGAGACTGACATTTTTTCCCATTCCTCCTTGCAAAACAGCTCGAGCTCAGTGAGGTTGGATGGAGAGCATTTGTGAACAGCAGTTTTCAGTTCTTTCCACAGATTCTCGATTGGATTCAGGTCTGGACTTTGACTTGGCCATTCTAACACCTGGATATGTTTATTTTTGAACCATTCCATTGTAGATTTTGCTTTATGTTTTGGATCATTGTCTTGTTGGAAGACAAATCTCCGTCCCAGTCTCAGGTCTTTTGCAGACTCCATCAGGTTTTCTTCCAGAATGGTCCTGTATTTGGCTCCATCCATCTTCCCATCAATTTTAACCATCTTCCCTGTCCCTGCTGAAGAAAAGCAGGCCCAAACCATGATGCTGCCACCACCACCATGTTTGACAGTGGGTATGGTGTGTTCAGGGTGATGAGCTGTGTTGCTTTTACACCAAACATAACGTTTTGCATTGTTGCCAAAAAGTTCAATTTTGGTTTCATCTGACCAGAGCACCTTCTTCCACATGTTTGGTGTGTCTCCCAGGTGGCTTGTGGCAAACTTTAAACGACACTTTTTATGGATATCTTTAAGAAATGGCTTTCTTCTTGCCACTCTTCCATAAAGGCCAGATTTGTGCAATATACGACTGATTGTTGTCCTATGGACAGAGTCTCCCACCTCAGCTGTAGATCTCTGCAGTTCATCCAGAGTGATCATGGGCCTCTTGGCTGCATCTCTGATCAGTCTTCTCCTTGTATGAGCTGAAAGTTTAGAGGGACGGCCATGTCTTGGTAGATTTGCAGTGGTCTGATACTCCTTCCATTTCAATATTATCGCTTGCACAGTGCTCCTTGGGATGTTTAAAGCTTGGGAAATCTTTTTGTATCCAAATCCGGCTTTAAACTTCTTCACAACAGTATCTCGGACCTGCCTGGTGTGTTCCTTGTTCTTCATGATGCTCTCTGCGCTTTTAACGGACCTATCACAGTGCAGGTGCATTTATACGGAGACTTGATTACACACAGGTGGATTGTATTTATCATCATTAGTCATTTAGGTCAACATTGGATCATTCAGAGATCCTCACTGAACTTCTGGAGAGAGTTTGCTGCACTGAAAGTAAAGGGGCTGAATAATTTTGCACGCCCAATTTTTCAGTTTTTGATTTGTTAAAAAAGTTTGAAATATCCAATAAATGTCGTTCCACTTCATGATTGTGTCCCACTTGTTGTTGATTCTTCACAAAAAAAGACAGTTTTATATCTTTATGTTTGAAGCCTGAAATGTGGCAAAAGGTCGCAAAGTTCAAGGGGGCCGAATACTTTCGCAAGGCACTGTACATATGAAATTAATAATGTAGGGTATGTAAACATTATATTAAGTAGCATTGTTTAAAGTGGCTAGTGATATGTTTTACATCAATTTCCATCAATTCCCATTATTAAAGTGGCTGGAGTTGAGTCAGTGTGTTGGCAGCAGCCACTCAATGTTAGTGGTGGCTGTTTAACAGTCTGATGGCCTTGAGATAGAAGCTGTTTTTCAGTCTCTCGGTCCCTGCTTTGATGCACCTGTACTGACCTCGCCTTCTGGATGATAGCGGGGTGAACAGGCAGTGGCTCGGGTGGTTGTTGTCCTTGATGATCTTTATGGCCTTCCTGTGACATCGGGTGGTGTAGGTGTCCTGGAGGGCAGGTAGTTTGCCCCCGGTGATGCGTTGTGCAGAACTCACTACCCTCTGGAGAGCCTTACGGTTGTGGGCGGAGCAGTTGCCGTACCAGGCGGTGATACAGCCCGACAGGATGCTCTCGATTGTGCATCTGTAAAAGTTTGTGAGTGCTTTTGGTGACAAGCTGAATTTCTTCAGCCTCCTGAGGTTGAAGAGGCGCTGCTGCGCCTTCTTCACGATGCTGTCTGTGTGGGTGGACCAATTCAGTTTGTCTGTGATGTGTTCGCCGAGGAACTTAAAACTTACTACCCTCTCCACTACTGTCCCATCGATCTGGATAGGGGGGTGATCCCACTGCTGTTTCCTGAAGTCCACAATCATCTCCTTAGTTTTGTTGACGTTGAGTGTGAGGTTATTTTCCTGACACCACACTCCGAGGGCCCTCACCTCCTCCCTGTAGGCCGTCTCGTCGTTGTTGGTAATCAAGCCTACCACTGTAGTGTCGTCCGCAAACTTGATGATTGAGTTGGAGGCATGCATGGCCACGTAGTCGTGGGTGAACAGGGAGTACAGGAGAGGGCTCAGAACGCACCCTTGTGGGGCCCCAGTGTTGAGGATCAGCAAGGTGGAGATGTTGTTACCTAGCCTCACCACCTGGGGGCGGCCCGTCAGGAAGTCCAGTACCCAGTTCCACAGACATCAATGTTTTCTTAAGTCTGCGTTTAGATATTTTTTGTCTGTATGTTCATTTGATCAATCAGATCAGCTTTGAAAAATATCAGATGTGAAAAGATCTAATGTGATAACCAATTAGTGAAAAATAATAATTGAGCTGCCTGTCTAAACGCAATGTTCTCAATCTCTCCCTTCACAAAGCGCAAATTCTCCTTGCTAAATGTCTTCATGGGAGCAGAAAAAAAGAAGACAAGACATTCAAATGAAGTTTGACATTAAAGATGGTGACTGATATTCTTAAAGAGAGAGCAAGACAGGCTCCAAAACAACTGTTCCTGATTAGACAAACAATACAAGCCAATGGGCTTATTTTTTGAGCTAGGCTCAGCTAGCTCCAATCATTCTCTCAATGTCCTCCTATTCAATACAGCGTCTGAACGTCAGCAGCAACTGTCATCTCTGGAATGAGATTTTGACTATAACACCACACATGTGATGTTTATATGCTGCATTAAAACAATCTGTGTGTGTGTGTGTGTGTGTGTGTGTGTGTGTGTTTCCAAGCAGGGGCTATAAGAAGCAAAGGCAAAGCCCAAGCCTTTTAAGTAACATGCCCGTTAATGTACAGTAACATGCTGGGGTAGAGGAGGAATATAATGATGGAGGGAGTTTCTTGGCGCCTGCGGCATGCTGTGGTGGAAGTGCTGAGGTTTATTATTATTGCCCTGGGTATGTCCCAAATGGCACCCTATTCTCTTTATAGTGCGCCTTAGGACAGAGGTCAAAAGTAGTGCACTGTATAGGGAATAGGGTGACATTTGGGATACAGCCCTCTACCTTGGCAGCCCCAGTAAGACTGCAGAGAGTGTAAATCAGACACAAGACATCTCCTTGCTAAATGTGTTAATGGGAGCGGAATCAAGGAGATAAGACATTCGCATGAAGTTCGACATTAAAGAAGATGGTGACTGGGATTCTTAAAGAGAGAGAGAGAGAGAGAGAGAGAGAGAGAGAGAGAGAGAGAGAGAGCTAGAGAGAGAGCTAGAGAGAGAGAGAGAGAAAGTCACACTCCAAAACAGCTCAGAGAGGGAATCCACTCACACTGTAGGCAGAGCAAAGACAACATAATGCGTTATTTCTATTTAAATAAAATATTAATCCGTTATAAATCAATAATGTTTGTCTCAGTGGATGGAATAACAATTTGATTAACTGTCTTAATTATATTATAGGCTATTCCTAAGGCACAAATTATCAATTAAAACAATACGGAAAGGGTAATCATTAGCATCATCATTATTCTCTGCCCATCATGGATATTGCTCACATAAATAATATCACTAGAAACAAGAGGCTCCCTCTTTCACTATTCCTCCATGTATCATGCCTGTCTCACAATGTAATTATAATATAATGTTGTCCAAGTATAATAATGGCATGTTGTGCTGTTCAACAGCACGTGTTCTAGTGTTCCAGTATTCTAGTGTTCCAGTGTTCTAGTGTTCCAGTGTTCTAGTGTGTTCTAGTGGTCCAGTGTTCTAGTGTGTTCTAGTGTTCCAGTATTCTAGTGTTCCAGTGTTCTAGTGTTCCAGTATATTCCAGCTGCATGTTCAACTCTCCTGTTGAACAAACCATAATTAGGACATCCACTCTGCATCCATGCACCTCTATAAACCAGGTGTGTGTGAACGCACCCATCTGTGTGTGCATTCAGTCCCCTTGTGCAAATGTATCAGCCAGGCTGAACTCGTGTGTGTGTGTGTGTGTGTGTGTGTGTGTGTGTGTGTGTGTGTGTGTGTGTGTGTATATATCACATGATGATCCACCTGTCCATTCTAGTCAGATAACCTGTGATTTTCTATTTTAACTATTGGGAGGTGCAGAATGTTACCAGACCCCGTGTAGTTTGTCTTGTTAACGAGAAGAGAAGTACATCAACCCAACTATCCTTGAGTTAGTCCATGGCTATTATGGCTTCAAGCTTTCAAGGATACTTAATTGTTTCCCCATCTATCTACTCAATTGATAATATAGAGAAAATTGTTAATCTAATGTTTTTCTTCACAGGCTGGCATCTGACAATGTGTGAACTGATACCAGGCAGTTTACAACTGTAATGAGTTGGTGGTTGGACACCGGCGTGGTGATACTGATGGTATGTTGGGACTGACAGTCTGTTTACATAGCAGGTTAGTAGAATTAACACAGCAGGTTAGTAGAATTAACACATCAGGTTAGGAGAACTGACACATCAGGTTAGGAGAACCAACACAGCAGGTTAGTAGAATTAACACAGCAGGTTAGTAGAATTAACACAGCAGGTTAGTAGAATTAACACATCAGGTTAGGAGAATTAACACATCAGGTTAGGAGAATTAACACATCAGATTAGGAGAACTGACACAGCAGGTTAGGAGAATTAACACAGCAGGTTAGTAGAATTAACACAGCAGGTTAGGAGAACTAACACAGAAGGTTAGGAGAACCAACACAGCAGGTTAGGAGAACCAACACAGCAGGTTAGGATAATTAACGTGGCAGATTAGGATAATTAACGTGGCAGGTTAGGATAACTAACACAGCAGATTAGGACAATTAACTTGGCAGGTTAGGGTAATTAGCGTGGCAGGTTAGGAGAACTAACACGGCAGGTCATGATAATTAAGATGGCCATGTGGGGTGGGTGTGAAGCCAGAGACAGCAGGGTGCAAAAATTGATTTGATCAAACAAAACCATGCTACATTTTATCTCTGGGACCCTCAGGATGACAAATCCGAGCAAGATTAATGACTGTACCTACATTATTTACCTTCAGAGGTGAATGTATCAAACCAGTTGCCGTGATAAGTGTTTTGTTGTTGTGCACTCTCCTCAAACAATAGCATGGTATTTTTTCAACGTAATAGCTATTCTAAATTGGACAGTGCAATTAGATTAACAAGAATTTAAGCTTTCTGGCCATATAAGACATGTCTATGCCCTGGGATTTTTTATGTGTTACTTACTGTTTGAAATAATGCACTAAGTAAAACTGCAAAAATGTGGCATAGAAATTAACTTCATGTTCTGAATACAAAGTGTTATGTTTGGAGCAAATCCAACACATCGCTGAGTACCACTCTTCATATTTTCAAGCATGGTGGTGTATTGCATACTTACCACGTAGTTGAAGAGGAACTGAGGCCAACTTCCTGCTATGCTCAGGTAGGAGCTTGAATTAAATTACATATATGAATGGACAAATCCATCGATCACGTGACCCCATTCATTCATATGTGAAGACGCAATAGCGCTTTGAAGCCAAATTAAGTCGGTTAAGATGGTGTCTCATGGAGACATAACTTCAGCAGTTTCAACTCCAGGAAGTGACGTTGGAGGCTAGCTCAATGCTGCCCCCTCTCATTGAGTAGCTAAAGTTGAAGGCCGACCGTGGTACTGCAGGGTGCCATTAGAAACTAAATTATCCCCATAACTACTTCTGTGTGCGATTTGAAAATATTTAATTCAAGGACAAGCATCCGGTGTAGTAAAATAAATTATTGGTACCATTATTGTCTTATTTTTATAAACAAATGTATGATCCAACATCATTGTTAGCAGTGACTCAGACACTACAGTAGCTCTGTCTCTCCCTCAATTCACAGTGACTGACTGAAGGTGTTAGTGCTGAGGACATGACATACGACTTTGGAGTGTGCTAATTAGGTTTTTATTAGTCGTACGGGATACACATGGTATAACATGAGTATGCAAAACTTTAAGAACATCTGCTCTTTCCATGACATAGACTGACCAGCTGAATCCAGGTGAAAGCTAAGATCCCTTATTGATGTCACTTGTTAAATCCATTTCAGTCATTGTAGATGAAGGGGAGCAGATGGTTAAAGAAGGATTTTTAAGCCTTGAAACAATTGACACATGGATTGTGTATGTGTGTATGTGGGCAAGACAAAAAATGTAAGTGTCTTTGAACGGGGTTAGGTAGTAGGAGCCAGATGCACCGGTTTGTGTCAAGAACTGCAACGCTGCTGGGTTTTTAATCCTCAACAGTAACCCATGTATATCAAGGATTGTCCACCACCCAAAGGACATCCAGCCAACTTGACACAACTGTGGGAAGCATTTGAGTCAACATGTGCCAGCATCCCTGTCGAACGCTTTCGACACCTTGTACAGTCCATGCACCTACGATTTGAGTCTGTTCTGAAGGCAAAATGAGAGGTGCGACTCAAAACTATCCTAATGTTTGGCATACTCAATGTACATCAGTGGAGGCTGCTGAGGAGAGGACGGCTCATAGTAATGTCTGGAATGGAGTCAAGGGATTGGTATCAACCACATGGAAACCACATGCTTGATACTATTCCATTGACTCCGTTCCAGCCATTACTACAAGCCGTCCTCCCCTCAGCAGCCTCTACTGGTGTACATCATCCAACTAAATGCTTACTTGCAGGTTCCTTCTCGACAATGCAACTACAATAAGAAATAATACAAGATAAGAACACGAACATAAAGTAAATGGCTCAGTAGAATAGAATAAACATTTTAGCATACTGTCAGTATAATACAGGAAGGCCCAATTTATTGTCCAATATTTATTTACAGGTGTAAAACTTGACCCCTGGGTCCATTCTGCTGACATTGAATGTTGCATTACGGGCTCTCAGCATTGTACAGAGATCTCTGTTCATTCAGGGATTTTGGTTGGGGTATGTCCACATTGTTATTGTGGGTAAAACATCCACACATTTCCTAATGAAGCCTGTGACTGATGATATATATCCCTCAATGTTGATGGATGAGCCCTGGTTGGATGAATCTTTGAACATATTCCAATCAGTATTCTCAAAATAGTCCTGCAGAATTGAGTCTGCCTCCTCTGTCCAGCACCTCATTATCCTCTGTGTTGGTGGCTCCCTCTTGAGTTGCTGCTGCCGGGGGTGTCATCGGATGGGGCCACAGTGTCTCCTGACCCCTCCTGTCTCAGCCTCCAGTATTTATGCTGCAGTAGTTTATGTGTCGTAGAGCTAGGGTCAGTTTGTTATATCTGGAGTATTTCTCCTGTCTTATCCGGTGTCCTGTGTGAATTTAAGTATGCTCTCTCTAATTCTTTCTTTCTCTCTCTCTCTCGTTCTCTCTTTCTTTCTTTCTTTTCTCTCTTTCTTTCTTTCTTTCTTTCTTTCTTTCTTCCTTCCTCTCGGAGGACCTGAGCCCTAGGACCATGCCTCAGGACTACCTGGCATGATGACTCCTTGCTGTCCCCAGTCCACCTGGCTGTGCTGCTGCTCCAGTTTCAACTGTTCTGCCTGCGGCTATGGAACCCTGACCTGTTCACCTGCATTGCTTGCTGTTTGGGGTTTTAGGCTGGCTAGTTAAATAACATTTAAAATAAAAAATAAAATAAAATACAAATTGTCATGAGTGCTCAGATCCTCAAAATGTTCTATAGCTGCACCATCAAGAGCATCCTGACGGGTTGCATCACTGCCTGGTATGGCAACTGCTCGTCCTCTGACCGCAGGGCACTACAAACGTAGTGCGTTCGGCCCATTACATCACCGGGGCCAAGCTTCCTGCCATCCAGGACCTTTATACCAGGCCGTGTCAGAGGAAGGCCCTAAAAATTGTCAAAGACACCAGCCACCCTAGTCATAGACTGTTCTCTCTGCTACAGAGCGCCAAGTCTAGGTCCGAGAGGCTTCTTAATAACAGCTTCTACCCCCAAGCCATAAGACTCCTGAACAGCTATTCAAATGGCTACCCAGACTATTTGCATTGAGAGTGATTACAGAGAGAGAGAGAGAGAGAGAGCGATCAAAATGTATTTGGTGCAACACTGTGTGGGAGCCTACCACTGAGGTAGCAGAGGAGGCTGGTGGGAGGATTCAAACATTTGGTTTCCATTTGTTTGATGTGTTTGATACCATTCCAATGATTCCATTCCAGCCATTACAATGAGCTTGTCCTCCTATAGCTCCTCCCACCAGCCTCCTCTGCGAGGGAGATTACTACATTTATATCCCCCTCTCTTTCTGCAGCTGGAGTTATTTTCAGCCCTATGTACAGAGGATCCTTATATAAGTGGATTGGTTGGCTTTCTAGGCCTCCTGACATATTCTGACTGACTGCCAATTTCTACAATTTTATTGACATAAATAATTGTTATTTACACAGGTGTAGTTTCACATTAAAATATTGCATTTAATTCAGAGTGTATGAATTGTATTTACACGCTGTAAATCTGGTGTCCTTCTTCTTTCTTCAAAGGGGCTGAGACGGTTTGATTTGTAGTTCAAGGATTTATGTAACGGCTCAGAAACTATGTCACACACACACACACACACACACACACACACAGGCTTGCAAAGGTATTCACCCCCTTGGCATTTTTTGTTGCCTTACAACCTTGAATTAAAATAGATTTTTGTGGGGATTGTATCATTTGATTTACACAACATGGCTACTACTTTGAAGACGCAAAATATTAAGAACAGAAAACCAAAAGAACAAAAAAAACTGAAAACTTCAGCGTGCATAACTATTCACCCCCCCCAAAAGTCAATACTTTGTAGAGCCATCTTTTACAGCAATTACAGCTGCAAGTCTGTTGGGGTATGTCTCTATAAGCTTGGCACATCCATCTAGCCACTGGGATTTTTGCACATTCTTCAAGGCAAAAACTGCTCTAGCTCCTTCAAGTTGGATGGGTTCTGCTGGTGTACAGTAATATTTAAGTCATACCACAGATTTTCAATTGGATTGAGGTCTGGGCTTTGACTTGGCCATTCCAAGGTCTGGGCTTTGACTAGGCCATTCCAAGACATTTAACTGTTTCCACTTAAACCACCCAAGTGTTGCTTTAGCAGTATGCTTAGGGTCATTGTCCTGCTGGAGGTGAACCTCCGTCCCAGTCTCAAATCTCTGGAAGACTGAAACAGGTTTCCCTCAAGAATTTCCCTGTATTTAGCGCCATCCATCATTCCTTCAATTCTGACCAGTTTCCCAGTCCCTGCCGATGAAAAACATGGTGTTCTCGAGGTTCTCGAGGTGATGAGAGGTGTTGCTGACTCCAGACAACGTGGTCCTATGAACAGATACCCCAATCTCCGCTGTGGAGCTTTGTATCTCCTTCAGGGTTATCTTTGGTCTCTTTGTTGCCGCTCTGGTTAATGCCTCCTTGCCTGGTCTGTGAGTTTTGGTGGGCGGCCCTCTCTTGGCAGGTTTGCTTAGAAATATATTATTTCTATTTTTTAATAATGGATTTAATAGTGCTCCGTGGGATGTTCAAAGTTTCTGATATTTTTTTATAGCCCAACCCTGATCTGTACTTCTCCACAACTTTGTCCCTGACCTGTTTGGAGAGCTCCTTGGGCTTCATAGTGTCGCTTGCTTGGTGATGCCCCTTGATTAGTGGTGTTGCAGACTCTGGCACCTTTCAGAGCAGGTGTATATATACTGAGATCATGTGACACTTAGATTGCACACAGGTGGACTTTATTTAACTAATTATGTGACTTCTGAAGGTAATTGGTTGCACCAGATCTTATTTAGGTTCTTCATACCAAAGGGGTGAATACATATGCACGCACCACTTTTCCGTTTATTTTTTTTGAGAATTTTTCGAAACAAGTTTTTTTTTTTTTCCACTTAACCAATTTCGACTATTTTCTGTATGTGCATTGCATGAAATCCAAATAAAAATCCATTTAAATTACAGGTTTTAATTCAACAAAATATGAAAAACACCAAGACTACACACAGAGATAATAGCCACATCTCCTTTTGGCCCTGGCACTGTGTCACTGACTGGCTGGACAGGCTGAAGTGAACCCATTACAGAGACATTTTGAATGTTGAAATAAAGGCACTGAAAGAAAAGCAGAGGCCATGCCAACACTCTGACTGACAGCTTGCTGCTAATAATGTTTCCCAACTGGGGAAAGTAAGGTGGTGCCCCAAATTAAACCCTATTCACTAATTAGTGCACTACTTTAAAAAGTAGGGCACTACTGTGTACAGAAAATAGGGTGCCATTTTGGATGCACACTAAATCTACCCAACAGAAGGAGATCGATACAGAATGGTAATGAAGAGACTGCAAGGAAACGGATTACTATATCAAATTCACTTATATCTCTCTAGTTGAATCATTTAAACAGGAAATCTCAAATAGAAAATAAGTACAAATAAACATTTCCCAATAAACTATACTGTACACAATCTGTACACAATATATAGATATATAGTTACGTACATTCATTCAAAACGTGGCAATGTAAGACACCATACCTAGTGATCTGACCTGCGACAAAAACATTATGTCAAATACATTATGTCAAAAACCTATAAATATTACAAAGTATTTGAGGATGACTTGGTTTAGGTTGGTGTTTACACTTCTGGGACCATTCCATTTGTTCAATTGAGTCGGGCTAAAGTAAATCAACCGCGGCTCGCATATTTGAAAGTATTTGACCCAGGTCAGGCATGCGATTTATCATATGAACTTATTTATCAGTCCAAAAACCTCTGCATATCTAAGAGCGCACCAAACATAAACACAATACCAAACATAAATGTAATATCAACCATAAAGATGACAAGCTTACAGCAGTCTTGTCGCAGGGTGATGTCATTATGTGAAACCTTCAACCATGAATTTAAACCAGTTAGAGGTGCACGTACACAAATCAATTCATCACAATGTATTACTGACGCAGCAATAATTAAACCAGTGGCGTAAAGTAAACATCTCAACCCATTCTATGAATGTAAAGCGTGAACACAAAGGCTTGCGTCCAAAATGGCATCCTATTCCCTACACTGTGCACAATGTAAGGAATAGGGAATACACTATGTAGGGAATAGGATGCCATTTTTTACACACCTGATATCAGAATTATGATGAGACATCACACTGCTACAGTTGGTTGGCAGGATCTACAGTTAACTGTTGGCAGAACTCTCTAAACTTGAAACTGTGAAAACACCTCCCTCCCTCACCCCCTCCCTCTTCCTTCCCTCACTCCCACATAGTAATCCTCCTCAGATTTCCAAGGTTGAATGGTTTGGACCTTTCAGATGTTCAACTCAGCACGTTTCCATCCATCCATGTGTATCTATGTCTGTCCCATCCATCCTTTTATGTCTCTCTCTTTCTCCCTCCCTCCCTCCCACCCTCCCTCCTCAGAGTAACAGAGTAATCATCCTCAGAGACATGGGGATTGGAAAAACAGAGAGAGGAAAAAGTGGAGGAGATGGAGGTTAGGATTCCAAACAAGGAAGAGGAACTCTCAACCCTTTCCACCTCTTCTCCAGTTCAGTGAGATCTAGTGTCTCGCTCCTAGAGTTAAGCACGTGCCAGGTTGATCGGTTTGGACCTTTCAGATGTTCAACTCATCCATCCATCTATTTGTGTCTATGTCTCTGTACCATCCATCCCTCCACCCCCCCCCCCCCCCCTTCCTCCTCCAGACCTCACAAGTTGCCCTGTTCGGAGCAGAAGAAACCTCCCTCCTTCTTCTTCCTCCTCTTCAGCCTGTGGTCCCTCCAGCAGATGGCCGCCATCAGCAGCATGACCACCCCCACCACCAGCAGCACCATGGACACCACCTTGGTCTGGTACAGGTCTGGCGTGTTATACATGAAGGTGACTGCCGTTCCCGCTACCCCGATCACCAAAGAGATCACCCCGAACGGAAACACACAGCGGTACCAGGACTTCTCCGTACCACCCGTGGCCTGGGCCAGACACTGCAGCGTAGAGAGTGACTCTGGGGGTAAGACCAGGTCCCCTCCTCCATGGGGCGACTCCGGGGGTAGGCTGCTGCCACAGTCCAGGTCTGAGTGATGCCCTGGGGTCTGGCGTCCCGAGGAGCAGCCCATCTCAGAGCTGAGGTCCTTGGAAGAGGAGAGGAGTGAGAGGGGTTCCTCTGGTGGTTTTCCTCGTGGTTCTCTTCTTTCTGCTGCTACTGGGGCTGCTGCTTCCTCTGATGAGGTTGTCTGGAGTCAGCATTTGTCTGGAGGGTGAAAGACGGAGAGAAGAGATTAGTATCAGGAGGGAGACATTGAGATATATGGAGAGAGAAAGACAGGCAGAAGGGAGAGAGAGAGAGAGAGAGAGAGAGAGAGAGAGAGAGAGAGAGAGAGGGGATGAAGAAGTTATCTGGATAAATAAAAATAAATGGAGACAGAAAGAGGAAGAGGAAGAGACTGATGAAGTCAGAAAAAAGAGACAAAGAGAAAGATTCAGACAGAAAGAGAAAGATTCAGACAGAAAGAGAAAGGGAGAGAGATACGAGTTCTAGCTTCACATGCAATCTCTTTGCAAGACGATCCACTTACTCTGTCTCGGCGTGTGTGGTGCGTGGTGTAGTTCTTAGTGTGTGTTTTATGTTCCATCCGTCCGCACTGCTTTGCTCCCAGGTGTGTGTGTGTGTTGTGTTTCCAGAGCTTGTGGGGTTTAAAAAGACTGAGAGAAGGAGGATTGGCTAAGGAAAGGTGGTGGGTGTGACTCAGGAACCTGATTGGCTGCACAGTCACAGTGACGTCAAAGACTAGAGGGATGCAGGGGGACGTGGAGGGGGGCTGTTGGGAAGGAGAGGGATGATAGAAGATTGTTAACCATCTCCTCTTCAGCTCCTTCACTCTGATCCATTATGTTTGTATTTATGTATATATGTATGTGTGTGTGTGTATCTGACTTACTGTCTGTGTGTGTGTGTGTGTGTGTGTGTATACAGTATCTGTGTTTCTGTCTCTGTGTGTGTGTGTGTGTGTGTGTGTGTGTGTGTGTGTGTGTTGATGCAGAAGAGTGAAGCAGGCCAGGCTTAGTAATGATACCATGTAACAGGCCAGGCTTAATAATGATACCATGTAGCAGGCCAGGCTTAGTAATGATACCATGTAGCAGGCCAGGCTTAATAATGATACCATGTAGCAGGCCAGGCTTAGTAATGATACCATGTAACAGGCCAGGCTTAGTAATGATACCATGTAACAGGCCAGGCTTAGTAATGATACCATGTAACAGGCCAGGCTTCGTAATGATACCATGTAACTAACATTGTGTGCACTATTTCCCTTCCATATAATCTCCACGTCAGCCACCTTTAACATGCAAAGCCATTTCAACTCAGTAACTAGTAATATAGTAAAACAAATCAACTTAGAGTGGAACACACACAAACACACAGACACACACAAACACACACACAGACACACAGACACACACACAGGCACACACATACACACAGACACACACAAACACACAGACACACACAGACACACAGACACACACAAACACACAGACACACACAGACACACAGACACACACAGACACACACAAACACACAGACACACACACACACAGACACACACAAACACACAGACACACAGACACACACAAACACACAGACACACACAGACACACACAGACACACACAGACACACACAGACACACAGACACACACAGACACACAAACACACACACAAACACACAGACACACACAAACACACAGACACACACAGACACACAGACACACACAGACACACACAGACACAAACACACAGACACACAAACACACACACAGGCACACGCAAACACACAGACACACACAAACACACAGACACACACAAACACACAGACACACACAAACACACACACAGGCACACACAAACACACAGACACACACAAACACACAGACACACACAAACACACACAAACACACAGACACACACAAACACACAGACACACACAAACACACACAGACACACACAAACACACACAAACACACAGACACACACAGACACACACAGACACACAGACACACACAGACACACACCCACCGCATTTTCTCTATCCCTATAAAATGTTAAAAGCCCAACAAGCAGGATAAATGAATAACGACGCTCCAATTCTCTGGATGGCAGGTTACTTTATCTACACTCTTGGAAAGAAAGGTGTTATCTAGAACCTAAAAGGGTTATCCTATGTTCTGCTGAGTCATTTTATAGACCAATGCTGTTAACAAAAAAAGCATCTGGTACAATTTGCGAAATTCTGAGAAATACAACCACATAACGTCCATAAAACCCCTCAAGATTCTGAGCCTGCCTGGCAGGGTTGGTCCTACAAAGCCCCCTGATGGGAGAGCATAATATACAAGGATGTGCTCAAAGCTGCTAATGAGAACACTGACGATCTTGTATCTAGCCGGTGGGGATTCCGGTGGGGTGCCCCCACCCAGGTAGTGGCAGTGCTGGCAACAGTAGCTGCAATAACTGTCTCGGACAGTCAGAGAGGGGGCAAATTATTGTGTCCCTGCTGGCACAGAATAACCAAAGGTCTGACTGCACAGAGATGCTTGGGAAAATGGTCACAACGGATGACCAGCGTGTGTGTGTTTCAGGGGAAGGGGGTGAATCTGATCTCCATCACCTAGGACTTGACATTGGTTAATCAAACATGCCTTCTCAAACAGCTGCAACTGTATATACATTCACACATCAAGTCCTTTCTTGAGTTGGACTTGGAGATGGAACAACTGTTGAACATCTGAGCGTGTGGTTGTTTGCAGGGGGAAAGGGGTTGAGTGTGTATGAGTGTGTGTGTATATATCCCACATCTGTTGCGGAGGTTAGAAGGAATTTTATATCTATTGTTTACAGGAAACAAGATGAAGCTTTGTGGAAAATCGACTTATCCCATCAGTAGCTTTCAATCTAACTTGTAAATGCCAGGAGGTTTGTCATTATTGATGGATAACAATAATTTTTCCACCTCTCCCACACTAACTTTACAAAATTCAATACTTGCAATGCTTTTTTTTCATTGTTTGTATTTTTTATGCATGAATACGATCGCTCACTGTTCGTTGTTGGCATTTCCTGCCTAAGTTTGCTCACTTTGCCAATGAAGTAATCATAAAAAATAATTGGCAACATCAAATGGTTTTGTGATAAATAATTTGAATCAGATTAAATTATTATACAAAATTCTTGCAACCAATAGAATGTTATATATATGGGGGATACAACAGTCCCAGCTCTGCAGATTTTGCTGCGAAGAGACAGAATCATTGGAGCATTTGTTTTGGTACTGTCCATATGTAGATTGTTTTGGTCGTAGGTCCAGGAATGGCTGAAAAATTTGCATATTTACCTGGAGCCAACTCTGCAGATAGCACTACTGGGTGATTTTAAAAGTCATAGTAAATTAATCATTAATATAATAATAATTTTAGCAAAAAATGTTTATCTTGAATTTACAATCTGTAGAAACTATGAGAATAGAAAGGTTCAGAACTTTTGTGAAACAGCACAGTTAAAAATATATGGCAAATAGAAATCAAACTGGATGGCCTTCAGAAATAGATGCGCAGGGTTGAGGGTCGTGGAGGATTGGAAAAAATATATGGAGGATTGGAAATTATGCAGACAATTACATTGATGGAAGCTACAAGATAGCTGCAATATTAAAGCAGATCTACCACCTAAAATAATGAAATAATAATACTTTTTTAAAAGTCCATAAACTGATTTATACTTTAGAACTCAGACGGTCTGAAAGGATAATAACATATTAGCCTGAAGGACATAAAATATCCCATCATAGCATTGTGAGAAGGAAAAAAAACACTGAGCCAAAAAAGACATTGCACGTATAAATGAAATCTTGTGGGCCTTGGTGATTGTTTTCTGGCCAACCATCAAGGGAAGCCATGTGACAGAGTGCATGTGAGGGATGACATAGTTTCTATGTTCATGGTTGTATGTGTGTGGTGAATGAGTATGTATTTCTGTGTGTATGTGTATGTGTATGTGTGTGTGTGTGTCTGACTTACTGTCTGTGTGTGTGTGTGTGTGTGTGTGTGTGTGTGTGTGTGTGTGTGTGTATACAGTATCTGTGTTTCTGTCTGTGTGTGTGTGTGTGTGTGTGTGTGTGTGTGTGTGTGTGTGTGTGTCAGACTTACTGTCTGTGTGTATCTGTGTTTCTCTGTGTGTGTGTGTGTGTGTGTGTGTGTGTGTGTGTGTGTGTGTGTGTGTGTGTGTGTGTGCGTGTTGACGCAGGACAGTGAAGCAGGCCAGGCTTAGTAATGATACCATGTAACTGGCCAGGCTTCGTAATGATACCATGTAACTGGCTAGGCTTCGTAATGATACCATGTAACTGGCCAGGCTTAGTAATGATACCACGTAACTGGCCAGGCTTAGTAATGATACCATGTAACAGGCCAGGCTTAGTAATGATACCATGTAATAGGCCAGGCTTAGTAATGATACCATGTAACAGGCCAGGCTTAGTAATGATACCATGTAACAGGCCAGGCTTAGTAATGATACCACGTAACAGGCCAGGCTTAGTAATGATACCATGTAACAGGCCAGGCTTAGTAATGATACCACGTAACAGGCCAGGCTTAGTAATGATACCATGTAACTGGCCAGGCTTAGTAATGATACCATGTAACTGGCCAGGCTTCGTAATGATACCATGTAACAGGCCAGGCTTCGTAATGATACCATGTAACAGGCCAGGCTTAGTAATGATACCATGTAACAGGCCAGGCTTAGTAATGATACCATGTAATAGGCCAGGCTTAGTAATGATACCATGTAACAGGCCAGGCTTAGTAATGATACCATGTAACTGGCCAGGCTTAGTAATGATACCACGTAACAGGCCAGGCTTAGTAATGATACCATGTAACAGGCCAGGCTTAGTAATGATACCACGTAACAGGCCAGGCTTAGTAATGATACCATGTAACTGGCCAGGCTTAGTAATGATACCATGTAACAGGCCAGGCTTCGTAACGATACCACATAACAGGCCAGGCTTCGTAATGATACCACGTAACAGGCCAGGCTTAGTAATGATACCATGTAACAGGCCAGGCTTATAAAATCAAATTTTATTGATCACATACACATGTTATTGCGGGTGTAGCAAAATGCTTGAAATGTGTGTGTGTGTGTGTGTGTGTGTGTGTGTGTGTGTGTGTGTGTGTGTGTGTGTGTGTGTGTGTGTGTGTGTGTCTCTAAGTGTGAGGGTAAGTATATGCATGTGTGAGCGAAAGATGGGGGTCAAGCTAATAGCAAAGCGCAGGGCCGGTGTAATGGATGCTGTGAATGAATGACTCACAGGGAGAGAAGAGCAAGGAACAGAAGGAGAGATAGAGGGAGGGGTGAGGGAGGCGGAGGGATATAGATAGAACTCGACAGAAAAATCAGGGAGAGAGAGAGCTAAATAAAGATCTGTCACGTCATTGCCAACATGTTAGGATCTTTTATGCGCTCCAAAATAATACGGACCATTGTCTTACATACAAAACACCGAAAGACCACTCTCTCAACAGTTATTCTGACTGTTCCAGTTCCAGGGATTTACTTCCAGTTCACTGAAGCAATTGATTTTCGATGGAAAGGTGAAAACAAACTGAGAAATTCTTAAGAAATCAATTTCAGAGAGGTGATTAGTTTACTGTAATGTGTGTGTCTGTGTGTGTGTATGTGTGTGTGTGTGTGTATATGTATTTGTAGTGTGTGGTGCGTGTGTTGGCCTGTGCTGTGTGTCTAAAGAGACAGAGCCCTGGGGAAAGAGAAGAAGGCACTCGTCTGTGGCCTTCCCTCTCTACTGTCACTGCAGGAGCAGGAGCCGTATTACAGATCTCAGACTGTCACTGGACGAGACCTGAATGACTCAGTAGTGCCTAAAAAGGTGCCTGTTGCAGATGGTGGGATGGTGTGTGTGTGTGTGTGTGTGTGTGTGTGTGTGTGTGTGTGTGTGTGTGTGTGTGTGTGTTGTGAGACAGGGCTTTTGCACCTGTCAGAGTTTCACCCACAGACCCCACCTGTCACCTGTCACCTGTCACCTGTCAGAGTTTCACCCACAGACCCCACCTGTCACCTTGTCATTCCAAAGGTCTAATGTCAAATGTCCACCCCCACACACAGGACCTTTTGGTTCCAGCCTTCCCTGTCCCTCTGTCTAATCTCCCTGGCACTAGGACCAGGGTCCATATGTATCAAGCATCTCAGAGTAGGAGTGCTGATCTAGGAGCAGTTCTGCCATATAGGTCATAATGAACAAGATTACATTGATTGATAACTACTGTGAAAAATTACACTACATTTGTTTGATATTAATAGTTAGCAATTAATACTTAACAAATAGGAGGATATTTATGTCTTGTTAGTGTCTGTGTTTTTTTATAGTCTCCACTCTAGTTCCCTGCAGCTAATCTGGACGTATGGTCACTAGAGATGGCTTGAGCTGACAAATGAGTTAAACACTGCATTACATAGACAAGATGTTGTGGGTGTAACCGAGATAGAGATAGCCAGGAGGATTTTAGAACAATTCCTCATTGTCTCTAAATCATCCTTGCATCTGGGAAACCAAGCCAGGGTGGGGTTAAGACAACAACCCATGTGCAGAAAATGACAGAAAATGACATGATGAACCCAGAGTGGCTTATGATGCATGAAGGGGGTTGAACCAACCATGACTGAGCATACTGAACATACTATATATAGCTATATATATTACTCTGCATTTGTGTAAAGGTTAGGTTACTCGGTCCAACACTCAAGGGTGGGGGGGTCGACCAGCCTCATTATTGCAATAATTCATTGATATTAAATAAAGATGATTGTTTGAAGAAATGACCAAGTCTCTCTCAGTACTGAATTTCCACAACACTACTCTCTGCCACTCTTTCATCCCTGTAAAGATTGGGACAGTCTTCCCTTTGAGTGATCTCTAGGCTAGCATGTCATTATAATGTTCTTTCTTTTGAAGATCTATGATACCTTTTTTTTCTTGCATTCAGTTCTATAAAAGAAGAAGAAGAGAAATGCAGCTCTATCTGGTACTCAAACATTTTCCCATCACATTCGTCAGCGAATTGGGTACCAAGCATGTGCAAAGTGCATGAGAGGAGATTACTGTGATTCAACAGTCACGTGGAATTCTACTGCTGTCATGACCTGTGACTGCCAGTGTGACGGTAATACGGTCACCGCTACAGCTCTAGTTACAGTCTATTATAAATTACCTAACCTTGACAACATTACAGAACCTTGAGGGATATACACATGAAACAATACATTCTATCAACTGGGTAACAGAGTGGCAGGTGGAGATAATGCATTTCACATTACAATTCTTGTAGATGTTCTCACCCAGAGCAATTAGGGTTACGTGCCTGGCTCAAGAGCACATCAACATATTTTTCATCTAGTCGACTAAGGGATTTGAACCGGCAATCTTTCAGTTACTAGCCCAACGCTCTTAAGCGCTAAGCTACCCGTTGCCCCGGTAAGTACTTACTTACTTACAGATGTAAGATCTTAATTTTATCACCCTGTTGCAGGAGAACTGTCCTGCAATGTAGGAAATTTAAAATTTGAGGTTTAAAAAGGCTTCTGAAGTTTGTAATTTCCACTTCGAAATTTCAGACTTGATTTTCCTTTACAAAAAAATGTTTAAACCCCTACAAAAATGTCAAATAATTATAATCCACGCAATAATTCACATGTTCTGTTGCTGCAGGATTATTCTCCCACTGTAGCAAACTGGCTCAAACTAAGATCCTACACCTGTAGTCCTCATTGTCCCGGGTGTGACATAAGGCCACAACAACCTTTTGCCACAGCTTGTCCGCTGTCCAATGAGAGGCAATGCAAGAGGGTTATGAAAAAGTAGAGACAGAACAATGTTTTATCTTCATGGTTAAACTCATCAGTATTCTGTGATGACATAGGAGTATGGAACTGGGAATGGCTTTATGTGGCTTATTTAAACCTTTAATTAACCAGGAAGCCCATTGAAAAAGCCCAAAGTCTCTAGTGTCTTTTTTTTGCTTTTTTTTGTGTGAATTTTACCCCTTTTTCTCCCCAATTTCATGGTATCCAATTGTTTAGTAGCTACTATCTTGTCTCATCGCTACAACTCCCATACGGGCTCAGGAGAGACGAAGGTTGGAAGTCATGCGTCCTCCAATACACAACCAAGCGTCCTCCTTAACACAGCGCCATCCAACCCAGAAGCCAGCCGCACCAATATGTCAGAGGAAACACTGTGCACCTGGTAACCTTGGTTAGCATGCACTGCGCCCGGCCCGCCACAGGAGTCGCTGGTGCGCGATGAGACAAGGATTTCCCTACCGGCCAAACCCTCCCTAACCCAGACAACGCTAGGCCAATTGTGCGTGGCCCCACGGACCTCCCGGTCACGGCTGGTTACGACAGAGCCTGGGCGCGAACCCAGAGTCTCTGGTGGAGCACTGCAGTACAGCGCCCTTAACCACTGCACCACCCGGGAGGCCTCAGTCTCTTTTTCAAGGGAGACCTGGCCAAGAAGGCAGCAAAAATCAAAACATTACAGAATTAAAACTTGCAACAATACAATACAATTCAAAACATGATCCAGCCTAAAAAAAAACCATTTATACTCCTCTATAACAGTCTCTCCCATTAAACATGTAAATTAATTCAGTGGCACTAACATATCTAGATGGAGCATGGTTTGTAGACTATTCCATACCTCTGGTACAAGAGGAGAAGGCAGTCTTGCCTAATACTGTAAATGTCCTGGGGACTTTAAGTAGCAACCACCTAGCAGACCAGGTATGGTAACTGCTGGTGGTGGAGACCAGACTACAGAGGTAAAGAGGGAGTTTACCCAAAAGGGCTTTGTAGATGAACACATACCAATGTAGCTTTCTGCGCATATAAAGTGAGGTCCAACCTACCATTTGGTACAATGTGCAATGGTGGGTGAGTGACTTGGCATTTGTAATAAAAGCGCAAGGATGCATGATAAACAGTGTCCCATTCTCTGTAATACAGAGGAGGCTGCATTCATATACAACAAGCCACCATGATCAATTACAGAGAGAAAAGTGGCCTGAACAAGCTTCTTTCTAGCCATAAGCAGGAAGATTATTACAAAAATAAAAACCCAATTTCAATTGAAGCTTCCTCAAAAGATTATGCATATGAACACAAAGGAAAATTTGTCATCCAACCATGTACCTAGGGATTTGTAGGATGACACTTTTTCAATGGATAAGCCACCAGATGGGACAATGCTAACCTTCTCTGTCTGAGTGCGAGCTCTGGTAAAGGTCAGGAATTTTGTTTTTTGTACATTCAAGACCAGTTTGAGACCATAAAGGGAGGCTTGCGGTGACTGAAAAGCAGTCTGGAGCTCTTCAACAGCCTGAACCAGAGAAGGAGCACATGAATATATGACTGTATCATCTGCATACAGATACAACTCTGCTGGTTGCATCCCACGTCCCAAATCATGAATACAAATTGAGAACAAAACAGGAGCTAAAATGGAACCTTGGGGCACACCTCTATTCATCTCAAGAAAGCTAGACTTGTGATTGTCAGTATATAACACAATGTGTTCTGTCAGAAAGATAGTTCTGTAAACCAATTATACTGCCCCTTCACTGAGACCAACGTTACTGAGTCTAGCTAGCAACAATTCATGGTCAGCTGAATCAAATGCCTTTGATAAATCCACAAACATAGCGGCACAACATTGCTTTTTATCAAGTACATTTATGATGTCATTTGCCACTGCCATAGCTGCAGTTGTGGTGCTGTGCCCTGATCTAAAGCCAGACTGAACCCCGCTCAGTATGTTCTTAAGGCATTTTTAAACTGTGAGTTCACTAGGGATTCATAGACTTTGGCCAGGATAGGGAGTTTGAAAATAGGACCATAGTTATTAGCATTTGAGGGCTATCCACCCTTTAGCAATGGGCTGATAAGCTGATTTCTAAATGCTGGGTATGGAATTGGTCAAGAGACTCAAGTTGAAAATGTGAGCCACAGGTTCAATAATAATACCAGCTGCTATCTTTAAGAGGTAGGGGCCCATGTTGTCTGGACCTGCAGACGTTTCAGTGTCTTTTGCCTTTATTGCTTTATACACCTCAGTATAAGAAACAGGCTCAAAGTTAAAATGGCTCACATGAGGGCCATCATAGTTGACTGTAACAGAGCTTACATTAGAGACCTGGGCCCCACCATTATCAAAAACTGAACCAGCAGATATGAAGTGCTTGTTAAAAACCCCTACAATACTGGCATTATCCTTCACTTCATTATAATTCATCATTAGAACCTGACACTGATTTGATTAACTTTCAGAACTTGGTAGGGTTGTTTAGTTTCTCTGTGACTGCGTTTAGATAGAAATCTGATTTGGACTTCCTGATCAATCCTGTACATTTGTTTTTAGCACTCTGAAGGAGGGCTAGTCAACAGGAACATGTGTACATTTCTCTTTCAAATTAATTCTGCCAAGTTATCTGAAAAACAGGGATTGTCCCTTCCACTGATTCTAAATGTCTTAACATTGGCATTCTTATCATAAACGGACACATATTTCATATAAAAATAGTCCCAGGCAGAGTAAACATCAGGAATCAGGCTTACTCTGTCAAGATTATGGTACAGATCATGTAAGAACGCTTGCTCATCAAAATGTCTGTTGCGGGGTTTGGCTTTGGTCATTTTTGTATTTCTAACACAAGCAATTGCATAGTGATCACTGACATCATTACAGAAAATCCCAGTCAATGTGTATTTGTGAGGGGTATTCGGAATGTCCAGTAGTGTCACGCCCTGATCTGTATTACCTGTCTTTGTGATTGTCTCCACCCACCTCCAGGTGTCACCTGTTTTCCCCATTAGTCCCCGGTGTATTTATCCCTGTGTTTCCTGTCTCTCTGTGCCAGTTCGTAATGTTTTGCCAAGTCAACAAGCGGTTTTCCAAGCTCCTATTTTTCCCAGTCTCTGTTTTTTTTCCTAGCCCTCCTGGTTTTTGACCTTTGCCTGTCCTGCTGCAGAATCCGCCTGCCTGACCACTCTGCCTGTCCTGACCTCGAGCCTGCCTATCGCCTGGTACTGTCTCGAGTCTGACCTGGTTTAGAAACTCTCGCCTGTCCCTGACCTGCCTTTTGCCTACCCCTTTTGTTATAATAAATATCGGAGCTCAACCATCTGCCTCCTGTGTCTGCATTTGGGTCTCTCCTTGTGCCCTTATAAATAGTGTTGATTTGTTAGGTGCTCTGGGATTTAGTCTTGTAGGCACATTCATTAATTTTGCGAGTTTAAGAGAGTCACACAGTTATTTAAAAGAGTCCGATACAGGCGTAAGCATGTTCAAGTCAACTGAAAGAATGAATTCAGTCATTTAGCTTGTGCAGGACATCAGAAAGAGTTACGTGCGCCTCCCAAGGGTGTAGCAGCTAACTAACTACATGTGGGAGTCCTTATCACTAGTTCACTTCAACTGGAAGCAATTCAAAATGTTAGGCTTTGGGCGTAGAGAATTTCAGAGGTGTTAAACTCACATCAATTGCAACCCCTCCTCCTTTACTCATCTAATCCATTCTAAAAACCGTGTAGAAATCAAGTTATTTGACACATTTCTTTAGCCAAGTTTCTGATAAAATCATATCTGCATTTGTCTTATTGGCCCATATTATATTTTTGAAAATGTACTTCTGACATTAATCTGTAAGAGGCCAGAACCTGCTCTGTTTTTAAAATCATAGTGAGTCAGTAGAGATTGCATGGGATCCACCAGCCCAAGGTTTGGTCGCACATTACTGGAGATCAACAGTAAAAGCATAACAATACCTCTCAGTTGCCCAATGCGTGAGGACTTGGCGGAGCCAGCACCATTGTCAATAAAACTAATCTTTTGACACAGAAAGAAAGTAATTCAGTAGTTTGAAATGTTGGAAGTGTGCCATCAAGTGTAGATCCACTTGCGTTTGAGAGTGGTACAAATGCAGCTGCAGAGAGAGACCAAGTTCCTGGTGGTATTGACATGATGGTCTCGTCGGAGTGTTTGCAAATTGTAGGGCATAAAGCAAAGAATTAACTCACCCATTGATCACTCAGCCTATTTAATCCAGGATGGCATTGAGTAAAGAGCAGTAACAGATACATAATTCCGTTTTATAGAGGTCATCCAGAACAGGTGTGCAACAACCAGGAGAAGTTGTGTAGAACAACGTCAACATTATTCTATCTTCATGGTTAAACTCCTCAGTATCCTGTGATGACATAGGAGTATGGAACGGGCTTCGGCTTTATGTGGATTCTTTTGTTTTATGCTAATCCTTAATCTTTTTGACTCAGTCATGGGGGTTTACACTATTAGAAAAAACGTTTTTTGAAAGGGTTCTTCAGCTGTCCCCAAAGGAGAACCCTTTTTGGTTCCAGGTAAAACTATTTTTGGTTCCAGGTAGAACCATTTTGGGTTCCATATAGAACCCTCTGTGAAAAGGGTTCTACATGGAACAAAAATGGTTCTACTTGGAGCCAACAAAGGTTCTTCTTCTCCAATGGGGACAGCCAAAGAACCCTTTTAGGTTATTTTTTATAGGAGTGTAGTGATGATGATTCTAATACAAGGAAAAACAAGTCATTCCCACGACGGACAGTGAGAGAGAGACTAATATTCATTACCCCTCCATCTCAGCTAAAGTGGCTGTAGATTAGAACTACAGTGCCTTGCAAAAGTATTCATCTCCCTTGGCGTTTTTCCTATTTTGTTGCATTAAAACCTGTAATTTAAATAGATTTTTATTTGGATTTCATGTAATGGACATACACAAAATAGTCAAAATTGGTGAAGTGAAAAGAAGAAAAAAAAATGGAAAAGTGGTTTGTTCATATGTATTCACCCCCTTTGCTATGAAGCCCATAAATAAGATCTGGTGCAACCAATTACTTTCAGAAGTCACATAATTAGTTAAATAAAGTCCACCGGTGTGCAATCTAAGTGTCACATGATCTAAGTATATATACACCTGTTCTGAAATGCCCCAGAGTCTGCAACACCACTAAGCAAGGGGCATCACCAAGCAAGCGGCACCATGAACACCAAGGAGATCTCCAAACAGGTCAGGGACAAAGTTGTGGAGAAGTGCAGATCAGGGTTGGGTTATAAAAAAATATCAGAAACTTTGAACATATGGCACCACAACAAACCTGCCAAGAGAGGGCTGCCCACTAAAACTCACAGAGTAGGAGACTCCCCAAACATATGGAAGAAGGTACTCTGGTCTAAAATTGATTTTTTTTGCCATCAAGGAAAACGCTATGTCTGGCGCAAACCCAACACCTCTCATCACCCCGAGGATACGATACCATCCCCACAGTGAAGCATGGTAGTGGCAGCATCATGCTGTGGTGATGTTTTTCGTCGGCTGGGACTGGGAAACTGGTCAGAATTGAAGCAATGATGGATGGCGCTAAATACAGGGAGATTCTTGAGGAAAACCTGTTTCAGTCTTCCAGAGATTTGAGGCTGGGACGGAGGTTCACCTTCCTGCAGGACAATGACCCGAAGCATACTGCTAAAGCAACACTCGAGTGGTTTAAGGGGAAACATTTAAATGTCTTGGAATGGCCTAGTCAAAGCCCAGACTTTAATCCAATTGAGAATCTGTGGTATGACTTAAAGATTGCTGTACACCTGTCACGACTTCCGCCGAAGTCAGCTCCCCTTCTTGTTTGGGCGGTGTTCGGCGGTCGACGTCACCGGCCTTCTAGCCATCGCCGCTCCATTTTTCATTTTTCCATTTGTTTTGTCTTGTTCCCCGCACACCTGGTTTACATTCCCTAATCACACTACATATATATATATATTCCTCTGTTCCCCCATGTTCTTGTGTGGGATTGTTTTGTTTCATGTTCAGTGTGACGCGCCAGGCTGGTTATTTCCACCCTGGGTATTCTTGTTGAACCCATTGGAGGTATGATTTTTAACGTTAGTTTTGTGACTGTATTTTGCGCGTTTCTCTTTTTGCATTTTTTCTGGAGGTTTGACGCAGTTGCGTCCGTTTGTTGTGCTTCTGCCCAAATAAAGAGTGTGCCTGATCACAACTCTCTGCTCTCCTGCACCTGACTTCAACACCAGTAGCGCAGACGCTGACAACACCAGCAGAACCCATCCAACTTGCAGGAGCTGGAACAGTTTTGCCTTGAAGAATGGGCAAAAATCCCAGTGGGTAGATGTGCCAAGCTTATAGAGACATACCCTAAGAGACTTGCAGCTGTAATTTCTGTAAAAGATGGCTCTACAAAGTATTGACTTTTGGGGGGGGTGAATAGTTATGCACGATCAAGTTTTCACTTTTTTTGTCTTGTTTCTTGTGTGTTTCACAAAACAAAATATTTTGCATCTTGAAAGTGATAGGCATGTTGTATAAATTAAATGATACAATCCCCCCCGGAAATCCATTTTAATTCCAGGTTGTAAGGCAACAAAATAGGAAACATGCCAAGGGCGATGAATACTTTCTCAACCACTGTATGTTAATTTCACTGCCATTCCAACTCGCCCATTAGATGAGAATGTGTTTGGATCAGTACACACATATGCAAGCAGACACACACACACACACACGCACACACGCATGCACGCACACACTGCTGTGTAGGAAAATTCTCAGTAACAAAAGTGATCAAATTAAGATCCTACATCTGTACAAAATTAAAAAAATAAAACGTTTACATGAATTCTCTCTCTTTCTCTGTCCATCTACTTTCAGTCCTCAAGGACCAGAGGGTTTTAAGTGGCAGTGTGGCACACAAAGCCATGCCAGCCTCATCTGTTCCTCTTAGACTTCCACCCAAAATAGGCACATCTTTCCTTTGAAACAGTCGAAACCAGGAGTATTTCTCTGCATCTTGCAACAACAACATAGTCTGCATTTTGCATTAGGATTTAAACTGAACTAGCCTTATTTTCACCTAAGCAAGATGGTAGAGTGTTCGTGCAACTTCAACAGATTATATTGCATTTGTGTGTATGTGTGAACTAAATATCTCACCAATCCAGAGCCACACTCACACATGAATGAATACAACACTCGAATGAATACCTTTCTCCTCCAAAACCACAGAGGGAGAGAGAGAGAGAGAGCCATTGAAGTTTATTATAATGATGTAATAAGTGGTTCCTGTGTGTGTGTGCGTGTGCGTGTGTGCTTGCGTGCGTGTGTGTGTGTGTGTGTCATTGTTTTCCTTCCTTTTTAGCAGAACATCATTAGCTTGGAGCTCAGCTGCTAAACCCACAGAAACCTTGAACCAATTTAACCATCCCTAAAAATGTACCACAGAGCACCCTGACCTGGGGTATATTTTGGAAGATTTAGGACTATTCATCATTTTCCAACCTATCTGCTCCTTTTCCCAGGACACAGACCCACAGAAACTTATATTAGAAGATAAGGTTCTGGTAAAATGATTTAATCTGTCACTGTCGTAGGATCAATGTCACCTCGCTCCCTCTATTCCTATCTCTTTTTGTATTTTCACTCCTCCTACCTCTGTCTGTATCTGCAACTCCCAGTCTTTTCACTCTCTGTCTGTATCTGCTCTCTCCCTGCATCTCCCAGTCTTTTCACTCTCTGTCTGTATCAGCTCTCTCCCCGCAACTCCCTGTAACGATTGTTGTCGGGAGAAGGAGAAGAGGACCAAAGTACAGTGCGGTAAGTGTTCATGTTACTTTTATTTAAACTGAACACAAAACAAAATAACAAAGGGAATGAACGAAAACGAAACAGTTCTGTCAGGTGCAGAAACACAAAACACAAAACAACTACCCACAAACCGTAGTGGGAAAACAGGCTGCCTAAGTATGGTTTTCAATCAGAGACAACAATTGCCAGCTGCCTCTGATTGGGAACCATACCAGGCCAAACACATAGAAATAGAAAACATAGAACACAAAACATAGAATGCCCACCCCAACTCACGCCCTGACCAAACTAAAACAGAGACATAAAAAAGGAACTAAGGTCAGGACGTGACACTCCCAGTCTTTTCTCCCTCTGTCTGTATCAGCTCTCTCCCTGCAACTGCCAGTATTTTCTATCTCTGTCTGTATCAGCTCTCTCCCTGCATCTCCCAGTCTTTTCACTCTCTGTCTGTAGCCGCTCTCTCCCTGCATCTCCCAGTCTTTTCACTCTCTGTCTGTAACCGCTCTCTCCCTGCATCTCCCAGTCTTTTCACTCTCTGTCTGTAGCCGCTCTCTCCCTGCATCTCCCAGTCTTTTCACTCTCTGTCTGTAACCGCTCTCTCCCTGCATCTCCCAGTCTTTTCACTCTCTGTCTGTATCTGCTCTCTCCCTGCAACTCCCAGTATTTTCACTCTCTGTCTGTAACCGCTCTCTCCCTGCTACTACCAGTCTTTTCACTCTCTGTTTGTAACCGCTCTCTCCCTGCTACTACCAGTCTTTTCACTCTCTGTCTGTAACCGCTCTCTCCCTGCTACTACCAGTCTTTTCACTCTCTGTCTGTAGCCTCTCTCCCTGCAACTCCCAGTATTTTCGCTCTCTGTCTGTAACCTCTCTCTCCCTGCTACTACCAGTCTTTGATTTGTTTTTTTATGTCTTCTTAGCTCAATAACGAGGCTGAAATATATTTCATTTCCAATAGTCAATAGTAAACGCTAGGGCAATAACAAAACAATATGGTTCATTTCCCACTCCCAGAGTTATTACCAAATGATTCGATTTTTCTTTGCCCAGGGGCCAAAAGCAATTCTGAAAGGCAGTTTTTTCTCTCACTGTAAACAGCCATAGTTCTGCGTGAGCAGATCTATATTGGATTAAAACACTTGGGGTAGAGTAATGAGATTAAACAGAACAATATAATGAAGAAATATAAATGAAAGGGAAATGTGTGGGAGGTGATCTCACAACTAATACATGAAAGGGAAATGTGTGGGAGGTGATCTCACAACTAATACATGAAAGGGAAATGTGTGGGAGGTGATCTCACAACTAATACATGAAAGGGAAATGTGTGGGAGGGGATCTCACAACTAATACATGAAAGGGAAATGTGTGGGAGGTGATCTCACAACTTACCTTATTAAAACATTCCAAACAGTTGATTTCAAGTCCCCTCAGAGTTGAATTAGGATAGATTTCTTGCATTTGTAACTATTACAGAAATGGCTGAAAGTACAGCATGCAGTATATGATATGATAGGTTATATAGTAGATTAATGATGTCAAAAGATTGTTGGCTTGTCATCAGCGCTTCTTTCAGTCCAACAATCAAATACAAAACAAGAATTGTAGATACTATATGCAGAGTTATGCTATGGTTTCATATAGTTTCCTTGTAATGCTTGAAAGTGCGTAGAGAACCTTTGGGCACCCAAGGGAAACAAGGGTAGTGGACCTGATACTGAAGGTAACCCTGAACCAAGGAGGGATTTACAAAGCAATGGTGCCACCTACTGGCTATTCTGGAGAAGTGTATAGTATGTCTGCTCAACAGTATAGCCTCTGTCAGCCACACTTAATAGGCTGACTGTTGTCTGGAACAGTATTTTGGATGTAAATGGCATGTTATAGAAGAATCCAGATTATTATTATTTTTTTTCCATTTCACTTGGTTTTGAGCAACTTACCCCGACCAGAGATACACTTCCTCATAGTTGTTCTGAACAAAAAATCCCAAAACATAACGTTAGAAATGGCAATGCTCTCAGTATAGTGATGCAGGTCTTTAGAAGTTGAACACATGAAACTGTGTCGTTGCGAATTTTATCTGCAACATTACATTCCATTTTGTACGACTTGAGTCGTACTTTCTTTGTGTTTGCATAGGCGGGCTACACATAGATATCACAGCTGGAAAGGGGAAACAAAATGGAATATAACTTTGCAGATACAGTTTGGTATGGCACAATTTCATGTGTATAACGTCTAAAGACCTGCATCACTATACTGAGAGTGCTTCCGATTCTTAAAATATGTATTTGGGTGTGTGTTTTTTGTTGTTGTTGCTTTTGTTAATGTTTTATCTAAACCCCTACACTGCAGGATGAGCATGAGAAAGTATATTGCTGGCGGGGGACGTTTCTCAAAACCAAGTGAAATTGCAACAAACAAACAAACAATGTTTGGACCCCTCTATAACATGTAATTTATACCCAAAATACAGCTTTTGGTTTAAATAAAGTGAACTTCCTTAATGGTAAAACCGATATGTATGAAAATACCCCCAATGTAAAGGTGACATTCAGGAGTCACCTCACATTCAAAACTTGATCTCATATCCAAAATTCTGGAGTATAGAGACATTTAAAATGTTTGCTTCACTGTACAAATAGTGAGGATTGTATGCTGAATGTTGACTAACAACTTGACACAATGGAATAATCTCTCAAAACCCAAATAATTTGTAGACACAGTCAGTTTTTTTAAACATTTAATTGCTATGCTCCTGTTGTACATTTGGCTCGTTCTGAGTAAACAGCATAGTCTCTACACAGTGAGAATCCCCTGCAGGACGGTTACCGCCTGGCCAGCGATATTGAGCCTGCCATCATCCTGTAGTTCAAGCTCCAGCTCCCCGCCACGACTAGAGCACTGATAGGCTGTCACAAAGGGGGGCAATATAGTATGTTAGTGGCAGTTCTTCAAATTACATGATTATTGATTGGATTTTACTAGACTCAAGATGTACATGTCCACCAATATCTGTAAATGTATTGTTCTGTGCAATGGAATTTGACCTCCATGTTGCAATACTGTTTAGATTACCCACCCAGCATCTTTTTCTTGCCAAGTTTCTCTGACCAGTAGCCTGCAAGGACAGTATGCGCAGAGCCTAAAAAAATAAAAAATAAAAAACATATATATTTGAATTAAAGAATAAGAATAAGACTGGCCAATGTCCTCTGTTCTTACCAGTCACAGGGTCCTCAGGAACCCCGAACCAAGGGAAGAAGTTTCTGGAGTAGAAGTCATAGCCAGGCTGACAGCCAGGGTCTCCAATACTGGTGACAAGCAGACCCCTAACCCTCCCGCCAGTGTCTACACGAAGCAGAACTGCTGGGTCTGGCTGCAGGGATGTGAGCACTGACCTATAACCCAAGACTTACTGTTTCAATCCCTTTCAGGTTACGTTGCCCTTCCATCCTCTCCATTTCCCAACAGCCCAGGGATAATGAGTGTTTTTATTATATATTTGAATGTTACCTGTCACAACTGTCAGCAAGGCACACCATTAGCATTTTGGTGATGGCACAGAGGCACACTTCTTGAACTGGCTGGTCTCCCACAGCAGCCTGCACATACACATTCAGACTGTCACATCAAGTCTTATTCTTCCCCATAAATTATAGAAACAGTGGTAAGAAGGATGACGCACTTACTTTAACTATGTCTTTAAATTCATTAAGACCCTGTGGATATTAATCTTAAATTAGATCATTTAAAGAGTTACATTGATATGCAAAGGCTTTTATGCAATATTTATAATAGCATGTGCACTGAGTGCACAAAACATTAAGCACACCTGCTCTTTCCATGACAGACTGACCAGGTGAAAGCTAGGATCCCTTATTGGGGTCACCTGTTAAATCCACTTCAATCAGTGTAGATGAAGGGGAGGAGACAGGTTAAAAAAGGATTACAAGCCTTGAGACAACGATTGTGTATGTGTGCCATTCATAGTGTGAATGGGCAAGACAAAAGTTAAGTGCCTTTGAACGGGGTATGGTAGTAGGTGCCAGGCGCACCGGTTTATGTCAAGATCTGCAGCACTGCTGGGTTTTTCACGCTCAACAGTTTCTCGTGTGTATCAAGAATGGTCCACCACCCAAAGGACATCCAGGCAACTTGACACAACTGTGGGAAGCATTTGAGTCAACATGGGCCAGCATCCCTGTGGAACGCTTGACACATTGTCCATACCCCAACGAATTAAGGCTGTTCTGAGGGCAAAAGGGGGTGCAACTAAATTTTTTCTATTTAACTAGGCAAGTCAGTTAAGAACAAATTCTTATTCATAATGGCGGCCTACAATATTAGGTAGGTGTTCCTAATGTTTGGTATACTCCGTGTATATAACATGCTAAACATGAATGTACCACATTGATTCCATCACCTACCACAGGAGTAGGTTTGTTCAGGGGGAAATCCATCACTATAGATTCCCCTTGTTGTCGCACATACAGCTCTCCACTCAATGTCTCAAATACCACTGTTGAGTTGACATTTTCTGAAGGAAGGGGTTGTGGGATAGAAACAGTTCATTGAATTGCAGTCTATACAGAAAGTGTGTACTTGTTGCAATTCACTTGCTTACACGTGAGATACTGTACTATAAACTGGATGGTTCGAGCCCTGAATGCTGATTGGCTGAAAGCAGTGGTATATGAGACCATATACCACAGGTATGACAAAACATTTATTTGTACTGTTGTAATTATGTTTGTAACCAGTTTATAATAGCAATAAGGCACCTTGGGGGTTTGTGGTATATGGCCAATATACCACAGCTACGGGCTGTATCCAGGCACTCCACGTTGACATACCACCCCCCGTGCCTTATTGTTTAATGTCGTCACTGTCATTCTTACTTTTTTTGTAAAACAGTACTGCAGCTGAAGCCAGGGTGGCATGGCCACACAGAGGAACCTCAGTGGTGGGGGTGAACCAACGCAAACGAAAACGTGCTCCTTCAATACAACACATACAAGTTCCCATGTCAGTCATTTTAGGAAGTTGTGGTGAGTTGATTTACATGTTCTTTCCTCAATCCCCATCTACTCTCATTGGCAGCAGTCACCCACCTCTTAGTTAATTGCAATAAAATAGATTACCACCAGATGGCAGATTTGCAAACTTCTGCACAGAAAATGGTAAAAGTGGCATACCTTTTGATTTCGAATACATTTGTAAGTTACAACTCTATTTCAGAATGTCCAAAAAAAGATACCTGAGCTGAAGTCATCTTTTGAATTCAGCCGTATGATGAAGGCAGTCTCTGACAGGTTCATCTCAGCAGCAATGTTCTGGTACATGTCATCCTGCAATTCCTTTGGTTGAGAACAGTCAACAGTATTTTTTTTGCATGATTACATTGGTAATATTTAAGTATACCTGTGGTAAGATAACTTAAAGCAAATACTCATGTTGATTATTCAGCAACACATGAACATATGCAATGACATGTAATCATGTATTATTTGCCCAAGTAGAAAAAAGTGTACTTACATGTAAAAGCAGACAAACTGCTGCAGGATTTCCTTTGAAAGGTAAGTTGGTAAACGCATCAACAGTGAATACTGGAATCTCCATTACTTACTAAAGTAGACCTGTGCTGATTTCACGGAGAGAAATTAATAAGTTTAACAGCTGCACGCCTCCAAATAAACTTTAACCAGAGGGTGTATCATTCAAAGAATCTAAAGTCTATTGCTTCCTCACAGTTTCTTCGTCTGCACCGACTTGATAGGGCTGGCTTGGCTAGACAATCTCCCCATAGAATAGGCCCAAAATATTGCGCTTTCAGACCAGTGCAGGTGAAAAAGGTTAGGCAACTCTGGTCTCCTAGCTATCTTTATTTCATTGATTTGATCGAAACTGTAGGTAGGCATCTGCCCAGGGTAAATGTGTATTTTGTTTCAAAATCCTTGTAAAGAGGAGACAATGAGAGAACCCCACCTAGACTATTTTGATCATATATAGGCAGCAGTACAAACTACAGCCCTGGGTCCTAAACCCTCGAATTACGTTTTACATCGTCAAATCCGAGTATACCTTATGTCCCTTGCCAAAGCGAGTGAGAGTGATGATTGGAGAGGCAACCTCCTTGGTGGAAATATATATATTTTTAAAGGTACCTAGCAAGCGAACATAGCTAGTTAAAACTAACGTAACTGTCAGGTAGCTAGCTAGTTTTATAGTTTGGGCATTTATTCCAATAAAATATCAGAATTCCCCAAAATATGTTTATGAAACTAGCTACATTTTAAATATATATCTATTTAGAAAGCTAGTTTTGTAATTTTGTCTGACATGCCAAAAACGCAGTCATGTTGATTACATTTTAGACTTCCTGTACGCCGGAGTTTGACACGTGACTATAGTTTGCATTGAATTGTGGGTCATATCAACCCCACAAGTGATTACAGTTCTTCCCTTGCCCCCTCGAGCAAAATCGGTTTGTACTAAACGACACGTTTTCCCAAAACTGCATTGTTCTACAACAGTTTGGTGGGTACGTTGTAGTGTGGCCTGATCAATATGGGTGTGAACATTTGAAATCACAACTCGTGCAGCACACACCATACACAATCTCCATCTGGGCTACCATAATCACATCGTTCTTCAAATAGTCGTTTAGTACAGTATCGTGTCCGTTGAATAAAACGTTGCACAAAGTTTTATCGAACGAAACGCACCGCAGACTGACACTGCCCGCTAAGATGTTTGGTTCTCGCGACATTACCTGCTGTGAAGTGTCTGTCACCTGAGAAAAACTTAAGACCCTGTGCCGATTTTAGCATGTAAATCTTGGTGCGGCAAACTCAAAAAACATTTTTTTTAGATGCATGCCAGCAAAGCCTGGTTAAATAAAAAGCAACGACACAACACAAAATAATATATATATTTTTTAAGGCTTACATAAAGCTGTCCCAACAGCAGAACCTTCTTTTCAGCACCATGTAGTGAATCCTTACCACTGTTACACCTGGCTATCAGCAGGGCCTTGTCTGGCAGTGAAACTCAGCCTCATTTACTGATATGGCTGACTTGCTTAAAACAAATGTGGTTTCTACTGACAGTTGAGATGTACAAACTATGGCATAAGGGGACAACGAGCATATAAGAGGCAATTTGATGATCTTCATCAGATGACACTCATAGGACTTCATGTTACACAATACATGTATGTTTTGTTTGATATATTTGATATATATATTATCATATTTATATAAAAAAAAATCTCAGTATACATTGGCGCGTTCACTAGTTCCAAAAACATCTGCTGATATTGCAGAGCCACATCATGTTACAGAAATACTCATTATAAATGTCGATAAATACAATTGTTAGACATGGAAATATAGATATACCTCTCCTTAATGCAACCGCTGTGTCAGATTTCAAAAAAACTTTACGGATAAAGCACACCATGCAATAATCTGAGACGGTGCTCAGAAAATAAAATTATCCGCCATGTTGGAGTCAACAGAAATCAGAAATCACATTATAAATATTCCCTTACCTTTGACGATCTTCATCAGAATGCACTCCCAGGAATCCTAGTTCCACAATAAATGCTTGATTTGTTCGATAATGTCCATTATTTATGTCCAAGTAGCTACTTTTGTTTGTGCGTTTAGTACACAAATCCAAACGCTCATGCAGGTCCATTCAAACGTCGGACGAAAACTTCAAAAAGTTATATTACAGGTCGAAGAAACTTGTAAAACTAGGTATAGAATCAATCTTTAGGATGTTGTTATCATAAATCTTCAATAAAGTTCCAACCGGATAATTTCTATGTCTGTAGCGAAGCCATGGAACGCAGGTCGCTATCATGTGAAATGCGCGTGACCAGGACCTGGCTCTCTGCCAGACCACTGATTCAAAGAGCTCCCATCCGGCTCCACAACACAATAGAAGCCTCATTCAAGTTTCTAAAGACGGTTGACATCTAGTGGAAGCCCTAGGAAGTGTAACTTTATCCATATCCCACTGTGTATTCAATAGGGGCGGGGTTGAAAATCGACCAACCTTAGATTTCCCACTTCCTGTTTGTATTTCTTCTCAGGTTTTTGCCTGCCACATGAGTTGTGTTATACACAGGCATCATTTAAACAGTTTTTGAAACTTCAGTGTTTTCTATCCAATACTAATAATAATATGCATATATTAGCAACTGGGACTGAGGAGCAGGCTATTTACACTGGGCACCTTTCATCCAAGCTACTCGATACTGCCCCTGCAGCCATAATAATTTTTAACTATTGCCCCGTTATGATAACCCCTTTCAATGAGAACCATTACATAAATCATTGAGTTTTTTTGTTCTGAAGAACATTGATATATTGAGCTCTTCTTAATCTCAACTGCTAGTGGAGCATCTAAAATGTGTAAATACAATATATTGTATCATCTCCTCTGATACCATCATCTGCCTGTATTTCAGAAAACACGCAGATGACCATGGTTGAATCAATGTTTTTAATTTCTGGATTTATTTATTTTTAGGTTTTAGGCCATGGTGATGGTTTCTATGGTAACTCAAGAGTCATGGGCTCAAGAGTGAGTGGACTGAGGGGGATGTTCTAAAACGGAGTTAACTAAACCTTGAAGTCTTGAAGATTGAATTTGGATGAATTTGAATGTTTTTACGTTCATGAAAAGTACCTACTTAGAATATTTTCCGGTCTTAGAGTGGTATAAAAAAAATAGATATATACACAGTACCAGTCAATTTTGGACACACCTACTCCTTCCAGGGGTTTTTATTTTTTCTACAATGTAGAATAATAGTGAAGACATCAACACTATGAACACATATGGAATCATGTAGTAACCAAAAACAGTGTTAAACAAACCAAAATATATTTGAGATTCTTAATTGTAGCCACCCTTTATTTAATAAAATGCATCCAGATAATTATCCGACATGAGAAAATGGGTTGTTATCGGTGAGCTGTTTCTGATTTGAGCCAATGAATGTGGTTGTGTTTTGATCAGCTAGCTAGCTAAAATAAAGTTGTACCAGCCAAAGGAGCGCTAACATTGGCTTGCTAGCTAACCAACAAGCGAGGAAACCTAGCTATATTTAGCTAAGAAATGGTTTAAATTCCCTAAAATAATCATATTTTAAAATGTAGTTAAATTTGGTTTTAAAATATGTTTTTGAACAGATATTTTGATCTTCATCCATAGCCACTTGTTATGAACATGTCTGGTATTCATTCAAAGTGTTTCTGTGGTACTCAGAGGCTGAGAAATTGGCAATTTCGCTAATCTGACATACCGGTACAACCTAAGATAGCCACCAGTAACAGACCTTTAGCTCACACTTTTCAATGCTATAGGTTATCAACTCAGTTCCAACTGCATCTGAAGGATGAGACTAGAGACATTGACTGTAAGGTAATATGTATTTGCATTTGTTATTTTTGAGTTTGTGGCTGTCACACCACTCGAATGTCTAAATCTGGGGTGGTTGCATATCCATATCTTTCCAGAGTGCATACTTCTCCATCTCTGACAAATTTGTTTAACAATGGAGTCCACATTTTCAGCTCCAACACTTCAATTTTTAGAACATAATTTGAAGTGCAAATTACAAAAAAAAGACGCCTTTTGCATGTGGAAATGTTGTATAATTACTTTCAGTGTAAAAAACAACAACATGGAAATTAAACAACATTTTCAGGCAGGCATTTGTCTGTGATCGAAAAAGGAAAATCACATAAGCCCCACAATGCCTACTTCAATGCTCTAATAAAGTTATCCAGCACACAGCTTGGACCTACTACAGTAGTTTTGAATCCTAACTAACCTGTCTATATGTTGTTTGAAATACAATAGACCAACATAGCTGCTGTAGTAGGTCAAAGCTGTCTGCTGGAACCCCTTGGTAGAGCATCACTGAAGTTAGGCATTGTGGTGCTCATGTTAATTTACTTTTTTGGCTTAAGATCAATACCTACTTCTCACAACCCAACCTGAACCTTTAAAACCACACTATTTAAGACACAGGCAGGAAGTAGAAAGGGAAATATGCTAACCTACTACCTGCTTTACCAAAAACAAACAAAGTGTGTTGTACAGTAATCTCTCAGACTAACATGAGTTTTTCTGTTCTGGGATGCTGAGATTGGTAGGACTGTATCTGACTTAGAAATATCAACATTTTAAAATAGTTTATTGTAGTGACTTTCAGTAAAAATATTGTGCACACAACTGATAGTGTATTATAGTGAAAACCCTAATTACAATCTTGGGCGGGATTAAATCTGAAAGCACTTGTAGACAATGCAACTTTTAAAGACAATTTCACAGCATTTGCAGAGATGGCATTAATGGTAAACATTTCATATGTTGGCTGTATTAAAAATTACCTTTAAAATGTCAAGCACGCTATAACGCGGATCTACCACAGACCGGATTGAATCACACCCCTTGTTGGTTATATCAGATCTTCAATGAAGTTGTAATTAAATCCCAGAACAGATCAATTAACAGAAGTTAATTGATGATGGATGTACTGTATATTGATGTCATAACTGTAAATACTTCAGTGCAGAGCCTTATAGCTCAATATGTTAGTATAAGTATCTGTTTCATTATAAATCACATGGTGGTCTGTTGAGGGCAGTGTCTTGGTTTGAACCCAATCAGTCACAACCAACTGTCACTTCCTTCAGCCTTCAGTTACAGTATCTAATACTGTGTTAATCATAGCCCATCTTATCTCACGACTGTAAACCCATGGTAGGCAGAGTTCGAGAGCATCAAAACTGCGATGTAATCGTGCAAATTGTGACTGATGGATCTACAAATAATATTGGAGTAGTTATTTATGATACAAGGTGATTTGTATATCAGTCAGACTGGACTCGGCTTTAAAGTCGGCTGCTATCTGTTAATAGGCCATCTTATATCTTACATGACTTCTGTCCTGTGGTTTATTTAATGTGTAGAACCACACAGACAGTGATGTGATAGCATGTTGTGGGTGGGATCATTCAGTATCCCCGTCCTCTTCAGTGCACCAACTGTCCTCTTCTTCGTACACTACCTCAATGTCATGCGGCTCCACTAACTGGCAACGTTTGATGACATCACTCTGTGAACTCTGGGGTCATGTGTAGTCTGAGTAGGTCCTGACCCCTTCTGATCACCATGGTGATGCTGTCGCTGGTCCTCACGGCATTGTAAATCTCCTCTGACGTGTTCACCTTGGTGCCATTGATCTCCAGCACTATGTCACCTGGCTTCATACCTGCCCTGTGGAGGGTTATAACAACACGGTCACCTAGCTTCATAACTGCCCTGGAATTTTTTTATTGAAATATACCTTTAGAGTGCATTCCACATTCTTAAGTGTATTTCACTGACACAGGAAGAAAGAATAAACAATGTACACATCAGTTGAATTGCTCACCTGTTGGCTGGAGAGCCCATGATGACCCGGTGGATCATGATCCCGTAAGTGACATCCGGGAAGGAGGGATCCCTCAGCTTCAACTCGGCAATGATACTGCAACAGAATAGACATCCAACTATGGCTAAATCCTCCACTGTCATTCATCCTACCCCAGGTAGGTGATAGCTTTCCTGTTCACTCAGGTGCAGCATAACAGCATATGACCTTTACCTTGGAGTCAGGGTCAGCATCATGACCCCGATGTATCTCCGCTTGGTGTCCAACACCCCCAATCGAGACTCTAGGAGAGACAATCACAAAAACCTTAAACTTCCAAGAAGTGCAAATAACTTCAAGGTAGTGGGTCTATGGTCTTATTAGCCTGGTCTCAGACCTGTTGGTGGTGTCTGACCTAGTCCTATTGTCACACAATGACCATAGGAGCCAACATAGGAATTGGCAGGACAGCACAAACAGATCTGGGACCAGGCTATGGCACTTTGTCAGCACGGTAAAGTAACTCACTCTTCTTGTCGGAGGCTTGGTTCAGGAAGTGTTTGACGTGATCCGAGGGGATCGCGAAGGAGATCCCTGCCGTCACCTTCATGGTGTTGATGCCGATCACCTCACCATCCAGATTAATCAGAGGCCCTCCAGAATTCCCAAACTGCGAGACAGAACAATCCAGAAGCATTATTGATCATGTCATACATTTGGAGAACATAACGCTTTACTCTTACTAGCTCTGATTTTGCAGATAGGGGCTTGTGATGTGTGGTTGTTCATACAACTCGTTCCTTACAAGTTGGACGCACCGATTGTACATTTATCTGGATAAGAGTGTCTACTAAATTACTACTGGCAATTAGTTCACGTCCATGACCAGACTAGTGGAGTTACGTCGACGACAGTGGACCACAAAGCTTTACTAGCAGGCTAGGGTTAGAGTCAATGCTTTACTAGCAGGCTAGGGTAAGAGTCAATGCTTTACCAGCAGGCTAGGGTTAGAGTCAATGCTTTACTAGCAGGCTAGGGTTAGAGTCAATGCTTTACTAGCAGGCTAGGGTTAGAGTCAATGCTTTACTAGCAGGCTAGGGTCACTGTCAATGCTTTACTAGCAGGCTAGGGTTAGAGTCAATGCTTTACTAGCAGGTTAGGGTTAGAGTCAATGCTTTACTAGCAGGCTAGGGTTAGAGTCAATGCTTTACCAGCAGGCTAGGGTTAGAGTCAATGCTTTACTAGCAGGCTAGGGTAAGAGTCAATGCTTTACCAGCAGGCTAGGGTTAGAGTCAATGCTTTACTAGCAGGCTAGGGTTAGAGTCAATGCTTTACTAGCAGGTTAGGGTTAGAGTCAATGCTTTACTAGCAGGCTAGGGTTAGAGTCAATGCTTTACTAGCAGGCTAGGGTTAGAGTCAATGCTTTACTAGCAGGTTAGGGTTAGAGTCAATGCTTTACTAGCAGGCTAGGGTTACTGTCAATGCTTTACTAGCAGGCTAGGGTAAGAGTCAATGCTTTACTAGCAGGCTAGGGTCACTGTCAATGCTTTACTAGCAGGTTAGGGTTACTGTAAACAGACCAGGGTACTCACATCGATGGCAGCGTCTGTCTGGATATAGTCCATGTTGGGTTTGGACAGACCCAGCTCCTTGCTGCCCCGCTGGACTGAAGAGACAATACCTGACGTGATGGTGTTCCTCAGGGCAAACGGGCTGCCCATGGCAACCACAAACTCCCCCTGACGCACATCCGACGACAGCCCCAGAGAGAGGGTAGGGAGAGGGTGCTACAGAGAGGAGAGAGACACAGTTAGAGAGTAGGGAGAGGGGGCTACAGAGAGGAGAGAGACACAGTTAGAGGGTAGGGAGAGGCGGCTACAGAGAGGAGAGAGACACAGTTAGAGGGTAGGGAGAGGGTGCTACAGAGAGGAGAGAGACACAGTTAGAGGGTAGGGAGAGGGGGCTACAGAGAGGAGAGAGACACAGTTAGAGGGTAGGGAGAGGGGGCTACAGAGAGGAGAGAGACGGAAAGGGTGCTATAGATATGGAGATGGTGATACAGAGGAGAGAGACACAGTTAGAGGGTAGGGAGAGGGGGCTACAGAGAGGAGAGAGACGGAAAGGGTGCTATAGAGATGGATATGGTGATACAGAGGAGAGAGACACAGTTCGAGGGTAATGAGAGGGGGCTACAGAGACGACAGACGGAGAGGGTGATACAAAGAGGAGAGGGTGCTACAGAGAGGAGAGAGAGAGACGGAGAGGATGCTACAGAGAGGAGATGGTGCTACGGAGAGGGTGCTACAGAGAGGAGATGGTGCTACGGAGAGGAGAGCGAGACGGAGAGGGTGCTACGGAGAGGAGAGAGAGATGGAGAGGGTGCTACGGAGAGGAGAAAGAGACGGAGAGGGTGCTACGGAGAGGAGAAAGAGACGGAGAGGGTGCTACGGAGAGGAGAGAGACGGAGAGGGTGCTACGGAGAGGAGAGAGAGACGGAGAGGGTGCTACGGAGAGGAGAAAGAGAGACGGAGAGGGTGCTACGGAGAGGAGAAAGAGAGACGGAGAGGGTGCTACGGAGAGGAGAAAGAGAGACGGAGAGGGTGCTACAGAGAGGAGAGAGAGACGGAGGGGGTGCTACAGAGAAGAGAGAGAGACGGAGGGGGTGCTACAGAGAGGAGAGAGAGACGGAGGGGGTGCTACAGAGAGGAGAGAGAGACGGAGAGGGTGCTACAGAGAGGAGAGAGACGGAGGGGGTGCTACAGAGAGGAGAGAGAGACGGAGAGGGTGCTACAGAGAGGAGAGAGAGAGAGACGGAGAGGGTGCTACAGAGAGGAGAGAGAGAGACGGAGAGGGTGCTACAGAGAGGAGAGAGAGAGACGGAGAGGGTGCTACAGAGAGGAGAGAGAGACGGAGAGGGTGCTACAGAGAGGAGAGAGAGAGAGACGGAGAGGGTGCTACAGAGAGGAGAGAGAGAGACGGAGAGGGTGCTACAGAGAGGAGAGAGAGACGGAGAGGGTGCTACAGAGAGGAGATGGTGCTACAGAGAGGAGAGAGATATGGAGAGGGTGCTACAGAGAGGAGAGAGATATGGAGAGGAGAGAGATATGGAGAGGAGAGAGATATGGAGAGGAGAGAGATATGGAGAGGGTGCTACGGAGAGGAGAGAGATATGGAGAGGGTGCTACAGAGAAGAGGGAGACGGGGAGGGTGCTACAGAGAAGAGAGAGACGGGGAGGGTGCTAAAGAGAAGAGAGAGACGGGGAGGGTGCTACAGAGAGGAGAAAATGCTACAGAGGGTGATAAAGAGAGGAGACAGACCGAGAGGGTAGGGTGAGTGTCATGCCTCAATCATAACCTCTTACCTGGGCATTGATTTTTATAGTGGCTATGTCCGCCACCTGATCGACGTCTTGCACAGTGGCGTTATACGTCTCCCCATTGGTTAGCTTGACCCGGACTCCTCTCTTATTGGCCACTACATGGGCATTGGTGACTATGAGCCCATCACTGCTGACAATGAAACCAGAACCGTTGGAGATGGGGACTTCCCGACCAGAGAACGGGTGCCTGTCAGTATCATAGTTGAACATTACAGGTTACGTTATTGTTCATTGGTTATAATGGACATTTAGAACGCTCTTTCACAATCCCCTAAATACACACACACACATTGAAAGTCATTGGGTCAGATGCAGTGCGGAGTCCCTGGATGGAGAGCAATTGTTGGTCAGGGGTTATCATCAACTTGGTCTCAGATCTGTATGTGCTCTTGCCAACATTGCCAATCCAAACATGACATGATCATCAGTGACATGGAGGAGTTGGTACGATAGCACAAACGGGACTGGCACTATTGTATTTTGTTATCAAAACAAACTAGCCCATCAAAGCGGTCATGTGATCTTACCTGCCGACGATTTCAATATACACGACAGCGGGCGTAGATTTTTCCACCACATCCGCAATGAAGTTGAACTTGAATCGTGGACTGTCGGGTTTAAAAGGAGAGGCACAGTGGGCTGTTGACAAGACACGTTCTAGGATCGAATCACAAAGTAAACCTCTCCTCTCACAAACGTTGTCCTCCTCGTCCCCTCTGAAATGCAGAACTGCCGCACTACCGAGTCCCAACCCAACAGCAACTGACTTGAGGAGAGTAGTCCGCTCTGAGCCACTGCCCCTGCCGCCTCCTGCGCTCCAAATGGTCGGAACATTGTTGACATGACAGGTGTTTGCGTCTCCCGTTGAGTGCTGTTTGTAACCGACAGAAACACCGGAAACTCGTCCTAGTGTTCGCTCGTTCAAAATGTTACATTTTCGGAGATATTCCCCAGTGTACCTCCTGATTATCCAGAAGAGCGGACGATTGACATGTGTTGACATGTTGTTGCATCAGTCAGAATGCAGTAAAATAACTTTTACAACAAATTCAACAATTCACACTCCTTTCTTGACCATATGGATCTTCAACTATTACTGACCTTAGTAACCTACGGATTTATAAAAACGTAATCATAAAACTGTGGCTACTGGCTAGATCCACGTTCCAGCTATCAGACCACGACCTAACGAGGTCGAAAAAATAACCAGCGTCTCGTAGAGTAACACACAAATAAAAGTACTTCCGGGTCACAGAATTTCAGAAACGTTCTAAATAAAAGCCCCGCGCGTAATAGAAGTGTCAACCTGTATTTAAAAAAATGATTATTTAAACATTAATGATTCATATTTGTTCATATTTAAGTGACATTTGCATTACATTTGGGTTTTAAAACATGTTCCAAGGTCAAATAAATGCCCCCAATACAATACAGTGTTTAAAAAATACATATAGGCTTATAGAGAGAACTATTCTAGGTGCCGAAGTAATATAGTGTTATTTCATGGGGGAGTGAGGTCTAAATGCCCAGCAATACTTTCTACTCCACCCACTCTATTCACGGCAATGCAGGCCTATAGGTGACTTATTCTTATCAGGTTAGGAGAATTAGGGGACACGTCCCCAACCTAGATCACGACCATAGAGAATGATAGAAACCTCTAGTGGAAAAAATGCTATTTTAGTATGGGCAGCACCATTGAGGAATACCACCATTTTAATGTAGTCAATTGGGAGAGGGTTTCCTAAGGTTAGGGAAAGGGTTAGGGTTAGCTAAAATGCAAAAAAAAAAAAAACTTTTGATGTCAGTTTGACCAAAGCTGTATCCCTTCTAGACATTACCCTGTGCGGTGGGCTGTAAAACTTATACGGGTTGCGTTCCTGCCCGACTACATTGCAGATACCTTGACGGCCCTGAAAGACTTGAAGTAGTTGTTCCCCTTGCAGAGTTTTTTGGAGCGATGGATAACAGTGCCTGTTGTCGATGTGTGCAGAGGGTCCCTGGTTCGAGCCCAGGTAGGGGCGAGGAGAGGGACGGAAGCTATACTATTACACATACACCGGGAATCGGCAAAGTTCAAGGGGGCCGAATACTTTCGCAAGGCACTGTATGTGATGCGTCGCATCAAACGACGAGCGACGCAGACAGGGTGGCGAGAGTGGGGAAACAGAAAAGTCATTGTCTGTTATTTTAAGTTTTGAAGTTGAGTCTTTGCCTGACAAAGTGTAGTTAGGATATAGAAGTTATCCTGTACGAGCGTAAAGTGCCTTGCGAAAGTATTCGGCCCCCTTGAACTTTGCCGATTCCCGGTGTATGTGTAACAGTACAGCTTCCGTCCCTCTCCTCGCCCCTACCTGGAACTTTGCGACCTTTTGCCACATTTCAGGCTTCAAACATAAAGACATAAAACTGTATTTTTTTTGTGAAGAATAAACAACAAGTGGGACACAATCACGAAGTGGAACGACATTTATTGGATATTTCAAACTTTTTTAACAAATCAAAAACTGAAAAATTGGGCGTGCAAAATTATTCAGCCCCCTTAAGTTAATACTTTGTAGCGCCACCTTTTGCTGCGATTACAGCTGTAAGTCACTTGGGGTATGTCTCTATCAGTTTTGCACATCGAGAGACTGAAATTTTTTCCCATTCCTCCTTGCAAAACAGCTCGAGCTCAGTGAGGTTGGATGGAGAGCATTTGTGAACAGCAGTTTTCAGTTCTTTCCACAGATTCTCGATTGGATTCAGGTCTGGACTTTGACTTGGCCATTCTAACACCTGGATATGTTTATTTTTGAACCATTCCATTGCAGATTTTGCTTTATGTTTTGGATCATTGTTTTGTTGGAAGACAAATCTCCGTCCCAGTCTCAGGTCTTTTGCAGACTCCATCAGGTTTTCTTCCAGAATGGTCCTGTATTTGGCTCCATCCATCTTCCCATCAATTTTAACCATCTTCCCTGTCCCTGCTGAAGAAAAGCAGGCCCAAACCATGATGCTGCCACCACCATGTTTGACAGTGGGGATGGTGTGTTCAGCTGTGTTGCTTTTACGCCAAACATAACGTTTTGCATTGTTGCCAAAAAGTTCAATTTTGGTTTCATCTGACCAGAGCACCTTCTTCCATATGTTTGGTGTGTCTCCCAGGTGGCTTGTGGCAAACTTTAAACAACACTTTTTATGGATATCTTTAAGAAATGGCTTCCTTCTTGCCACTCTTCCATAAAGGCCAGATTTGTGCAATATACGACTGATTGTTGTCCTATGGACAGTCTCCCACCTCAGCTGTAGATCTCTGCAGTTCATCCAGAGTGATAATGGGCCTCTTGGCTGCATCTCTGATCAGTCTTCTCCTTGTATGAGCTGAAAGTTTAGAGGGACGGCCAGGTCTTGGTAGATTTGCAGTGGTCTGATACTCCTTCCATTTCAATATTATCGCTTGCACAGTGCTCCTTGGGATGTTTAAAGCTTGGGAAATCTTTTTGTATCCAAATCCGGCTTTAATCTTCTTCACAACAGTATCTCGGACCTGCCTGGTGTGTTCTTTGTTCTTCATGATGCTCTCTGCGCTTTTAACGGACCTCTGAGACTATCACAGTGCAGGTGCATTTATGCAGAGACTTGATTACACACAGGTGGATTGTATTTATCATCATTAGTCATTTAGGTCAACATTGGATCATTCAGAGATCCTCACTGAACTTCTGGAGAGAGTTTGCTGCACTGAAAGTAAAGGGGCTGAATAATTTTGCACGCCCAATTTTTCAGTTTTTGATTTGTTAAAAAAGTTTGAAATATCCAATAAATGTCGTTCCACTTCATGATTGTGTCCCACTTGTTGTTGATTCTTCACAAAAAAATACAGTTTTATATCTTTATGTTTGAAGCCTGAAATGTGGCAAAAGGTCGCAAAGTTCAAGGGGGCCGAATACTTTCGCAAGGCACTGTATATGCCGAATATATTAAGATGTTATAGGTGTCAAGTTTATGGGCATGTGGCAGCAATGTGTAGGAGGGAGGGTCCAATGTGTGAGAAATGTGCAGAAAGGCATGAGACAAAGGAATGTGTAGTATTGGGGAAAGTAGTGGTATGTGTTAATTGTAGGGGTGCCCATGGTGCTGGGGATTAGAAATGTTCCATGTGAGAGAGGCAGGTTGAGGTTTCCAGGGTTAGAGTAGTGCAGAAGTTGTCATATGCTGAGGCAGTGAAGAAAGTAGAGTTAGATGGGTTAAGGGGGAGGAATGGGGAGAGTAGTAGAGATATCAGTATAGAGGGAGAGGCCAAAAAGTGAAATAAGTTTAATTAAGATAGGATTTTTTGCATTTATAGCAATGGTTATCAATCGTACTGCAGGGATGGATCGGAAGTTTCAGAAAATGGAGGTTGTGGTAGCAGCTGCAGAGGTATTTGGGTGTGCGAGACTTAACAGCAGAAGAGTTACAGGATGTGTTAAGTGGTGATGTCCCATCCTTTTAGGGTGATGGCATGAGGTAGGAATAAATACATTTAATTAGTGAAGTGGGGGGGGGGGGGGGGTTAATTTAATTTTATATACATTTTGAAATTAGTGAGTATAGTGTTAGATTGTAGGGTATTTATTTAGTACATTTTTATTTTTCAAGTAAAGTATAAGGGAGTTGTACTCCAGTCTAGTAGGTGGCGGTAATGCAACAAATTGGATGCCAACCGCCGTTTAACCTCATAGAAGAAGAAGAAGCCATCCCGCGACAAAAATGGCCATGTGGTGAAGATGACTGTGCTGCAGCGAGGGAGACTGCAGTGAGGTAGACATTGCAGCAAAGTCCTCTTCACCACATGGCCATCTGTGTCGATGGCAAAGTTATAGTTCTTAGGGTTGTCCAGGGATTCCATAATACGCTAGTCATGGTTCTCTTGGGTGACGAAGCTCTTGGCTTCCTCCTGGAACATCAAATCAAAAGTTTATTTTGTCTGGTGCACAGGATATAAGAGGTGTACATTCTAAAACAATCCAGCGAAATGCTTACTTAAAAGCTCTTTCTCAACAATGCACTGTTCAATATCAAAAGAAAATAAAACATCCAGAATAGGATCTTAAAGAGCACAGATCAGATATCTAAAAATAAAAACTAATTTAAAACAAATCTAAGAATAAAAACACATAGGTAGTGGTGGGTAAGCCATCCTACTCAAATTCTACTCAAATGTGCTGTACATGCAAATGTACATCAGAAGTTGTCAAAGTGCTTTACAGTTACAGTAGTTACCTAGCCTAAACCCCACTGAGCAAGAAATGCAGAGGCAGAAGCAAAGTAGTGAGGAAAAACTCCCTAAAAGGCAGAAAACCAGAAAGAAACCTAGAGAGGAACCAGGCTCCGATTGGTGGCCAGGTAGAGATTTAATAGTACATGCGGCCATGTAGCAAGCACAGGATAATGTACATACTCTCCCAATATCACCTGCAGTTAGAATGCATCAGTTTGTGTGTCCATAAAACCAGGGTCCAGTCCCTATAATACAAAACCAGTCAGTTTAAACAAAAAATGTCATTTCTGGAAGAGAACTTTGTAAATGAATAGGGTTAAGGGTTTGGTAAAGGCTTAGGTTAAAGTATGGGCAAGTATTCAATAAGCTAATCTGTCTGTCTGGATGCTGGTCAGGAAAGTCCCCATAGTCTCTCCTGTGGAGAGGACAATCCTGGTGTTATGGGATAAGTGAGGAACAGAGGTAATGACGTTTCCATTGTGTCTTTAGACTCCTGCCTCAAGTGGTGCTACCATATAATTAAATGATAACAATTGAACAGAAATGTAATAAGTATTAAAGTATATAGTATCGCCATGGGTGCTACACACCTTACTATGACTCAGGTTGGGATCAATTCCACTTAAATTCAGTCATTCCATACCAACTGACATTCCAAAAGCAATTTACATTTCCTGAAATTATGTCAAATGCAATGAAAATATGTTAAAATGTCATTTTCAATTGTCAGAACATCCAGTATTTGGAACAACCGATAGGATACTGCAGACTTTTTTTGTTGTTGCCTTCAGCCCCGTTTCACACAAACTCAAATCATTTTCATAACTTTCAAATGCCCATCCCTAGAATTGACCACACCACTGCCTCAACTGCAATTAGGCTACCCAGATTTTTTCCGGTCATGAAAAGTGCTATAGAAGAAATAATGGATAAACATCCTTTCTCTGGGCTCTACCCAATTTATTTTCAAAAAGTAACCAAAATAAAGTAAAACATTTGTGCTTAGCTCATGATTTATGCTTTAATAGGCGACTATATTAATGGAATTTACCATTGAACAGATTCCCAGACTTCAGACAGTACTTTTAACCACGAGCAGTGACCTGAGGGGTATGTCCTCTTAATATTCTATCTTTCAACTAACACATTTTACACAAAAGATTTTTACATGTTCTCAGTCATTATGAATATTCTTTCTGTGAGTTCGCAGATGTCTTTTCAGACTTGAAGCTAACTTCAAGTGAGTTCCACACAAATGACATTGCACTCCCTCACCTCTATGAGTCCTCATATGAACTGTCAGGTTTCCCTTCAGACCGAAGCATCGACCACATTCATTACAGCGATGAGGTTTCTCCTCGGTGTGAGTCATCATATGCTTTGACAGGCTTCCATTCTCACCAAAGCATTTGCCACATTCTTTGCACCAAAATGGTTTCTCCCCCGTGTGAATCCTCATATGCTTTTTCAGGTTTGACCTGCAGAAAAAGGCCTTGCTACATTCTTTACACCGATGCGTTTTCTGTTCCGTGTGCTTTTTCTGGTGAAATTTCAGACCACCTTTTGTCGTCAAGCATCTTCCACACACATCACATTTAAAATCCCCCCCTCTATGAACACCCATATGATTTTCCAGGTTCTCTTGGTGAAAGAAACATTTGCCACATTCGGTGCAGCAATGTTGTCTCTCCTCTGTGTGTCGCTTCATGTGGCGGGTCAGGTAGCAGTTCAGGGTGAAACATTGTCCACATGTGTCGCACATGTATGGTCTCTCATCACTGTGCCGATTCCGCCGATGCCTCATCAGACTACGTGCTGCCGTAAAGCATTTTCCACACACGTCACATTTTAGATCAGGCAATCCACTGGTTTCTTTTCTTGGTCTCTCTTCACGGTGATGATTTTGCTGATGCCTTTTCAGATTAGCTGCTGTCGCCAAGAATTTCCCGCACACGTCACATTTCAGATCAGGTGACTCACCGGTGTGTTTCCTTGGCCGTCCTCTTCCCCTCTTTGACCTTGACGGTGGTATTCTGCTCACCACTCCATCCACTTTTTCATTGTCACTGTCTGGGTTTACATCAGAGTGGGGCTGATAGTCACTGGTTGATTGGGACTCTCTGTTGCTCTCGTCTTCAGATTCTGTTTGGTTCTCTACCGTTATGATGTTGATAGAGTCCCATATAGACTCTACGGCATCAGATTCCACCGGCCCCAGATTGGCACTCCATTCCTGCTGGCCATAGTTAACCTCCTCTTCAGGAAGAGTGAATTGCTGGAGGTCTGGAGGGAAGAAAGGATGAAAGAGCAAAATGAAAACACTGAAAAGTGACAGGAAATGGGGCTACTACCTACCTTTGACTGATTATTGGACTGAACACACGATGCATCCCAGTAATCCCACTGACTCAACTCCAGCCACTTTAATAATGGGAATTGATGGGAAATGATGTAAATATATCACTAGCCACTTTAAACAATGCTACCTTATATAATGTTACTTACCCTACATTATTCATCTCATATGCATACGTATATACTGTACTCTATATCATCGACTGCATCCTTATGTAATACATGTATCACTAGCCACTTTAACTATGCCACTTTGTTTACATACTCACCTCATGTATATACTGTACTCGATACCATCTACTGTATCCTGCCTATGCTGCTCTGTACCATCACTCATTCATATATCCTTATGTACATATTCTTTATCCCCTTACACTGTGTATAAGACAGTAGTTTTGGAATTGTTAGTTAGATTACTTGTTGGTTATTACTGCATTGTCGGAACTAGAAGCACAAGCATTTCGCTACACTCGCATTAACATCTGCTAACCATGTGTATGTGACAAATAAAATTTGATTTGATTTGATTAAAATATAATAGGCTTACTCTTTCAGAAACGTATTAGATACAATTGAATACAAAATGGCCTAAAATATAGATTATGAATAACAGTTTTTGCTGTGAAATTTGTAGTCTCTAACACACTCAGACGAGGGTGCTCTGAAATCGGAGTAGATAGCCGGAGTGAATTTATGAACGCACCCAGAGTCGTCATCTTCTACATGTGGCCGTGTCACTTAGAAATTAATACTTAACAAGTAACAAGATTAAGTTAAGTAACAAGATTCTCTGGTCTGATGAAACCAAGATTGAACTCTTTGGCCTGAATGCCAAGTGTTACGTCTGGAGGAAACCTGGCAACATCCCTACGGTGAAGCATGGCGGTGGCGTCAAACCCCAGAAGACTAGAGGCTGTTAACGCTGCCTAAGGTGCTTCAGCAAAGTAGTGAGTAAATGGTCTGAATACTTATGTAAAATATTTTTGGTTTGTAATAAATTTGCAAAAATTTCTAAAAACTTATTATTGCTTTGTCATTATGGAGTATTGTGTGTAGATTGTAATAAGTAATAAGATCTGTGTAAGACAGAACGTGAGTGTGTCATTCCAGGTGAAGCTGGTTGAGAGAATGCCAAGAGTATGCAACGCTGTCATCTAGGAAAAGGGTGGCTACTTTGAAGAACCTCAAATATAAAATATATTTTGATTTGTTTAACACTTTTTTTTGGTTACTACAGGATTCCATAGTTCATTCATAGTTTTGATGTCTAAACTATTATTCTACAACGTAGAAAATAAACCCTGGAATGAGTAGGTGTGGCAAACTTTTGACTGGTACTGTACAGTTTGGGAATCCTCTGTAAACGTCATGTGCCCGATGACCAGCGAGTGGAGAAGGAGAGTAATTTCATACAAGAACATTTGTTTCCACCTCTCCTTGACTTCCTTTTACCTTTTTGAAAAAGAGGCAAGGCGAGGATGGAGGAGACGCGAGGAGTCAAGCAACCAATTGAGAATCTCCCTTATATTTTGGGATTCCTCTTCTGTAAATGTAATTTGCCTGATAGACAAAGCTTTGCTAGTGGACAAATAGTCTTATTTCATACAAGCCAGACACCGATTTAGATGAAGGTAGTTTAATTCTAACCGCATTTATCCAGACACATATTTAGATGAAGGTAGTTTAATTCTAACCGCATTTATCCAGACACATATTTAGATGAAGGTAGTTTGATTCTAACCACATTTATCCAGACACATATTTAGATGAAGGTAGTTTGATTCTAACCACATTTATCCAGACACATATTTAGATGAAGGTAGTTTAATTCTAACCGCATTTATCCAGACACATATTTAGATGAAGGTAGTTTGATTCTAACCACATTTATCCAGACACATATTTAGATGAAGGTAGTTTGATTCTAACCACATTTATCCAGACACATATTTAGATGAAGGTAGTTTGATTCTAACCACATTTATCCAGACACATATTTAGATGAAGGTAGTTTGATTCTAACCACATTTATCCAGACACATATTTAGATGAAGGTAGTTTGATTCTAACCACATTTATCCAGACACATATTTAGATGAAGGTAGTTTGATTCTAACCACATTTATCCAGACACATATTTAGATGAAGGTAGTTTGATTCTAACCACATTTATCCAGACACATATTTAGATGAAGGTAGTTTAATTCTAACCACATTTATCCAGACACATATTTAGATGAAGGTAGATTAATTCTAACCACATTTATCCAGACACATATTTAGATGAAGGTAGTTTAATTCTAACCACATTTATCCAGACACATATTTAGATGAAGGTAGATTAATTCTAACCGCATTTATCCAGACACATATTTAGATGAAGGTAGATTAATTCTAACCGCATTTATCCAGACACATATTTAGATGAAGGTAATTACATTTGTAATTTTACGTTCTAATGATCTGTTGTTTAGTAAACATGCCTGGTTGAGAATAAATAATAATAGCAAGCATGGGCTTGGATCACGAGATTATGACAGACTTCGTCAGCAATGGAATAATTATATGGACAGACAAAGTAGGCCACTTTCTGAATTTAGACCAACTAAGAGCGCATGGAATCTTGATTTTCAAATCTAAAATCAGAACACTTTTTCCATTACCACAAAAATACTTTTAAAGAGCTAAAACAAGAGCCACAATTTTACTTGATGTAGTTACCGTTGACCTTTTTCAAAAAGAGGAGAGAGAACCACAGCAGAGAAGTGTTGCCATATTCTTGGTTTCCCCGCTAATTGGTACTTTAAAAAGGATGTCATGGGTGAAAATGTATTGGTCGCGGGTTGCTGGTTTTTGGGCTATTTCTAAGTTGCACCGCAGCTGCCATGACGTTTTTTAAATGTATATTTCACTGTGACCTGCAGTTTACTGTCAAGTGTGAGTGAGTGATGGGGAGGGCCGGAGGGGTGTGTGTCTGTTGAGAGAGAACTACAGCTATTGGCTGTGTCACATGAGCATGAGGAGAATGCGTGTCTAGAATGCACATCTATTTTCAACCATTTTTCCGTAAAACATTAATACGCTAGAACTGATGCATATCAAGAAATAGTGCAGACAAAGCACTGGAAAACGACTGGGTGCACTAGAGAGTGGGTGTACATTCACTTGGAGGTGGTTTAAACTGCAGTTGAATGTTGACATTACTAGAAAAGGGTATAAATCACATTTTATTAGTCTCATGCGCCGAATGAAATGCTTGCTTACAAGGCCCTAACCAACAATGCCGTTTTAAAATACAAATAATAAGAAATAAAAAGGAACAAGTAATTAAAGAGCTAAATGTTTTATGCATGCTTAGTTCTTGGGGGCTGCACGAGTGGAAATCTGAAATGGAAGTTGAGACTCCCTTGTGTGGTTCTCAATGAAGTCCTCAATGAAACTGACATTAAAACTGTGGAAATTGATACATTTGCCTTTGTTGGCCATCAAGTAAACTCATTAATATGCCATTGTAGGCTACCATTTGATACAATAAATATGTTGAAATGATGATATCAATGGCTTCATTGCAAATAAATGTGTGCCACTTGTGTAGCATACATGGAGCTGACAAACCAATTCAATAAGTAGCCTATAACTTCAGTTTATTGTTGTTGTAGATTTGTTACTATTTGTTACTATGCAAATTTGAATGGACGTTTAATTAATTAAATTGGAAGTTATCAATGTTCTATCGCAACTGCCGATCAGTTGCTAGAACGCATTAGATTGATGGTAATAGTAGTCAGATTAGGCTACAGGGAGAAAAATAAATACAATTATATTCACTTCATATTTACTTAACCAGGCAAGTCAGATAAGAACAAATTCTTATTTACAATGACGGCCTACAAAAAGGCAAATGGCCTCCTTGGGGGTGGGATAAGAAAAAAGTTTTAAAAATTCGATATAAATACAGGACAAAAACACACATCATGACAAGAGACAACACTCCATAAAGAGAGACCTAAGACAACAACATTGCAAGGCAGCAACACATGACAACCCAGCATGGTAGCAACACAACAACAACATGGTAGCAACATATTATTAATATTTAATTCAGAGATTGAAATTATGACCCAATCCTCAAGTAGCCTATTCCAGCAGGCTATTGGGAAACACAAGTACTACTTACCTCGAAATCCCCTCGCTATTCACATGGAATAAATCAGTCTTAATTTGAACTAAGCAAGCTGCTAGATCATTCAATTTACATCAGGCCTACATCTTGTCTAGGCTACTGTAGATCATCTAAAATTAGATGTAGGCCTATCAGGGGCTATAGGATACCATTTATAATGGTTTTTAGTCTCAACATCTGGCACATAATAAGAGCACAATTGCAGGAAAATAGCCTAACTTTATGTTCATCCAAGTGTTTCTTGCTCAGAGACTGAGATCCTCTGTCCAACTTTCTTCACTCAAACTCTCCTGTCAAATTGATCTATAGTTATGATAGTTCTGCACATGCGCAAAGGGGATTTATTTACAATTATAAACCTGGTTCAGCCTGAATGCTGCTTGGCTGAAAGCCAAAGTAAATCAGACCATATACCACAGGTATGACAAAAAAAACTTTTTACGATTCTAATTACTTTGATAACCAGTTTATTATAGCAATAAGGGACCTTTGGAATTTTTAGTGTATGGCCAATGGCTGTATCCGAGCACTCCTTGTTGCGTCATTAAATAACAGCTCTTAGCCATGGTATACTGGCCATATACCATACTCATAGCAGTCATACGAGTTAGAACGACATACATTGATGGAACATTCGTTGGCGAGTTTAATTAGGGTGTGAAATCAAATGTGCCTAGGTTCAGGCCTTTTGGGCAGGTTTTGGGTCGTCATTTGTCTCGAAAATGTAGCTACACCTGGCAACCCTGCGGAGGAGAAACGCGAGAAATTGAGCAAAACATTTTAGATTCTCCCACTGTCAGTGTATGGCTAATTTGTGGTACGCAAAGCCTCTAAAATGGTGCTAAATGTCAACTGACAGTCAAATAGAGAGATATAGTCACAAACCTGCTAATCTATGCAACTTTATCTCTGGTTGGAAAACCAAATCCAGGATTCTTCGTAAACGTTCATTCGCCCGTCTCAAACGGCAGATTTCTTCCTGGTGCTCTGCTATCGTTTTTTTAACTGCCACGGATATCTCCAAAGGAACTGCGATTAATTTTTCGTTGAGAAACAGATTAAGCAGCTGTAGTTTATACATGTTAGGGAAGAAAGGGATGAGATTGAGAAATTGTTTTTGCAGCAAGATTCGCTAGTTACGGTCGGACACAACGCTGCTGCTACTGCTTCTATGGTATCATGGCGGTCCGCAAAAAATATTTGAAGGGCATGCCGCCACCTACCGTGCTGGAATGTACGATCAATCATGATCTCCCCAATTCTGTACTACCATGAAAATAAAATTCGAAACCAAATAAATCCCTAACTTCTAACACACCCTCCCCCCAAACCCCCTTTCCCAACCCCATTAAACTTGATATATATCATGCTGAAACACTCCACCCTTCAGATTGTTCAGCATGTCAACAATCATTTCAACATCTGTAGGCCATCATTGTAAATAATAATTTGTTCTTAACTGACTTGCCTAGTTAAATAAAAAATAAAATAATATTTTACTCCAATATCTCTTTTGCCATCTCCACAATAACCTTCAACCTGGCATTTCTGCTTTCCACAACCCAAGTCGTATTGATAACCTTACCAATAAAAGCTATGAAGTCAACGTTATTCATTATCAAAGTGTGCTTTGACACCGCACATTCATGAACACAAGATTTCTGAACAGGCCTCGAAACCATGCCAGGACCATCGGAAGCACCATCCCCGACAGTAGGGTCGGACCATCAAGTTAAATCCAATATTTTCATATTGGACATACATATTCCACCATACAAAATTATCTGTACGTCGATTCTACTCAGGAGCACTTCTAGTTTCCAAATTCACAGTTTACACTCTGAGGAACATCACTTATTCTACAAACAAACAATATACAGTTGAAGTCGGAAGTTTACATACACTTAGGTTGGAGTCATTAAAACTCGTTTTTCAACCACTCCACACATTTCTTGTTAACAAACTATAGTTTTGGCAAGTCGGTCAGGACATCTACTTTGTGCATGACACAAGTCATTTTTCCAACAATTGTTTACAGACAGATTATTTCACTTATAATTCACTGTATCACAATTCCAGTGGGTCAGAAGTTTACATACACTAAGTTGACTGTGCTTTTAAACAGTTTGGAAAATTCCAGAAAATGATGTCATGGCTTTAGAAGCTTCTGATCGGCATCATGGGAAAATCAAAAGAAATCAGCCAAGACCTCAGAAAACAAATTGAAGACCTCCATAAGTCTGGTTCATCCTTGGGAGCAATTTCCGAATGCCTGAAGGTACCACGTTCATCTGTACAAACAATAGTACGCAAGTATAAACACCATGGGACCACGCAGCTGTCATACCGCTCAGGAAGGAGACGTGTTCTGTCTCCTATAGATTAACGTACTTTGGTGCGAAAAGTGCAAATCAATCCCAGAACAACAGCAAAGAACCTTGTGAAGATTCTGGAGGAAACAGGTACAAAAGTATCTATATCCACAGTAAAACGACTCCTATATCAACATAACCTGAAAGGCGTTTCAGCAAGGAAGAAGCCACTGCTCCAAAACCGCCATAAAAAAGCCAGACTACGGTTTGCAACTGCACACGGGGACAAAGATCGTACCTTTTGGAAAAATGTCCTCTCGTCTGATGAAACAAAAATAGAACTGTTTGGCCATAATGACCATCGTTATGTTTGGAGGAAAAAGAGGGAGGCTTGCAAGCCGAAGAACGCCATCCCAACCATGACGCACTGTGGTGGCAGCATCATGTTGTGGGGTGCTTTGCTGCAGGAGGGACTGGAGCACTTCACAAAATAGATGGCATCACGAGGAGGGAAAATTTGTGGATATATTGAAACAACATCTCAAGACATCAGTCAAGTTAAAGCTTGGTAGCAAATGGGTCTTCCAAATGGACAATGACCCCAAGCATACTTCCAAAGTTGTGACAAAATGGCTTAAGGACAACAAAGTCAAGGTATTTGAGTGGCCATCACAAAGCCCTGACCTCAATCCCATAGAAAATGTGTGGGCAGAACTGAAAAAGTGTGTGCGAGCAAGGAGGCCTAGAAACCTGACTCAGTTCCACCAGCTCTGTCAGGGGGAATGGGCCAGAATTCACCCAACTTATTGTGGGAAGCTTGTAGAAGGCTACCCGAAACGTTTGACCCAAGTTAAACAATTTAAAGGCAATGCTACCAAATACTAATTGAGTGTATGTTAACTTCTGACCCACTGGGAATGTGATGAAAGAAATTAAAGTTGCATGTCAATTTTCTGAAGCCTATTGTGGCCGAAGCAGGCACAGATAATACATCCATGAATAGCCATAGCATTAATCTCACCATTTCACTCTCACCGTTGCTGTTTTTATAACGAGAAAGCGACCAAAAATGGGTTACTTTTGTGATGGAAGGATTTGTATGGAAAGCCAAGTTGAAACCAACGTGTTGTTGAAGCCAACGTGTTGTTGAAGCCAACGTGTTGTTGAAGCCAACGTGTTGTTGAAGCCAACGTGTTGTTGAAGCCAACGTGTTGTTGTCCTCATAATAACCGCACGTGGTTTTACCCCAACAGAGTAAGTAGCACAACACCCTTCAATTGAAGCAGCAGGAAACAAAGGAAAATTGGCCACATCTCTCACAAAAACAGATCAAAAATTAAATCATGCATCATTATAAGGCAGCAGGAGAACTTGTAAATTGGCTACAATAATTACAAGGACTTTTCAAGTACCAAATTGAGGAAATATTTACATTTTCAAGGTAGGCATATTTCCAGTGGTGTAAAGTACTTAAGTAAAAAAAACTTTAAAGTACTACTTTTTTTTGGGGGGGGGGGGGGGGGGGAATATCTGTACTTTACTATGTATATTTTGGACAACTTTTACATCACTACATTTCAAAAAAAAAAAATCATGTACTTTTTACATTTTCCCTGACATCCAAAATTATTCGTTACATTTTGAATGCTTAGCAGGACAGGGAAATTGTCCAATTCACACACTTATCAAGATAACATCCCTGGTCATCACTACTGTCACTGATCTGGCAGACTCACTAAACACACATGCTTCATTTGTAAAGGATGCCTGAGTGTTGGAGTGTGTCCCTGGCTCTCTGTAAATAAATTAATACAATAAAATGATGCTGTCTGCTTTGCTTTATATAAGGCATTTGAAATGATGTATACTTTTACTTTTGATACTTAAGTATATTTTAGCAATTACACTTAAGTACTTATACTTTATATAGCAATTATACTTAAGTAGCCTACTGTATACATCACATCAAAGTATAGCACTGTACAGAAAAAAACTATAAATTGTGTCCGTAAAACCAGGGTCCAGTCTACTCACTAGAGTCCCTAGAATACAAAAACAGAGGAGTTAATAAAAAGCCAGGTCAAAGGAAGTGTTGCTGGTCTTTTGTATTTATTATGGATCCCCTTGGCAGCAGCTACCCTTCCTGGGCTCCGGCAAAATGGAGACAGTTATGCAATTTTAAAAGCATTACAATACATTCACAGAATTCACAACTGTGGTCAAACAGCTTAAAGTGGAAACATTAAGCCTTAAAAGAAAATACCTGAGTCATTGCTAGCACAGGGGGTCAATGTTCGAGTGCGGGCGGGCGGTCGTGTCAGAGAAGAGTCCAAAGTGTAAAACTGTACATATTTAGAGATCACGTAGCCCTCCCTACCTCTCTCTGCCTTAAAGTATTTTCCCCACACATTTGCAAGAGCTGTTTTCACAAATCAGACAAGATGCGTGTGTGGCAGGCTCTATTCAGGTGATTGATATCGTAGAATGGTGCAGTGTGTATTGTGTAATATTTTCATGGAAAATCTACCTTGAATTTACAAGCAGAGTCCACTCTAATGACCATATCATACAGTACCATGAAAAAGTCATTTCCCCCTCTCAGATTCTCTATTTTTGCATATTTTTGATATTGAATGTTATCAGATCTTCAACCAAAACCTAATATTAGATAAAGGGAACCTGAGTTTACAAATAACAAAGTTATGCATCACCCAATGCCCCCGTGTGAATGCCCCCTTACACTCAATAACTGGTTGTGCCACCTTTAGCGGCAATGACTCCAACCAAACGCTTCCTGCAGTTATTGATCAGTCTTTCACATCGTTGTGGAGGAAAAAACTATAAATTGTGTCCGTAAAACCAGGGTCCAGTCTACTCACTAGAGTCCCTAGAATACAAAAACAGAGGAGTTAATACAAAGCCAGGTCAAAGGAAGTGTTGCTGGTCTTTTGTTGTTGGCCAACTCTTGCATGCATTTTTCTTTTTTTTAAATGGTATTTTAGTAAATACTTTAACACTTATTTTTCTTAAACTGCATTGTTGGTTAAGGGCTAGTAAGCACTTTACTGTAAGGTTGTATTTGGCACATGTGACAAGTCAAATTTGATTTTAACTGCTTTAACTCAGCGACATTTGTGGGTTTTCAAGCATCAACTGCTCGTTTCAAGTCCTGCCATATCTCAACTGATTAGGTCTGGACTTTGACTAGGCCATTCCAAAACTTCAAATTTGTGGCTTTTTAGCCATTTTCATGTAAACTTGCTTGTGTTTTGGATCATTGTCTTGCTGCATGACCCAACTGCGCTTCTGCTCATTGGCCTGACATTCTCCTGTAGAATTATCTGATACAGAGCTTAATTCATGGTTCCTTCTATTAAGGCAAGTCATCCAGGCCCGAGGCAGCAAAGCATCACACTACCATCACCATGCTTGCATAATGTCATCCAAAAAGTTACAACTTTTGAATCATCTGTCCATAGAACATTCTTCCAAGAGTCTTGATTTTTTAAATTGTACTTTAATTTAACTAGGCAGGTCAGTTAAGAACAAATTCTTATTTCCAATGACGGCCTAGGAACAGTGGGTTAAACTGCCTGTTCCGGGGCAGAATGACAGATTGGTACCTTGTCAGCTCAGGGGTTTGAACTTGCAACCTTCCAGTTACTAGTCCAACGCTCTAACCACTAGGCTACCTTACCGCCGATGATCATCCAGGTGCTTCTTGGCAAACTTAAGTCAACTTTTTGGATGAAATGGGTCCCATTATGTCTGGCGAAAAACAAACACAGTAAGAACCTCATACCAACGGTCAAGCATGGTGGTGGTAGTGTGATGGTTTGGGGATGCATTGCTGCCTCAGGACCTGGACAACTTTGATGCACTGCAAAGTAACTGGCATCTAGTGAACAAGAGAATATATTGAAAACTGATAAGGCACACAGCATATATTTTGATTATGTGAGATGTACCATATCCATTTATTTTTAATGAAAAGTATTCATTCCAGTTTTGGAAAATTATACATTGAAACACACTGTTTTGCTGATTGAATACAAAACAAAATATACAACAAGTGTATAATTTGGTACACACAAATTAATGTACAGTACATCTGAAATTATTTGTCACTTTGATACAAGATTTTAAACTTGTATGACAAATAAAATGTGCAGAAAAATAACAAATACTCTGAAATATGTTTTCCACTTTATAAAAATAAATACAAGATGGATATGTTTGCAAACGTAATCATTTGCTACGTTAGGTAGCTACAGTATATTTTTATGATAATAATAGTTATTGTTAAGTTAATAATTAATTAGGCCTACTTAAGTTAATATTGTGTTTTTCAGTCAGTACATTTGCTGTGCTGTTTCATGTAGTTTCTTCTTCTTCTTCATCACCAAGGCAGCATTGGGAACATTAGTGCTTTTGGTAAACATACTTCTGAAATGTGCCTGCATTCTATTCATGCAGAAACAAATCTGTGAAAGGTACTCATTCAGTATTTTGGCTTATTAGAGGCACGTGTGAATTACAACAGGTAAGACCATCCACATTCAAGTGAAATAACACGACTCAACAAAACCAAAATATGATTATGTCCAATGACTCCACGGCTTATCACAACAGGCTCAACCACTGTATTCCTCCGTTCGTAGAGAAACATACTTTGCATCGTCTCTTGATATTCTTACTGCAGATTTAGAACGATATGCTCAGCTCACCCACATGGTTTTAGTCTATTGTGGAGACAGGCAGCCCAATTCTGATCTTCTGCCCAATTATTGGCAAAATATCTGATATGATTGGTCAAAAGTGAGAAAAAAAACATCAGAATTGTGCTGCCTATCTAAACGCAGCCTTAGTGTCATAGAAGTGTCACAGATATATCTCAAATCTCATGTTACACAAAGGACAACACCTAGGAGAACATGAATGCTTGATACCTGATAACAGTCACACAAACTCAGAGGGGGGGCTAAGTAAAAGCTGTGGATGGGGCTGAAAGGAGGCATCTCATGTGGCATTTGAGGAACAGCGTTGGAGAAGAAGGGCGTGGCACGTATCACAGACCCTCACTGGTTTTGGCGAGGCAGGGAGGGGCAGCTCATTGTCAGAGCAGGCATTGCAGAAGATCTCCCCACAGTTTCTACAGTGGTGCTAGAGAAATGAGACGCATGGAAAACACAAATCAGCTAACCTAGGCAAGAAGTATACCACAAGGAAAAGATATGCGTTATGGTTTGCATAGTTTTACAATTAGAATGGCAACTATGTCACATTTTTGTGTTGCATGCTGGTTAAGCACTGTCCCAATTAATTTCACACAAAAAATGTAATGAGTTTAACCTAACCTTTCTCCGAGAGATGGAGAACTCCTTCTCACACAGTTTACAGATGTTGGCGTCTTTGTCCTTCAGCCAGATCTGGCCCCCCTGGAATATTTGATTGTAAGATAGGCGACTCGTGGAACAGCATGGGCCAAGGTTAACATGCATGTTAGTAGATCAGTTGTTTTCATAAGAACAAAAAAATGGTCTGATTGGACTGAACTTTCACTTGAATAACAATGTAGAACTCAAGAGACACTTACCTGAAGAGCTTTATTTGCCTCTTTTATGTCCTCGATTTTAAGTTTTGATCTGTGTTAAGAATAAGAAAAGCCAGGCATCAGTTTACAGAGTTCACGTCTCTCAATTTATCCTAAAAGGAACTTTGCAACAGTATGTGCACTAATAAGGCCAAGAGGCATATAAAAGGATCATGGATGTGATTATAGTCCCTCCTCCACAACATAAAAGCATGTTGCTCCTTTCCACTCCTTTCTGAAAAGGTACATTGAGATTGCTCTAACTGATGTGGGTAAGAGGGTGCACAACTTTCTGAAAAGGTACGTTGAGATTGCTCTAACTGATGTGGGTAAGAGGGTGCATTCCTTTTTGAAAGACAGACCGTGTTAAATAAAAACACATAAAATGAGGAGTTTAAAATAGACAAGTACTCGCTAAGTTTGCATCCCAGCTCCTCCAGGGCCTGTTCCTGTTCGTCACATATTCCAGTCAGCTGGCAGTTTTCATCCTGCAGCCTGTGGAACTCCTGGAGAAAAACATGTGAAATACATCAATCCACTGTGTGTAAATACACTCCGTCTCTGTGACACAACGTCAAATGGAAAATATGTTGAACTTGAACATAATACTTTTTAAATGCCACAAGGTCACAAAAAGCCCTACGAGGAAACCCTCACAAACCTTTTTAAGTCCATTTATTTGCTGGGCTTCAGCACTGAGCTGGGCGACGATGTCTCGCTCCCTCTCCAGGTTGTTTTGTAAGGTCTGCTGCCACTCCTTCTCAATCTTTAGGTCTGTCTCCAGCTGCAACCTACAACAGGAACAACATCCCGGATAACTCTATTCAGTCTGTATCGCTGAAGATTGGCGCTAAACATGTAAAAGTAATTTCCAACTGAGTCGACATTTGTAGCGTTTACCATGAAGGCACTCTCCGCTAGCACGGGAACACTGCCTTTAAATTTCAAATCACACTGTAACGCTGAATTTCTGCGATACAGAATGACTAGAGCCCCAAATCTTCATTTTGGTACAGAGACAAACAATATATTTATTATATAGAAGGAACAAGTGCTAAGAGCTGCTGTAAATATACCGTATGGATGTGTTCTTACCTCTGCTTCTCTCTCTGGGCTATCTGCCTTTGGAGGCTGTCGGCTTTGTTGACAAAGTCCTGCTTGAATTTGCGCGTTCCATCTTCTGCGGTCCAGCGGTCCCGATCAACCTCCTGTAATCTGGTGTAATTCAAACCAACTGGGTAAAACTGAGGCTCCAATCACAAGGAAAAAGGGGTGCAGGGGATTGGGATGCAATGGGACAAACTGGCAAAAGAAAAGGGGGAGGCCAAACATCTACAGGCAGACCATTCTGAAGAGAAGATGGCCAGACATCTACAGGCAGACCATTCTGAAGAGAAGATGGCCAGACATCTACAGGCAGACCATTCTGAAGAGAAGATGGCCAGACATCTACAGGCAGACCATTCTGAAGAGAAGATGGCCAAACATCTACAGGCAGACCATTCTGAAGAGAAGATGGCCAGACATCTACAGGCAGACCATTCTGAAGAGAAGATGGCCAAACATCTACAGGCAGACCATTCTGAAGAGAAGATGGCAAGACATCTACAGGCAGACCATTCTGAAGAGAAGATGGCCAGACATCTACAGGCAGACCATTCTGAAGAGAAGATGGCCAGACATCTACAGGCAGACCATTCTGAAGAGAAGATGGCCAGACATCTACAGGCAGACCATTCTGAAGAGAAGATGGCCAGACATCTACAGGCAGACCATTCTGAAGAGAAGATGGCCAGACATCTACAGGCAGACCATTCTGAAGAGAAGATGGCCAGACATCTACAGGCAGACCATTCTGAAGAGAAGATGGTCAGAAAGTGGCAGGAAGACCAATCTGAAGAGAAGATGGTCAGACATCTACAGGCAGACCATTCTGAAGAGAAGATGGCCAGACATCTACAGGCAGACCATTCTGAAGAGAAGATGGCCAGACATCTACAGGCAGACCAATCTGAAGAGAAGATGGCCAGGCATCTACAGGCAGACCATTCTAAAAAAGACGATGGCCAGACATCTACAGGCAGACCATTCTGAAGAGAAGATGGTCAGAAAGTGGCAGGAAGACCAATCTGAAGAGAAGATGGTCAGACATCTACAGGCAGACCATTCTGAAGAGAAGATGGCCAGACATCTACAGGCAGACCATTCTGAAGAGAAGATGGCCAGACATCTACAGGCAGACCATTCTGAAGAGAAGATGGCCAGACATCTACAGGCAGACCATTCTGAAGAGAAGATGGCCAAACATCTACAGGCAGACCATTCTGAAGAGAAGATGGCCAGACATCTACAGGCAGACCATTCTGAAGAGAAGATGGCCAAACATCTACAGGCAGACCATTCTGAAGAGAAGATGGCCAGACATCTACAGGCAGACCATTCTGAAGAGAAGATGGCCAAACATCTACAGGCAGACCATTCTGAAGAGAAGATGGCCAAACATCTACAGGCAGACCATTCTGAAGAGAAGATGGCCAAACATCTACAGGCAGACCATTCTGAAGAGAAGATGGCCAAACATCTACAGGCAGACCATTCTGAAGAGAAGATGGCCAAACATCTACAGGCAGACCATTCTGAAGAGAAGATGGCCAGACATCTACAGGCAGACCAATCTGAAGAGAAGATGGTCAGACATCTACAGGCAGACCATTCTGAAGAGAAGATGGCCAAACATCTACAGGCAGACCATTCTGAAGAGAAGATGGCCAGACATCTACAGGCAGACCATTCTGAAGAGAAGATGGCCAGACATCTACAGGCAGACCATTCTGAAGAGAAGATGGCCAGACATCTACAGGCAGACCATTCTGAAGAGAAGATGGCCAGACATCTACAGGCAGACCATTCTGAAGAGAAGATGGCCAGACATCTACAGGCAGACCATTCTGAAGAGAAGATGGCCAGACATCTACAGGCAGACCATTCTGAAGAGAAGATGGCCAGACATCTACAGGCAGACCATTCTGAAGAGAAGATGGTCAGAAAGTGGCAGGAAGACCAATCTGAAGAGAAGATGGTCAGACATCTACAGGCAGACCATTCTGAAGAGAAGATGGCCAGACATCTACAGGCAGACCATTCTGAAGAGAAGATGGCCAGACATCTACAGGCAGACCATTCTGAAGAGAAGATGGCCAGACATCTACAGGCAGACCATTCTGAAGAGAAGATGGCCAAACATCTACAGGCAGACCATTCTGAAGAGAAGATGGCCAGACATCTACAGGCAGACCATTCTGAAGAGAAGATGGCCAAACATCTACAGGCAGACCATTCTGAAGAGAAGATGGCCAGACATCTACAGGCAGACCATTCTGAAGAGAAGATGGCCAAACATCTACAGGCAGACCATTCTGAAGAGAAGATGGCCAAACATCTACAGGCAGACCATTCTGAAGAGAAGATGGCCAAACATCTACAGGCAGACCATTCTGAAGAGAAGATGGCCAAACATCTACAGGCAGACCATTCTGAAGAGAAGATGGCCAAACATCTACAGGCAGACCATTCTGAAGAGAAGATGGCCAGACATCTACAGGCAGACCATTCTGAAGAGAAGATGGCCAGACATCTACAGGCAGACCATTCTGAAGAGAAGATGGCCAGACATCTACAGGCAGACCATTCTGAAGAGAAGATGGTCAGAAAGTGGCAGGAAGACCAATCTGAAGAGAAGATGGTCAGACATCTACAGGCAGACCATTCTGAAGAGAAGATGGCCAGACATCTACAGGCAGACCAATCTGAAGAGAAGATGGCCAGGCATCTACAGGCAGACCATTCTAAAAAAGAAGATGGCCAGACATCTACAGGCAGACCATTCTGAAGAGAAGATGGTCAGAAAGTGGCAGGAAGACCAATCTGAAGAGAAGATGGTCAGACATCTACAGGCAGACCATTCTGAAGAGAAGATGGCCAGACATCTACAGGCAGACCATTCTGAAGAGAAGATGGCCAGACATCTACAGGCAGACCATTCTGAAGAGAAGATGGCCAGACATCTACAGGCAGACCATTCTGAAGAGAAGATGGCCAGACATCTACAGGCAGACCATTCTGAAGAGAAGATGGCCAAACATCTACAGGCAGACCATTCTGAAGAGAAGATGGCCAGACATCTACAGGCAGACCATTCTGAAGAGAAGATGGCCAAACATCTACAGGCAGACCATTCTGAAGAGAAGATGGCCAGACATCTACAGGCAGACCATTCTGAAGAGAAGATGGCCAAACATCTACAGGCAGACCATTCTGAAGAGAAGATTGCCAGACATCTACAGGCAGACCATTCTGAAGAGAAGATGGCCAGACATCTACAGGCAGACCATTCTGAAGAGAAGATGGCCAGACATCTACAGGCAGACCATTCTGAAGAGAAGATGGCCAGACATCTACAGGCAGACCATTCTGAAGAGAAGATGGCCAAACATCTACAGGCAGACCATTCTGAAGAGAAGATGGCCAGACATCTACAGGCAGACCATTCTGAAGAGAAGATGGCCAAACATCTACAGGCAGACCATTCTGAAGAGAAGATGGCCAGACATCTACAGGCAGACCATTCTGAAGAGAAGATGGCCAGACATCTACAGGCAGACCATTCTGAAGAGAAGATGGTCAGAAAGTGGCAGGAAGACCAATCTGAAGAGAAGATGGTCAGACATCTACAGGCAGACCATTCTGAAGAGAAGATGGCCAGACATCTACAGGCAGACCATTCTGAAGAGAAGATGGCCAGACATCTACAGGCAGACCAATCTGAAGAGAAGATGGCCAGGCATCTACAGGCAGACCATTCTAAAAAAGAAGATGGCCAGACATCTACAGGCAGACCATTCTGAAGAGAAGATGGTCAGAAAGTGGCAGGAAGACCATTCTGAAGAGAAGATGGCCAGACATCTACAGGCAGACCATTCTGAAGAGAAGATGGCCAGACATCTACAGGCAGACCATTCTGAAGAGAAGATGGCCAGACATCTACAGGCAGACCATTCTGAAGAGAAGATGGCCAAACATCTACAGGCAGACCATTCTGAAGAGAAGATGGCCAGACATCTACAGGCAGACCATTCTGAAGAGAAGATGGCCAAACATCTACAGGCAGACCATTCTGAAGAGAAGATGGCCAGACATCTACAGGCAGACCATTCTGAAGAGAAGATGGCCAGACATCTACAGGCAGACCATTCTGAAGAGAAGATGGCCAGACATCTACAGGCAGACCATTCTGAAGAGAAGATGGCCAGACATCTACAGGCAGACCATTCTGAAGAGAAGATGGCCAGACATCTACAGGCAGACCATTCTGAAGAGAAGATGGTCAGAAAGTGGCAGGAAGACCAATCTGAAGAGAAGATGGTCAGACATCTACAGGCAGACCATTCTGAAGAGAAGATGGCCAGACATCTACAGGCAGACCATTCTGAAGAGAAGATGGCCAGACATCTACAGGCAGACCATTCTGAAGAGAAGATGGCCAGACATCTACAGGCAGACCAATCTGAAGAGAAGATGGCCAGGCATCTACAGGCAGACCATTCTAAAAAAGAAGATGGCCAGACATCTACAGGCAGACCATTCTGAAGAGAAGATGGTCAGAAAGTGGCAGGAAGACCAATCTGAAGAGAAGATGGTCAGACATCTACAGGCAGACCATTCTGAAGAGAAGATGGCCAGACATCTACAGGCAGACCATTCTGAAGAGAAGATGGCCAGACATCTACAGGCAGACCATTCTGAAGAGAAGATGGCCAGACATCTACAGGCAGACCATTCTGAAGAGAAGATGGCCAGACATCTACAGGCAGACCATTCTGAAGAGAAGATGGCCAAACATCTACAGGCAGACCATTCTGAAGAGAAGATGGCCAGACATCTACAGGCAGACCATTCTGAAGAGAAGATGGCCAGACATCTACAGGCAGATCACTCTAAAAGAGAAGATGGCCAGACATCTACAGGCAGACCATTCTGAAGAGAAGATGGCCAGACATCTACAGGCAGACCATTCTAAAAGAGAAGATGGCCAGACATCTACAGGCAGACCATTCTAAAAGAGAAGATGGCCAGACATCTACAGGCAGACCATTCTAAAAGAGAAGATGGCCAGACATCTACAGGCAGACCATTCTGAAGAGAAGATGGCCAGACATCTACAGGCAGACCATTCTAAAAGAGAAGATGGCCAGACATCTACAGGCAGACCATTCTAAAAGAGAAGATGGCCAGACATCTACAGGCAGACCATTCTGAAGAGAAGATGGCCAGACATCTACAGGCAGACCATTCTAAAAGAGAAGATGGCCAGACATCTACAGGCAGACCATTCTGAAGAGAAGATGGTCAGAAAGTGGCAGGAAGACCAATCTGAAGAGAAGATGGTCAGACAATGGCAGGACAGTTTGTAACATTTCTATGGACACAATCAGGGAGCTGATTTAACGCTGGCAATTATTTTTAAAGATTCATTCCACGACCACAATTTCAAAACATCTAACTTTATTGTTTCATGTGATAAAAGACAATTATTATACTTTTTATTGGCTATAATGAGTAGAGTATTTGCTCTTACAGATATGTTTGAGTGTATTAGTTATTACAGTACCACAATAACAGGATGCACTACAAAACTTCCTTTAGTGAAAGAAGCTCGTCTTAACATTAGACTGATTAAAAAACCAACAAACTTTTTAAGAACAGTCAACCCATTACTTTACGATACTGCATATGAACAAATCCCCTGCCTAGTGTTTGCTGAGAGTTAGTGGTTGTGTTTGAATGCTCAGAAAGAGATGTCTTTAACAAGCTTGTATTGGTGCTCAGTGTCTGCGCTGGCACATTTTACGAATGACATGGCGAGCGTTCGCGTCTGGCTTAACAAATCTTTATCACTATAGAGACCAAGTAGACAAAACAGGAAGTTGTATCGATGTAGAAATATGTATGAAATTATACGTATGAGGGTAAAAGATCAATGCAGAAATATGTATGAAATTAAACACGAGGGTAAAAAAAAAAGGAAGCAATAAAAGACAAGGAAAAGAAAAGAGAAATAGGAAGTCAATATCAGGGAACTTCCATTTGACCAAAATAAATAAGAAATTGTTAAGCAAAGTATTCTCATAAAAATATCAGAAAGAAGATGGCGTTAAACGAATGGAAGAGAAAGGGAGAAGATGGTCCATGTTGACTGAGACATGACAAAGCTACGGTCACATCACACTACAAGACTACAGCCAAGTCAATGCTCCAAAATGGATTTGTAATAATGGTAAAACATACATTCATGACAATACACCTACATGCAAAAAGAGAAAATACTTTGCATGCCACTGGGCCAGTTTCCTGCACACAGATTAAGCCTAGTCCCAGACTATAAATCTCCATTGAAAGTACTTTTTAGTCCAGGGAAAGGTTTACTCTGTGTCCAGGAAACCGGGCCTTAAATATTACCTTCAAATAATTTAAGAGGATATTTTAAGTCAACTCCCTTACCTTTGTTCCAGCTGTTTCATGGTTGCTGTGATTTGATTGGTCTTCTCCTCCAAACGAGTGATCATGTCGTTCTTCTGTTTCATGCCGTCATCGGAAGTCTGGTCGACAACACAGCAAAGCCATCAGATCAGTATAGTCACTGGAACATAACCTGATAACATAAACAACATAGCAACTCTATGCACAAAAGCATCAGAAAAATCCGCCACACAAAAAGTTCCACGGCACCTGCATTTTTGAGTACATTTCCACGTTGATGGCCTTGACTTCGTCCAGCTGGTGGCGGAGGCCGATCAGTGTGTCCTGCTTTTCGTGGATGTCCTTCTCCAACAGTTTCATGGCCAGATCCATTTCCTGCTTCATGCTCACCTGCACCACCAACTCATTCTCCACATCCTACAGCGGGGGACAAGAACAGCTGTCCGTCACCCCAAATCCTGCTCAACTGTAAAGCACTGACCTTTCTCACACAGACCATACTACTGAATGCTCATTACAACCAAAGATGACCATTTCAGAATTCTGCATTGGCTTATGTTGGCAATGTTTCCTCTATTGTAAAGGTGAGAGTCTCCCCTTTCTACATTAGCTGCTTCCTCTGCCTAGAAAAAAAACATTGGCTTCAATGGGTTTCAACTGAAAATGTGCCCCATATAGAAAAATGATCAGGGGAAATGCTGGATGACAACAGACCTGGCGTAGTTGACACTCCTCCCTGAGCTGCCTCCTGGCCTCGTTGTACATCTCGTCCAGGCCCTGCCTCGACTTCTTGTAGGTGTCCAGCTCCACGTCCACGTCCACCTGGGTCACCTGACAGACAGTGACACAGAGGTGACATTAGTGGATTAGACCAAACCCACAATTCCTAATACCACAATCACTACAAATGAGGAACAGGGTTCTACAGTTGACTGACACGGAGAGAGAACAGGACATTGTAAAAGGCATACCTCAAGTTGCTGCTGAGCTTTCATGAGAATAATAGTGTTCTCATTTCTAAGCTGATGATTCTCCTCTTGTAGTTTGATTATGTTGTTTTTTGCAATCGCCAGCTACAATGAAAAGAAGTTCAAATGAATACCAAATCAGATGTATAAAATGGTAAATGATTCGTAATGTTAGTACTGTACTAATGAGAGACTTTGCCATACCTCCTCAATGAGTTTAGAGTTTGATTTCTCCAAGTTATCGACCCTCCCTTGTAAGCCGTGTACTGAAGAACTGTGCCAAAGATACAAGTGCTAATTTAGTGCCATTTCATATTTAGTCTCTCCCAACAGGTGTTTGAAGAAGCACACTGCTTCAAGCATCGCATGTTTAAAACAGACTTAAAAAAAGGTCCTCACAAAACACAAGTACTTTCATTGTCTTTTAGAATTACATTTCCTGCAGTTGAACTAGTGAGCTTGAGTTGTTTAGAGGTTGAGCAACGAGTGTAAGACTATAGAAGAGAAGAGACACTTTTATTTGCATAACCAGTGCCAACAACTTGGTCTAAATAAGAGCTTCCTCAGCAAAAAAACACAGTTGAGCGATTATCAAACACACACACACAAAAAAAAAAACAATCACAATGATACAGTATGGTAAAGAAAAAATATGAAAATACTTACTTAAGCTGCCTGTTTAATTCTTCAACGTAGTTCTTCTGGTCCAGGATGGCTGCTATTTGACCATTTCTATTGGGAAAACAAATCATGGAAGATAAATCAGAAGAGAGAACATTTATGTTTGAAAGTGTTAAGTATTTTGATATACAGTTGAAGATGGAAGTTTAAATACACCTTAGCCAAATAAATTTAAACTCAATTTTTCACAATTCCTGACACTTAATCGTAGTAAAAATTCCCTGACTAGGTCAGTTAGGATCACCACTTTATTTTAAGAATGTGAAATGTCAGAATAATAGTAGAGAGAACGATTTATTTCAGCTTTTATTTCTTTCATCATTTGGTAGCATTGCCTTTAAAATTGTTTAACTTGGATCAAACATTTCAGGTAGCCTTCCACAAGCTTCCCACAATAAGTTGGGTGAATTTTGGCCCATTCCTCCTGACAGAGCTGGTGTAACTGAGTCAGGTTTGTAAGGCCTCTTTGCTCGCAAACGCTTTTTCAGTTCTGCCCACAAATTTTCTATGTGATTGAGGTCAGGTGATGGCCACTCCCATACCTTGATTTTGTTGTCCTTAACAATTTTGCAACAACTTTGGAAGAATGCTTGGGGTCATTGTCCATTTGGACGACCCATTTGTGACCAAGCTTTAACTTACTGACTGATGTCTTGAAATGTTGTTTCAATATATCCACATAATTTTCCTCCCTCATGACGCCATCTATTTTGTGAAGTGCATCAGTCCCTCCTGCAGCAAAGCACCCCCACAACATGATGCTGCCACCCCCGTGCTTCCCGGTTGGGATGGTATTCTTCGGCTTGCAAGCCTCCTCTTTTTCCTCCAAAGGTAACGATGGTCATTATGGCCAAACTGTTCCATTTTTGTTTCATCAGACCAGAGGACACTTCTCCAAAAAGTACAATCTTTGTGCCCATGTGCAGTTGCAAACCGTAGTCTGGCTTTTTTATGGCGGTTTTGGAGCAGTGGCTCCTTCCTTGCTGAGCGGCCTTCAGGTTATGTCGATATAGGACTCGTTTTACTGTGGATATAGATACTTTTTTTTTACCTGTTTCCTCCAGCATCTTCACAAGGTCCTTTGCTGTTGTTCTGGGATTGATTTGCACTTTTCGCACCAAAATACATTAATCTATAGGAGACAGAACACATCTCCTACCTGAGCGGTATGACAGCTGCGTGGTCCCATGGTGTTTATACTTGCGTACCATTGTTTGTACAGATGAACGTGGTACCTTCAGGCGTTTGGAAATTGCTCCCAAGGATGAACCAGACTTGTTGAAGTCCACAATTTGTTTTCTGACGTCTTGGCTGATTTCTTTTGATTTTCCCATGATGTCAAGCAGTGGCACTGGGTTTGAAGGTAGGCCTTGAAATACATCCACAGATACACCTCCAATTGACTCAAATTATGTCAATTAGCCGATCAGAAGCTTCTAAAGCCATGACATAATTTTTCAAGCTGTTTAAAGGCACAGTCAACTTAGTGTATGTAAACTTCTAACCCACTGGAATTGTGAATTATGTGAAATAATCTGTCTGTAAACAATTGTTGGAAAAATTACTTGTGTCATGCACAAAGTAGATGTCCTAACCGATTTGCCAAAACTATAGTTTGTTAACAGAAATTTGTGAAATGGTTGAAAAACAAGTTTTAATGACTCCAACCTAAGTGTATGTAAACTTCCAACTTCAACTGTACTTTTATCTTTCTCAGCGTATCCAAGACAATGTGTAGTAGTAGATATATTTTAATGGATATATTCCACCTCGTTAAAGTAACAAGAGTATCTACTTTACCTTTCTTCACTTCTGTAGTCATCAATGTCATTTTTCAAGTACATGGAGAAGTCAATGACCCCAACCTAAGAAATGTAAAATGTCACACAGCCAGTATGTTGAACATTTCTGCATAGACTTTGACCACTATATTCCGTCTCAAATTGGTCTGAGACAACTGGAGTGTAAACATCTGCTGCTACAATCTGAATAGACTAGAAGCACAGCTGAACAGTTTAGATTATACTAATTTGTTTGGGCGTTGTCAGTTATAGATACTAGTTTGATTAGATTGTTGGGATGCGACGAGTGCTCTCCATGAGGTGAAAGGAACGCAGATCCTGCGTCCGCGGGTAGGACCCTGAATAACATTGAGGTGTCCTCTCACTTGCCTATTTTAAAGGCTGTCATGGGGAATTTTAGAACAATGACTGAAGTGTGTGTGTGTGTGTGTGTGTGTGTGTGTGGGGGGGGGGGGGGGTGTGACTCACCTGTGTATCCAAGTCTTCTCCCTTGACACAAAGGTTGGCATCGATCACATTGAGTCCCACCAGCAGGCCAACGATGACAGCACCCTCCTCCTCTACCATCACAGCAGAATTCTCATAGAAATCACTGTGGGTGCAAAACGCCATATTTCACATCAAATCATCATCACATACAATGTTTACAAATTAATAACTAAAATAAGTTCACCCCCTTTGTTTAAGCAAGCACGGTCAAGTTAATAATGTTGCTGTGGATATTTTTTCCACTTTGACAGTGTTTTGTGTAGATCATTGACCATATTTTAAAAATGAAGTTTCACTTTTGTAACAATAAAATGTGAAGCTTCAAGGGGGGTGTGAATACTCATGATAGGCACTGTATATACCATCACTGCTTATTCTAACAGTTTTCTTATAGAAAATAACTGACATCACTTCCACCCATCTGAAGGTATTAGCGTCTCGTCTGCTGAGAAGCAGATGGTGAACCACTACTGAGGAGGCTCTCTGTCTGCCGGCCCAAGGACTTGAATGGAGATGAAGATGTGTGTGAGAAAAACCAGTGTGTGAGTGAGTTGAGACTGGGTGTCCTTCCAGTACCTTAGCAGGTCCTTTCTGGTGATCAGAAGGCGGAGGTAATCAGCCAGCCTCTTCTGCATCAGGGCTAGACGCAGCCAGGCCCGAGCTCTGCCCAGCGGAGTCCTACAATAACAGAACAAAAACTATAGCCAAACACTGTGTACTGTATGTGTTGACATTAGATGTGGCGTGCATGATTTATGATCGACATGCAAGTTGTTTTCATGTTTAACAGCCCGGCTGAGTCATCATCTTTATAGCACACGGAGGAAAATGTGTATGCTTGCTTTCCTAGGTTATAGAACATACAGTGCAAAGTATTCAGACCCCTTCCCCTTTTCTCATTTTGTTAAGTTACAGCCTTATTCTAAAATGGATTATTGAATAATTTTTCCCCCTCATCGAATAATGTTGTTTACTCCATGTGTAACTCTGTGTTGTTGTCTGTTCACACTGCTATGCTTTATCTTGGCCAGGTCGCAGTTGTAAATGAGAACTTGTTCTCAACTGGCCTACCTGGTTAAATAAAGGTGTTCTCAACTGGCCTACCTGGTTAAATAAAGGTGTTCTCAACTGGCCTACCTGGTTAAATAAAGGTGTTCTCAACTGGCCTACCTGGTTAAATAAAGGTGAAATATATATTTTTTTTAAATGACAAAGATTTTTTTTTTTTATAATTTTTTTGTTGTTGAAATTTTAGCAAAAAAAGTACGTCTTCTGACCCTTTGCTATGAGATTCGAAATTGAGCTCAGGTGCATTCTGTTTCCATTGATCATCCGTAAGCTGTTTCTACAACTTGATTGGAGCCCACCTGTGTTATATATTCAATTGATTGGACATAGGGCTGTGGCGATTAAAACACTTAGTCAGCCGGAGATTGTCAAGCAAATAACTGTCGGTCTCACGGTAATTGACTGTTAATTAGCATAAACACATTTAGCATCTCCTGGCTTCCACACACAGCCTACAAGCCACTGATGCTGACCTTTGGAACATCTACATTTTAAAAAGTCTAATAAATCCATGTAATATAGGCTACACCACCACAAGAAATCCATTATTTATTTTAGACAGGTCTAAAGAAGCATGAAATGAAAAAAATGTAGTCTATTTCAGAAGAACAGAATAGCATACTCTGAGTTGTCCTTATGTTAGGTCCTGATCTGGCTATGTCAAATGGCATTGGGCTACACATGTTCATTTAGCAAACAAGATTTGCTTAGAATTCTGTGGCATTATTTTATAGTATGAAGAATAAAATGGAACAAATATGTTTTCTACAAACTATTTGAGGGAGTGCGCAATTCTTTGTTGAGCCGTTAACAAAGAAATAGGTACTCCTATATGCTTAAATTTAGAGTTATTAATATAACTTTAGTTGTTCTACAAACATGGGGCTATATGTTTTGATTTGTAATACATTGTAAGGCTGCATGATGTGACTAATGATGATTTGAAAAAAGTCACTTGAAAAGGCATGAGCTCTGCTTTGTTTTTTTGCGCAGGCTGTACACACTTCGTCAGTCTCTCATTCACAATTTGACAAGCACTTGATAATGTCTTTCAAGTGAAGACAGACACATCCGGGACGCAACCGCGTGAGTCCTTATCCAAATCTGAGGTGCATATTGAAGATATTGCAAGAACTGTCCACATCTAGTTTTAGGCCTAACGAACAGCAAAACCACTAGCCTATGTCAATCTACTATCCTCCATAGTACAAAAGTTGACCTATTCTATTCTGTGCGAGAAATAAATATTCCAAACATAGTCTGGGACAGATGCGGGATGCGATAGATCCCAAATTAATACAACCACTAGCAATAAAAAAAAAAAGTGTTTTATGCAATGAGGCTGACGCAACAGATCAGAACGTTTAGCTTAAAATGTTGATAAACTATCAGTCTATTTCTTCACATTATAAGCGCAGCAATGTGCACACGGCAGTAGGCTATAAGAGCAGATGTTGTTCTATTAACAGGAAAACACCATTATCAAAATGAACACAAATGTGATTATGCATGTAATGCTTTTATTATTAATGTGCATTTTTATGGTGAAAGTTATCTTCCCAGACCTTGAAACTCGCACGCTGCATACAGTATGTATGCCAGTTAGACTCTACACCTGTTGTAAAGCAGATTAATGTGCTTAATTTTAAAGAAGTTATTTGGCCACTTTAGTTGTGATTACAACCCTTATCAAAACATATAGGCCTATGGGCTATGCTACATGAGGTGTGCGACTATGATTTGAAAAAGTAGAAGGGGGAAAAAATGCACTTTTGCCTTAAGCTGGGCATCATTCACAAGTGATAGGCTAATATTGTCACCGATCACACTATTTCTTGATTTAATCTTGTCTTTACATATACTAAATAATATATGTGTGAAATTTGTTTGGATTTAGAATTAACCTCTATCATGCACCTGTCTGGAAGCAGGGGCAGGGGGGAAAAATACATGTAATCTCTGCACTTAAATAGCAAATGGAGGATGCTTTTCCTGTGGTTCATTTTCATGCCAGCTAGGTAGTCTATACTCCTGTTGTAAAGAGAAGCAATGTGATTAATATTTGCTTAATATTAGGAAAGTTGAGAAATAAATATAGTAGGCCTAGCCTATAGAAAACTGATGGGATCCTCCTCTTTTTAATAGAGGCCATCACTCGGTTCTCACACAATTGCATAGCCTATAGAATTGTTGCGCAACACGAGCTTATGGGCTCTCATGAAGTGCTTGATTAGATTTTAGATTACATTTGCATTGATGTCAGAGTGATTAGAGGGACAATAGAGTGCTGAGTACCAGGCAGTTAGTAAGTTTGGTAGGCTACTAATGACCATCAGCAGCATCAGAGCTTGGAGAAGTCTAATTACCGTGACTAAACAATCACATAGAATTTGAATAACTTCAGAACTCGTGGTAATGGTGGTAAATACGGTCACCGCAGCCCTAATTTCACATGATTTGGAAAGACACACACCTGTCTATATAAAAGGTCCCATAGTTGACAGTGCATGTCAGAGAAAAAACCAAGTCATGAGGTCGAAGGAATTGTCCGCAGAGCTCCGAGACAGGATTGATACAGGGAAGGGTACCAAAAAATGTCTGCAGCATTAAACACAGTGGCCTCCATCATTCCAGCTCTTCCTAGAGCTGGCCACACGGCCAAACTGAGCAATCAGGGCGAAGGGCCGTGGTCAGGGAGGTGACCAAGAACCGGATGGTCACTGTCAGAGCTCCAGAGTTCCTCTGTGGAAATGGTGGGCAACCATCTCTGCAGCACTCCACCAATCAGGCCTTTATGGTCAAGTGGCCAGAGATCTGGAGTGGCCCAACCAGAGCCTGGACTTGAACCCGATCTAACATCCCTGGAGAGACCTGAAAATAGCTGTGCAGTGACCAGCACATCCAACCTGACAGAGCTTGAGAGAATCTGCAGAGAAGAATGGAAGAAACTCCTCAAATACAGGTGTGCCAAGCTTGTAGCATCATACCCAAGAATAATCGCAGCCAAAGGTGCTTCAACGAAGTACTGAGTAAAGGGCCTGAATACTTGTGTAAATGTCATATTGCATTATTATTGTTGCTTTTTAATTAGCAAAAAAAATTAAAAACCTGTTTTTGCTTTGTCATTGCTGTGTGTAGACTGATGAGGGGGAGAAAAAAAAATCACATTTAATCAATTTTAGAAACTGGCTGTAACGTAACACAATATGGAAAGAGTCAAGGGGTCTGAATACTTTCCGAATGCACTGTATGTCTTAACCTTTCTATATGGGGTTCCCTTTATAATCTGGGCTGAAATTATGCTTCACCAGAGTTTCAGTCTTAATGAAAAACACGAAGCGAAAGTACAAAAATACATTGAGGCACTTCCTTTTTCTGGCTCAAGTTTCTCTTTAGCATATCAGTGAACACAGGGATCCAATTAGGCCTAGTGCTTTTAAACTAGTAGTATACGTTCTGTTGCAGTGAACCGTAGTGGTCATTAGGGCCTACAAATGTAAACAAAACCAACGTGAACACAAAGTTCAGAAAATATACATTTCTGAGAAGAAAAGACACTGTTCTTCTGGTGAGCTCAAATGTGTCAACCCCTTAGTTAACTGAAAAACATGACAAACGAAAGCCAACATGTTTGGGCATGGTGTCAGCCTGTTTCAGGGCGTAAAGATGAAGGCTGACACCATGCCCAAATGCATTGACCTGTTTGTCTTGTTCTTAACTATTTCTAACTAAATGCCACGAAAATAAAGGCTCGATTCAATCCGTATCGCTGAAGAGCAGCTTTACAGCGTGATTGACATTTAAAGCCAATGCTCCCTCATTAGTGGAGACTGCATTCAAGGTAAATGCTGCATGTCGACTTAATCCGTAATTACCTTAAAACTTCAAGCGTGCTACATCGTTGAGCTTTGGCGATACGGATTGAATCAAGCCCTAATTAAGAAGTTAATCTCTCCATTTTTCTACATAGAAATGTCAGCTACAGTCATCTCTCTCTCTCTCTCTTCTGGTACCATACTTTAGTCCTGGTAGGTCCCTGACGCTGGCTGCGATCTCTCCTGCCTCGGGACACAACTTCTCCACCATCTCCAGAGGACCCCACAGAGACTTGTTGTATCCAAGAAATGACTTCTTCACTGTGGGTGCAAGAATAAACATTGAGCCTTATCTCATGGGTAATGTTACACAACACAGTCGAGAAAGTATGTTGTTGCATCTTTTAACAATCAAGAAAATAATGGGAAAGGGGAGATTACAGCACATTTATATATTCCGGCACGTCCTGCCAACAGCGGGCATTGAGGATGATACAGTATGAGTTGATTAATGAACATAACAAATCATTATGTCATACAAATGTGTCCATGAGCTGATAGTGTCAACATTATGAATGGGATTCAACTAGTTCTGCACCATGGTAACGATGATAAGTGAATACCTCTGAGACCATGTTTGAGGCAGTGCTCCATGACAACGAAGAACTGCTGGAGTGGAGGGTAGTCGGAGTCCAGGGTGCGTCCAAAACTGAGGGCCGACTCGATCAGGCCTTTGATGCTGAGCTTGGCCATGTTCAGCAGGTTGGCTCTCTCCATCGCCATAGGGTCCCGCAGAGCTGGACGGGGGAAGGAAACAGACCCACATTTGGGAGTGGTCAATTCAAACACTACCTATAGTATGTCAACAAAAGAGTCATGCCATTATGTTTTGCATAGTGGTGCACACAAACATACAGCACGTTGACATCTGTAATGCCTATCTACATTATGTCAATAAACAGTCATCAATTCATTATCTCACATTTCATAGTTCCATTTCATAGTTCTCTGCAATATGTGTTGTACAGACAGGACACGTTATTGGGTTTCATCCTGGCTAATAAATAACCTTTTCTGATCAACTAAATTTGTGATGTGTGTTTCATTACTATTTCTGATCGAACCAGAAGAAAACATTGATCAGAAACAGTTTTGCACTGGCCTTTAGCTGTAAATATGCAACTGACACATGGGACAAATGATGCCACCTATCATGTTGCTATTCTGCTTCAGATCAGAGTCGTCAGTAGTTGAGAGGTCTATTAATGTGCGTTACAGGCCTATTCCCACTCCACAAGGGATGCAACTGGTCTGAATCACCCAAAGTAACTGCAGCAAGCATCGCATCTGGATCACGATATGAGCTCGGGGTGTGGTTCTAAACTAGCTATTGGTTAATCACACAAAAACATCATAAGGTTATCACCATTTGACAGTGAATGAGTTGAATTGATAAGAGAATAATTCCAAACAGATTCTTCCGCCGATGCGTAAACTCACGCAGAAAAATAGATGCATGTCGCACAATCAACAATGACCGACACATATGCATTTGATACTGTAGCAACATGTCTGGAGCAGGAACGGGATGACATGACAGCTGTGTTGATCTATGCAAAATCAAACAACAAAACAAGATGAGCACATAAATCCAAATTACCTTGGGCACTCCATTCGTTTACAAAAGATGTGGGTTCCGCTACCTTCGCCAAAACATGACTGCTGCTTCCTGAAAAGGTCTCTGATGCTTTCCTGGCTAGTGCAAATATGGGTGCCTGCCATCTCCCGTCCCCGGCTCTCATGGTCGTGGACGTGGTGGTGCTAGCTTTTTCACCGGTCGATTTTTCTTCCTGAAACCTAAGGATTCCGAATACTTGAGACTTCTCTTTGTTGCTCTCTGCTTCAGCTAATGCAAGGTCGTGCTCTGCAGGTGTCGCCATCGTCGAAATATCATACGGACAATTCACCTGGCGACCATTGTTGCAGAAATGTCTGGGATAGCATTGCTAAACCATCCAATCCCAACACTATAATGCCTATCACATTTCGTCTACATTCTAAGTGTGAACGCCGCTTTCACAGTCATCAATGACAAATGACTATCCCTTATTCGCCGCAGAGTGTAAAGATCCTATGAAGCCGAATCCCTCAGGTCCGTATGGGAGGCGTCAAAAACGCACACAATGCACTACGTAATGGCGTGGAATACTTGGGATTCTGCTACCCTCTACCGCGGGCTGGAAGAAATCAAGTTATTTCTGCATACAATTTGGAGTACTGTATAATATAATGAATGATATGGTATCAATTATTTAAATGGAGTAAAATAAAATATGATTTAAGTAATTAAATATTAATAAAACAATTAGTATACTTGCCTAGCTCTATACAGTGTTTAGAGAAAATAGAAGTGTTGATCAGACGTTAATATTTCTTGTCATTAAAAGTTCACAGATATGAATAATCTTACTTAGTAATGAATGAAAAATGGTCACTAGATAAACTTGATGCATGTCCCTCCAAAGTTAATAAATGATCTGAAATTGATAGTTTTCATAATTCAATGGAGCATTTCAGTAGAATTCCAGTTTTTCCATGTCTGTGTCTGTAATACTCAGTTTAAAAAATAGTGTTGTGGCCAATTGTACCACAATATGATTGAGAAGAAATTGTAAGCTATCTGATCTTGTTTACCTTGGCTGTATGCAAGTCGCTCCATGCTCTCGGTATGAGTGATGCCCCAGCGATGTAAACTCTGAGGAGAATACATGGTGAAGATCACTTCAACCCAAGATGGTCCGGGGACCTGGACAAACAACTATTTAGTCTGCAGTAAGAGAGGAGAGAAGTCGAAGTGTTACACAAATACAGGGATGCCAACAACAGCCTTAGAAAAAACATCACACACATTCTCCCCATGAGAGAATAATAACTGTGAAATGTAAATTATAATTCATGAAAAACCAAAATCATGTAATTGAAGGGGAAATAACTGATTTATGTGCCCGAGGGCCAACTGAGTGCCCACACAGTGTCAGTTGGTCACCAACCAACATAAAACAGGAATATTCTGACGCAGTATAATGTGCACTTTATTGTCCTTAGTTTTGAATCTGGACCATAACACAGCATGTCATGAACTCATGGAGAGAGATAAACAAAATGATAAACAATGTAATAAATCCGAGCAATATGATTATAAATATGTTGGTCTTGGATCCATTAACTAAATAAGCTGAACATTGTTCCGTGGAACCATACAGATTCTATTAACTTGCCTATTCCATTTCCTGATTCTACAGTCGGAACAGCCTTCTTATATTTTCAGAAGCAAGCAGGAACCAGGACTGTGGAGTCCATTGTCTCCACTGACAGTGTCAATAACGTTTCTGCTGTTTTCCTGCTGATTTGCCAGTCAGTGCTGCACTATCATATGACTCTGATTTCCTGCGGCACCCTCCCTTTCTACCAGTTACACGTGGACTGAGATATGTCCTCTACACTCTGTAACATCCTCCCTGAGATATATAATCTACATTACAACATCCTCCCTGATATATATATTCTATACTGTAACATCCTCCCCGAGAGATATAATCTACATTATAACATCCTCCCTGAGATATATATATATTCTATACTGTAACATTCTCCCTTAGATATACTGTAACATCCTCCCATAGATATATATTCTATACTGTAACATCCTCCCTGAGATATACTGTATATTCTATACTGTAACATCCTCCCAGAGATATATATTCTATGCTGTAACATCCTCCCTGAGATATATATTCTGTACTGTAACATCCTCCCTGAGATATATATTCTATACTGTAACATCCTCCCTGAGATATGTACTCTACACTGTAACATCCTCCCTTCTGTGTTCTCTTGTAGAATGTTTCCTGCACATAAACTAATTAACATTATACACTAGTACTAAATGAACCGCTGGACTGTCTGTCTGGACTCTGATGAAAATAGTGCTGACTTACCTCAGGCAGAGCAACAATAGCAGCAGCACACTGCTTGGCTTGTTTCAGATGGGCTCAGACTGACTCAGTAACTCCAGATCTTGCCTGGCTGGGTTGGGGTCTGTTGGGTGTGCTGCATTGGGCCTTGGTACTGAGGGAGCCTCATCCCTCTGCAGTCAGTCACAGGCAGAGAAGAGGGAATGTCGCCCAGTGGAACAACTCGGAGCACATAGTACACATACGGGCAGCAGATGAGAGGGGTCGACGAGGGCGGAGGAGGAGTCTCCTGTTTGAGGAGGGGCAGGAATGGTTCTGCTGATGGGGAGGAACAAGCCTACAAAGGCCGGCCAATCCCTGGCCTCCTGTAGTAAATGGAATGCAAAGACATTCAGGAAGTGGTTTAAGTGAGTGACACCAAAGATGGTGGAAGAATTAAGATGTCCCACTCAGGCCGTTTACCATTAAAAAAGGTCAGTTCTCGTCTGCCTAACGGGGTGGCTGTATATGAAGCAGAAAACATTTGGGAGTAGGATGTCTCGCTTCCTCTTCCGTCTCTGGTGACACCTCTGTTTGTATGAATGCATTACTAGCAAAATGCACGGAATACATAGATTAAGATATATCAAGATGATCTCATCACCCAAGATGTATTTCAGTGATAATTCACAGTGACAAAAATGTATCAAATATTAATGTGGATTTTACTTTCAAGTGACCATTCATTATTTAGTAATTAGTGATATATTTGTATTATTTAGAATGACATACAACATAACAAACTGCTGTTTTATGTTTACATTTGTATTTAATTTTTTATTTTTATTTCACCTTTATTTAACCAGGTAGGCTAGTTGAGAACAAGTTCTCATTTACAACTGCGACCTGGCCAAAAATGGTAATCCAACTGTCCGATCAGTAAAACTGTAATGTTTCATTGTCAATCTTCTCGGGTAATCCAGAACTAAAATCTCACGTCATCAGTCAAATGTGTAGTCTGTCCACGAGAGATACAATTTTCTCATATGATGTTCTATATTCTACCCAGAAGATGGCAGTATCTCCCAAGGCAAGAGTCGTGGTACCAGCTCCCTCCATTAGATTGAGAATCTGTTCAATTTGGATGAATACAAGGAATGGACAGGAAACAGGAATGGTGGAAAGAAAACACAATTATTTGTGGTTCCTATTCGAAGAAGGCTGCCAGGCACCAACATGATGTCACTCATTCCAACCTTTGTTCCATTCATAAACCACAGTGTTTGAAAAATGTATTTAGTTTTAGTGCCTCAAGTAACTATTATTCTGTATATTTGATCATCAACATCACACTAGTAGCCGTTTGGCCAGGGTGGTGGCTGGTGGGGAATTGATATAAAGGCTTTCCATACTTGAGTGATCAATAAAACCCTGTGTGTCATGACAGTTACCTGTCAACAAGTCAATAAAGGCTATGGAGCCGGTCAGCAGCAGGTCATTACCAGGAAGACAGGGAGCCTCCCTCTGAGGAGAAAGATAAAGTAAATCACTATGATCAGGATGGAGGAGTTAGCAAAACCGATTGAGAATCTCCCCATGATCAGGACGGAGGAGTTAGCAAAACCGATTGAGAATCTCCCCATGATCAGGACGGAGGAGTTAGCAAAACCGATTGAGAATCTCCCCATGATCAGGACGGAGGAGTTAGCAAAACCGATTGAGAATCTCCCCATGATCAGGACGGAGGAGTTAGCAAAACCGATTGAGAATCTCCCCATGATCAGGACGGAGGAGTTAGCAAAACCGATTGAGAATCTCCCCATGATCAGGGCAGGAAATCAGGTAACTGTCACAACACACAGGGCTCTTTATTGGTTGAAAAGTCTCTGAACTTTATAATAAGAAAAATGAGAGCAATTCAGAGACATTTCAACCGTTGCCATGGAAGAGCCCAGAAGCCTGGTCATTGGGATGAGGTACTGTATATAAGCCACTGCTAATAGTACTAATACATAATTCATGAACAAAGTATTCACATTTTTGATGCAAAAGAAACAAATGTCTCAAAGCCTTTCTGAAGAAATACCATTGATGGTCATAAATGGTATTGTTATTATAGGGTTGAGGGCAACTCACACAAAAGTATGCCATTGTTGAGCCCCAGTGGGAGGATATTTAGTGGTATTTCAGCACACACCAAGACATATGGGGAGAAAGATCATCTTTAACTACCTGTTTGAGTATTTCAACGTAACCTACGGTCTCTTATTTTATAGCTACATACCTACAGGCTCTTTATACCTACAGGCTCTATCTTTACCTTGGCCACAAATGCACTGTCGCAGAAAATGAATGGAGAGGGCAATTCCAGTAATCTATTAGCACCAAAAAGGCCTCTGAGTGGTATTCTATTGGAAAATTGGAAAATCAAGGAATCTTCTAGCAAACGTTTGTTCTGCCGGCCAGTCAGTGTACTGAACAGTGTATACTGACCAATCAATATACTGTACTATATAAGCATGGGATGTCTCCCTATAGACACAGTCAACTGTGTGCAACGCTTAGGGTGTGAACAAAGAGTTTAAAAAAAAGCTCAAGTCAGGGTAAATGCCTTTTTGTAGCCCTTCAATTGCACAAAAATCATATTTGATTGAGTTTGAAGTGGTCTCTGGTTGACTACCTCACAATCGTTAACAACTTTCCAACAACTGGCTTTTGGCAAGATAAAAATAGCATTGATCTGACACAAAAGGTCATCCATCAGTGTAACAACTCAGCACTGTATTTGTGTCTCTATATTTGTCTTCCCCTGAGAGGAAGGCTGTTAATAAGACACTTGTCTATCTTGTTGTTAAGTGAAGAGGCATCACAGATATGTGTACGTCTTGGAGATGCTAACTTGTGCATGTCAATAACCAGTTGTGGAAAAAGTACACGATTGCTATACCTTTGTAAAAGTAAAGATACCTTAATTGAAAATGACTCAAGTAAAAGTGAATGTCACCCAGTAAAACACTACTGGAGTAAAAGTCTAAGAGCATTTGGTTTTAAATATACGTAAGTATAAAAAATGTAATGTAATTGCTCAAATATAATTAAGTATCAAAAGTAAAAGTATAAATAATTTCAAATTCCTTATATTAAGCAAACCAGATGGCACCATTTCCTTGTCCTTAAGCCAAGGGCACACTCCAAAAACTCATAATTTACAAACTAAGCATATGTGTTTAGTGAGTCTGCCAGATCAGCGGCAGTAAGGATGACCAGGGATGTTCTCTTGATAAGTGTGTGAATTGGACCAATTTCCTGTCCTTCTAAGCATTCAAAATAGAATGAGTACTTTTGGGTGTCAGGGAAAATGTATGGGGTAAAAAGTACATTATGTTCTTTATGAATGTAGAAGTAAAAGTTGTCAAAAATATAAATAGTAAGTACAGATACCCCAAAAACTACTTAAGTAGTACTTTAAAGTATTTTTACTGAAGTACTTTACACCAAAGTCAATAACTATGTGCATGTATGGCATTGCTCAGACAGGGACACAAAAGAAGACTGGTGGCTGGTATTAAGCATTAGGTCCCAATTGGTTTAGTCATTGTATTTCTGGGCACGCTCCATTCTCTCTAAATATGGAAATGTCACTGAGTGCAGTAATTGGTCTTTAGATAGATAGACAGATTTGGTGTGCATATTCAAGTGGCAATACAGTGTGAAAGGAAAACAACATGTCCCTTCTGTCAGACATGATTATCTGTGTAAGACATCAATACTGTAGAAAAATAGGCTCATATTTGTGATTGTGGTGATGCATTATATTCACATTTTTAGACATTAAACTGGTAATCCTCCCTCTCTCTGGGGTTTGTCTTAAAGTTGTGCTTTACGGAGAGTTAGACAATTCTAGTATAACAGTATCCATAGAGCCCTTTATAAGATGATTATTTAAACAAATACTCTTGATTCTGCTGATGTTTAACATTATTTCAGCTAAGAAGGCACCAGACAGACGCCAACTTGGGTATCATAAGTATTCAACCACCTTGTATTTTTTTCCCAAATTGCGTTATTGTGATTTTTTTTTGTTCATCCACACAAAATACTCCATAATGTCAAAGTGTAAAAGAAATTCAACTTTGTTCTTTTATTTTATTTTTTGGAAATTAATAAAAATGTAATATCTCAAATATAGTATTTTTATTTAGGCAACCTAAATTAGTTCAGGAGGAACATTTGGCTTTACAGATTACATAATAAGTTACATAGGCTCATTCTGTGTGAAATAATAGGGGTTGACATGATTTTTTAAAATTACTACTCCTTCCTCTGTCCCCCATACACCCAACATCTATAGGGTCCCTCAGTCAACTATTGAATTTCAGACAGATACAACTACAAAGACCAGGGAGCTTTGCGAAAGCCTCATAAAGAAAAGCAGTGATTGGTAGATGGGTAACCATAACAAATCAAATATTGAATACCTATTTAAGCATGGTCAAGTTAATAATGATGCCGTGGATTATGTATTAAACCACCCAGACACAAAGTTGTCCTTCTGAACTGAGCTGCAGGACAGGAAGGAAACTGCTCAGGGATGGCAACATTGAGGCCCTTGGTAATTTTGAAACAGCTACAGAGTTCAATGGCCGTGATGGGAGAAAACTGAGGATGTATCAACAACATGGTAGTGACCTAAATGACAGAGTGAAAATCATCAACATATATAGAATCTAAATATTCCAAAACATGCATCCTGTATGCAACAAGGCACTAAAGTGATACTACAAAAAAACATGGCAAAGGAATACACTTTTTGGCCTAAATTTAAAGCCTTATGTTTGGGGCAAATCTAACACACCACATCATTGAGTAACAGCCTCCTTATTTTCAAGCATTGTGTTGGCTGCATCATGGTATGGGTATGGTTGACATCAGCAAAGACTGATGAGTTTTTCAGGATAAAAATAAACGGGATGGAGCCAAGCACATGCAAAATCCTAGAGGAAAACCTGCTTTAGTCTGCTTTATCTCAATCTCTTCATTCAGACTCAATCATGGACACTCCTACTGACAGTTGTGGCTGCTTTGCGTGATGTATTGTTGTCTCTACCTTCTTGTCCTTTGTGCTTTTGCCTGTGACCCATAATGTTTATACCATGTTTTGTGCTGCTGCCATGTTGTGTTGATACCATGTTGTTGTCATGTTCTGTTGCTCCCATGTTGTTGTCATGTTGTGTTGCTCCCATGTTGTTGTCATGTTCTGTTGCTCCCATGCTGTCTTGTCATGTGTTGCTGCCTTGCTATGTTGTTGTCTAAGGTCTCTCTTTATGTAGTGTTGTCTCTCTTGTCGTGATGTGTGTTTTGTCCATTTTTATTTTTAATCCCAGCCCCCATCCCCACAGGAGGCCTTTTGCCTTTTGGTAGGCCGTCATTGTAAATAAAAATGTGTTCTTAACTGACTTGCCTAGTTAAAGGTTACATTTTTTTAAAACTCCAGACACTGGGAGGAATTCATCTTTCAGTAGGACACAACACAAGGCCAAATGTACTGTGCAGTCGGAAAGTATTCAGACCCCTAGACTTTTTCAACATTTTGTTACGTTACAGCCTTATTCTAAAATTGATTACAAATAAATGTCCTCATCAATCTACACACAAAACCCGATAATGACAAAGTCATTTTTTTTGTTGTTGAAATTTTAGCAATTTTAGACTTTGCTATTAGACTCGAAATTGAGCTCAGGTGCATCCTGTTTCCATTGATCATCCTTAAGATGTTTCTACAACTTGGCTAGAGTCCATCTGTGGTAAATTCAATTGATTGGATATGATTTGGAAATACACCCACCTGTCTATATAAGGTCCCACCGTCGAGAGTGCATGTCAGAGCAAAAAGGTGAAAGGAATTATCCGTTGAGCTCCGAGACAGGACTGTGTCAAGGCACAGATCTGGAGAAGGGTACCAAAAAAGGTCTGCAGCATTGAAGGTCCTCAAGAACACAGTGGCCTCCATCATTCTTAAATGGAAGAAGTTTGGAACCACCAAGACTCTTCCTAGAGCTGGCCGTCTGGTCAAACTGAGCAATCGGAAGGGAGGTGACCAAGAACCCGGTGGTCACTCTGACAGAGCTCCAATTCCTCTGTGGAGATGGGAGAACCAGAATGACAATCATCTCTGCAGCCCTCCACCAATCAGGCCTTTATGGTGTAGTTGCCCAACAGAAGCCACTCCTCAGTAAAAGGCACATTACAGCCCGCTTGGAGTTTGCCAAAAGGCACCTAAAAGACTCAGACCATGAGAAACAAGATTCTCTGGTCTGATGAAACCAAGATTGAACTCTTTGTCCTGAATGCCAAGCGTCACGTCTGGAGGAAATCTGGCACCATCCCTATGGTGAAGCATGGTGGTGGCAGCATCATGATGGACGGCAGGTAGCCTAGTGGTTAGAGCCAGTAGCCGAAAGGTTGCTAGATCGAATCTCCGAGATGACAAGGTAAAAAAAAAACACTGATCGTAGGCTGTCATTCTAAATAAGAATTTGTTCTTAACTGGCTTGCCTAGATAAATAAAGGTTAAATAAAAATGTGGGGATGCTTTTCAGCGGCAGGGACTGGGAGACTAGTCAGGATCGAGGGAAAGATGAACGGAGCAAAGTAGAGAAAGATCCTTGATGAAAACCTGCTCAGGACCTCAGACTAGGGCGAAGGTTCACCTTCCAACAAGGCAATGACCCTAAGCACACAGCCTTAGACATTCAATTATGTGAAATAATAGGGGTTGGCAAGTCTCTGAATGTCCTTGAGTGGCCCAGCCAGAGCCCGGCTCCCCATTTGTATTTGTATTTAATATGGATCCCCATTAGATGCTGCCAAAGCAGCAGCTACTCTTCCCGGGGTCCAGCAAAGTTAAGGCAGTTTATACAATTTTAAAAATATTCCAATACATTCAAAGATTTCACAGCACACTGTGTGCCCTCAGGCCCCTACTCCACCACTACCACATAGCTACAGTACTAAATCCATGTGTATGTATAGGGCGTATGTGTGTGTGTGTGCATGTGTCTGTGCCAATGTTTGTGTTGCTTCACAGTCCCCGCTGTTTTTTTTAAATCTGTTTTTAAATCTAATTTTACTGCTTGCATCAGTTACTTGATGTGGAATAGAGTTCCATGTAGCCATGGCTCTATGTGCCTCCCATAGACTGTTCTGGACTTGGAGATTGTGAAGAGACCTCTTGTGGCATGTCTTGTGGGGTATGCATGGGTGTACAAGCTATGTGCCAGTAGTTTAGACAGACAGCTCGGTGCATTCAACATGTCAATACCTCTAATAAATAAAAGTGAGCCATGAGAGATTGACATGCATATTATTAATATTAGCTCTTTGTGTACATCCAAGGGCCAGCTGTGAGCCAATTGCAATTGTCCTTTTTTGTGGCACCTGACCACACGACTGAACAGTAGCCAAGGTGCAACAAAACTAGGGCCTGTAGGACCTGCCTTATTGATAGTGTTGTTAAGAAAGCAGAGCATCACTTTATTATAGACAGACTTCTCCCCATCTTAGCTACTACTGCATCAATATGTTTTGACCATGACAGTTTACAATCTAGTGTTACTCCAAGCAGTTTAGTCATCTCAACTTGCTCAATTTCCACATAATTTATTACAAGATTTAGTTGAGGTTTAGTGAGTATTTTGTTCCAAAGACAATGCTTTTAGTTTTAGAAATATTTAGGGCTAACTTATTACTTGCCACCCACTCTGAAACTAACAGCAGCTCTTTGTTGAGTGTTGCAGTCATTCCAGTCGCTGTAGTAGCTGATGTGTATAGTGTTGAGTCATACGCATACATAGACACTCTGGCTCTACTCAAAGTCAGTGGCATGTCGTTAGTAAAAATTTAAAAAAGCAACGTGCCTAAACAGCTACCCTGGGGAATTCCTGATTCTAACTGGATTATATTTGGATTATATCCATTAAAGAACACCCTCTGTGTTCTGTTAGATAAGTAACTCTTTATCCACATTATAGCAGGGTGTGTAAAGTCATAACACATACGTTTTCCCAGCAGCAGACTATGATCGATAATGTCAAAAGCTGCACTGAAACAAACATTTCTAAAAATCAGTCTTTGCTTTGTCATTATGGGGTGTGTAGTGTGTAGATTGATGAGGGGGAAAAATATTTAATACATTTTAGAATAAGGCTGTAATGTAACAAAATGTGGAAAAAGTGAAGGGGTCTGTATACAGTCCGAATGCATTCTAGGTACCTGAGTGGTTTATACCTGACGTAGTCCAAAATCTATAAGTGGTACCATATCACCGTATTAAACAACATTATCAAATAAACCATTTCTAAGTATATTAACAAATACTCGATTGTCAGATAACATTTTGCATGCCTTTCATTCACATATACAGTACTCCACAATCACCCAACCCCGATTGAGATGGTTTGGGAAGAGTTAGACCGCAGAGTAAAGGAAAAGCAGCCCACAAGTGTTCAGCATATGTGGGAATTCCTTCAAGACTGTTGGAAAAGCATTCCAGGTGAAGCTGGTTGAGAGAATGCCAAGAGTGTGTAAAGCTGTCACCAAGGCAAAGGATGACTACTTTGAAGAATCTCAAATATAAAATATATTTTAAATTGTTTAACACTTTTTTTGGTTACTACATGGTTACTCCGCATGCGTTATTTCATAGTTTTGATGTCTTCACTATTATTCTACAATGTAGAAAAACCCTTGAATGAGTAGGTGTGTCCAAACTTTTGACCGGTACTGTATTTACAGAGATACATTAACATTTCAGTAATTTAGCAGACAGTGTTATTCATAGCGACATACAGTGCATTAATCTTCAGTACTGTAGCTTGCTGAGACAATCACAAATCACAGGACGGACAAGAGACCAGAGGTGACAGAACGGACTGCTCAGGTTGGAGTGCAAGTTTTGAGCATAGCCTGAAGGTACCTTCAGGCTGCTCCGTAGGCAAGCACCATGGTCTTGTAATGGATGCAAGATTTGACTGGAAGCCAGCAGTGTGCGAAGGACCAAGGTGTCATGGGAGAATTTGGGAAGGTTGAACACCAAGCGGGCTGCGGCGTTCTGGATTACTTGCAGGGGTTTGATGGCACAAGCGGGGTGCCCAGCCAACAGAGAGTTGCAGAGTTTCAAAGGAAAATCAAATCGGTTCCTATAAGTTAGAACAACTAACACCATTTCTTGATGGGTAACAGTGGATGTTCTGGTTGTGGGTGGATAAGAGATGCATTACCCAACACAATCATCAACCAAAGGTGGTTATCTAAGTCCTGTTAGGTTTTCAAGGTCATTTTAGTCTCCACTGTTGTCTGTCGCTGTTTTATCAAACAGTAAAATGCAGACCCACGATTCTAATTTAACCACACTTGTCATGCCTCTTAATCTCCCAGTTCAAACAGTATGGGCCATGACAAGCAATTGTAAAGCAAACAGAAGGTGCGTCTCTCGGTCCTTGGAATCCCAGGGTGACATTGGGACAGCAAATAGTGTGACTTGAGTCCTGCTTAATCAAAATAGCAAGCTAGAGCGAGGACAGCGAGTGAATCCACATTACATTACATTTTAGTAATTTACAGTTAGTGCATGCATCTTAAGGTAGCTGGGTGAGACAACCACCTATCAAATCAAATGTTATTTTTCATTTGCTTTGTAAACAACAAGTGTAGACTAACAGTGAAATGCGTACTTACGGGCCCCTCCCAACAATGCAGAGAGCAGAATCGGTCATGACTGCTATCCACTGCAGTGCGATCTCACCATCTCATAGTATTTCAAATTTTTCCTCAATAGAGTTAGTGCTAGTAAGAAAAGACAAGTGCAGGTGTTATTAATCACACAATTCATCCCACATGCTATGTTTTGGAAAGAGATCCTTGTGCTTGGTGAGGGAGGGTTGTTATGGAGAGAGATCCTGGTCCCTGGTGAGTGAGGGTTGTTATGGAGCGAGATCCTGGTCCCTGATGAGGGAGGGTTGTTATGGAGAGAGATCCTGGTGCCTGGTGAGGGAGGGTTGTTATGGAGAGAGATCCTGGTCCCTGGTGAGGGAGGGTTGTTATGGAGAGAGATCCTGGTCCCTGGTGAGGGCAGGTTGTTATGGAGAGAGATCCTGGTCCCTGGTGAGTGAGGGTTGTTATGGAGAGAGATCCTGGTCCCTGGTGAGGGAGGGTTGTTATGGAGAGAGATCCTGGTGTCTGGTGAGGGAGGGTTGTTATGGAGAGAGATCCTGGTCCCTGGTGAGTGAGGGTTGTTATGGAGAGAGATCCTGGTCCCTGGTGAGGGAGGTTTGTTATGGAGAGAGATCCTGGTCCCTGGTGAGGGAGGGTTGTTATGGAGAGAGATCCTGGTCCCTGGTGAGGGAGGGTTGTTATGGAGAGAGATCCTGGTCCCTGGTGAGGGAGGGTTGTTATGGGGAGAGATCCCGGTCCCTGGTGAGGGAGGGTTGTTATGGAGAGAGATCCTGGTCCCTGGTGAGGGAGGGTTGTTATGGAGAGAGATCCTGGTCCCTGGTGAGGGAGGGTTGTTATGGAGAGAGATCCTGGTCCCTGGTGAGGGAGGGTTGTTATGGAGAGAGATCCTGGTCCCTGGTGAGGGAGGGTTGTTATGGAGAGAGATCCTGGTCCCTGGTGAGGGAGGGTTGTTATGGGGAGAGATCCCGGTCCCTGGTGAGTGAGGGTTGTTATGGAGAGAGATCCTGGTCCCTGGTGAGGGAGGGTTGTTATGGAGAGAGATCCTGGTGTCTGGTGAGGGAGGGTTGTTATGGAGAGAGATCCTGGTCCCTGGTGAGGGAGGGTTGTTATGGAGAGAGATCCTGGTCCCTGGTGAGGGAGGGTTGTTATGGAGAGAGATACTGGTGTCTGGTGAGGGAGGGTTGTTATGGAGAGAGATCCTGGTCCCTGACGAGTGAGGGTTGTTATGGAGAGAGATCCTGGTCCCTGGTGAGGGAGGTTCGTTATGGACAGAGACACAGACACAGTAGGTGGACTCTGGGATAAGGGCATTGTATTATCCCAGGTAAGTAGAATGCCACAATAGGACACAGGTTGGTAATATTTTCAGTGTCATATGAGTGTCATCTGATGAAGATCATCAAAGGTTAGTGATGAAATTTATCTATATTTCTGCTTTTTGTGACTCCTATCGTTGGCTGGAAAAATGGCTTCTTTTTTGACTTGGCTGTGACCTAACATAATCATATGTTGTGCTTTCGCTGTAAAGCATTTTTGAAATCGGACACGATGTCACGAATACCACCGAAGGTGGCTCCCCTTCCTGTTCGGGTGGTGCTCGGTGGTCGTCGTCGCCGGTCTACTAGCTGTCACCGATCCCTTTTTCCTTTTCGTTTGTTTTTGTCTAATTGTTTTCACCTGTTCCTTGTTGGGGTTTTGGAATGGGTGTTATTTAAGTTTGTTTAGCCCGCTGGTGTTTGTGCGGGCTTGTGGTTATTTTACGTTAGTGGGTTTTCGCTGTCCGGTATTTTGGTAACAGTGGTTTTGGGTTTGTTGCGCCTGTGTTTTGGGCTTCACCCATGTTTGTACCTGATACTGTGCTTGAGGACATTAAAGCGTTTTTTCCCGTCTACCATCTGCTCTCTGCGTCTGACTCCACACCCATCACTATCCCGACGTTACACACGATGAGTAGATTAACAAGATGTTTATCTTTCATTTGCCGTATTGGACTTGTTAATGTGTGAAAGTTACATATTTCAAAAATATATTTTTGAATTTCGCACGCTGCCTTTTCAGCGGAATGTTGTCGAGGTGTTTCCGCTAGCGGAACGCCTGCGATAGAAAGGTTAAACAATCAGTTTTGTGTATCTGTACATAGATGGGAAGTGATGGGCATTCTGCCATCTATGCATCCTTTGACGTATTAGGCTCCCACTATTTGTTTTACAGTAGCCATAGCAACATCGCCACAGATGAAGATGTCTCTTCTAGGGCAGGTACAACATCATCAGACAAACATGACAAATACGATGACTGACTCCACCCCACTGAGTAAAAAACTCCAGCAGTACCATGGGGTTATCAAGCTGTATGCAACTGGTCGTGATTGGGAGTCCCATAGGGAGGCGCACAATTGGCCCAGCGTCTTCTGGGTTTGGCCGGTGTTGGCCGTCATTGTAAATAAGAATTTGTTCTTAACTGACTTGCCTACTTAAATAATGATTAAAAAAAACTCCCAATAAGAAATATCACATTCATTTATAGCCAATAATTTACATGTTATTTTTCAAGACATGACTGGGTATTTACAGTAGTATGACACACATTGGATACTTATATAAATATGTTAGATGTCATTCTACATGCTTTTTGTCCTCAATGCATTTAATGTCCTCTGAAAGCCCATCAGTATATCAGTGGTGGTTGGGATGAGGATGGGTATCCTACAGACAGTAATGATGAATAGGAGTCCCCGGGAAGCAGAGCGGATGAGTGTTGTCTGAGATCTATAACAACCCCGAAAGAGGTGCCAAATTTCCACTTTAAGAACCATTTAACTGCAGACAAAACAAGCCATTTGTTCTCACAAACTCTGTTGGTAATCTGGAAGACACCAAGGCTGTATATGATTGAGTGTGTGCCATCCTTAGAGCTCATCTCCTTGATTTGTGGTGTAAACAAAATAACAATTGTTTGTTGTGCCACAGAAATCCTGTGGGTACAGGGCACCATTTCTGAAATAAAAAAATCAATTCCCAATGAGTATCTCTCAAATGTGACAGCAGAAGGATAGCTTGAGGGCCCAATTCTTCCTCTGGAAAGAAGGGTACAGATTTTAGCTGCAGGCCATTTTCAGAACTTACCTGATCAAAACTTCCCCAGATGCTCCGTTGTACAAAATCCAAAAGCTGACAAAAAAAATGTTGAACATGAGAAATGTTCACTGTCATTTTACTGTTTTCTTTTTCTTTTGTATTTCTTTCCCTATATATTATTTACCTAATACTTATTTTTTACTTATTAAAAATTGCACGGTTGGTTAGGGCTTGTAAGTAAGAATTTCACTGTAAGGTGTGAAACAGTGAAAGACCAGGGAGAGAGAGGGAGGGTACTGGACGTGCTTTGATGTCATGACAAAGACCATGCAAGAATGTCTACACCTGTTGTATTTGGCGTACGTGACAAACTTTGATTTGATTTTTAATGTTTTGCTGTTAAAATTGCAGTGTTGCTGGCAGGGCCAAATAATGACAGGCTATCACACATTTGTACAAACATTTGAATAAGTGTACCAAATCCCGATTCATACATTACGTAACATAAATATCAAGTGAAATGATCCTGTCGTTAAGGGGTCAAGTGCTGAATAGTGTCATCACAAGCTATAAAGTACTTTCTAGGTGTCCTTCATGGTCATTTAGATGTTTCATCTGTACTTATGGCCATTTACCCATTGGAGCACTAACAGTACATAGCATTTTACCTCCAATGTTAATTGTGAGTGAAGGGTAAAGAGATAAAGAACAGTGAAAGACAAGGGAGAGAGAGGGAGGGTACTGGACGTGCTTTGATGTCATGACAAAGACCATGTAATAATGTCTACACCTATAAAAAAAAGGCTCAGTACACAGGGCATACATTTCTAGGAGAAATGTCAGTATTTGTCTTAAAAAAAACTGAAGGCATCATGGAAAAAACTAACATGGGTTTTGTGTTAGAAAGGTGTTTGAAAATGTTGAAGAGGGTAAAGTATACTCATGATGACTGTAATGGGTTTGTAGTGGGACAGAGAATAACAATTACACCAAGGGTTATTTTGGGTGGTCTGGGCTCCATGAAAGAGTAAAATATTTAGTGTCACAGCCGGACGCCCTCTGCATAGGCAGACAAACCAGCAGGACAGGAAGAGCAACGAAAAACACCACTACCGAGGCTGCTCAACAGGACTGTAAATATGATTTATTTATTCACCAGATCGCTATATAATGCTCAAAAGTATTACAGTGAGCTCACACACAAAAAATAAACAGCATAAAAAAAGACAACTTTATAACCTCCACCACAACCGAACAGTAAGAAGATTTCAAAGCAAGATCTAAAAAAAAAAAAAAAATCTGATGGCACCTTAAAAGTTTGTCACAAATACATAATCAATAGTTTTGACTGACATTCATTTGATGTCATTAGAGTCGAAAATTAGTTTGAAAATAAGTTGACCATTTGTTTAACTTCCCATTTGGTGTGGATGGATTCAAATATGAAGTCATTCATCGTTCTGTCTCAGGAGAACCACCTCATTTAGTCCTTTTCCATAGAAACAGGCTGCGGATTGCACTTGTGGTCTGGATAAGTATGTAACAGTTAGCCTTTAAAACTAGGCATGCAATCCCATACGACCATGCTTTTAACAGACATACAGTACCAGTCAAAAGTTTGGACACACCTACTCATTGAGGGTTTTGTGAAGACATCAAAAAACTATGAAATAACACATATGGAATCATGTAGTAACCAAAAAGTGCTATACAAAATCAAAATATATTTTGGATTTTAGATTCTTCAAAGTAGCCACCCTTTGCCTTGCTGACAGCTTTGCACACGCTTGGCATTCTCTCAACCAGTTTAATGAGAAATGCCTTTCCAACAGTGGAGTTCCCACATATGACGAGCACTTGTTAGCTGCTTTTCCTTCACTCTGCTGTCCAACTCATTCTAAACCATCTCAATTGGGTTGAGGTCGGGTGATTGTGAAGGCCAGGTCATCTGATGCAGCACTCCATCACTCTCCTTCTTGGTTGAGTAGCCCTTACACAGCCTGGAGGTGTGTTGGGTCACTGTCCTGTTGAAAAACAAATGATAGTCCCAATAAGCCCAAACCAGATGGGAGGGTGTATCGCTGAGGAATGCGGTGGTAGCCATGCTGGTTAAGTGTGCCTTGAGTTCAACATAAATCCACCATCACACCTCCACGCTTTATGGTGGGAACCACACATACGGAGATGATCTGTTCACTTACTCTGCGTCTCACAAAGACTTGGCGATTGAAACCAAAAAAATCTAAAATTTGGAGTCATCAGACTAAAGGACAGATTTCCACCAGTCTAATGTCCATTGCTCGTGTTTCTTGTCCCAAGCAAGTCTCTTATTATTATTATTGGTGTCCTTTAGTAGTAGTTTCTTTGCAGCAATTCGACCATGAAGGCTTGATTCACACAGTCTCCTCTGAACAGCTGATGTTGAGATGTATCTGTTACTTGAACTCTGTGAAGCATTTATTTGGGCTGCAATTTTTGATGTTGGTAACTCTAATAAATTATGCTCTGCAGCAGAGGTAACTCTGGGTCTTCTTTTCCTGTGGCAGTCCTCATGAGAGCCAGTTTCATCATAGCGCTTGGTTTCTGCGACTGCACTTGAAGAAACGTTCAAAGTTCCTGACATTTTCCACATTGACTGACCTTCGTGTCTTAAATTAATGATGGACTGTCATTTCTCTTTGCTTATTTGAGCTGTTTTTGCCATAATATGGACTTGGTCTTCTACCAAATAGGGATATCTTCTGTATACCACCCGTACCTTGTCACAACATAACTGATTGGCTCAAACACATTAAGAAGGAAGAAATTCCACAAATTAACAAGAAACACCTGTTAATTAAAATGCATTCCAGGTGACTACCTCATGAGGCTGGTTGAGAGAATGCCAAGAGTGTGCAGAGCTGTCATCAAGGCAAAGGTACCTTGAAGAATCTCAAATATAAAATTCATTTTGATTTGTTTAACACTTTTTTGGTTACTACATGATTCCATGTGTTATTTCATAGTTGATGTCTTCACTATTATTCTACGATGTAGAAAATAGTAAAAAATAAAAGAAAAACCTAGGAATGAGTAGGTGTCCAAACTTTTGACCGATACTGTATACAATCATTGGCAGGAATACCAAGTACATGATGCTGCTCTGCAAAGAGCTTAAGAGGCTCACTAGCAGATCCCACAACAGGTAAATGTCACTGACTGAACAAAGCCATAAAACGTAGCTTCCAAACCATTTAACAGTACAAAATCCTAATAAAATGTGGGCAACAGACCATGTGTATGCTGTACATCATTAACAACGTTGGTATTCTTAACTCAAATGAAGCCACCTTGTGTGACTGATCATAAACTTACTGTAAGTTCATTCGATTTTTACTCACCTAAACCATTAAAGGGATAGTTCGTGATTTTAGCAGAGGCCCTTTATTTACTTCCCCAGAGTCAGATGAACTCATGGAAGTCCGGTATAAAAAGGACTTTAATAGATAGTTTCGCGAGCCAAGGCTAACTAGCGTTAGCGCAATGACTGGAAGTTTACGCAAACAGCTAGCATCCAGTCATTGCGCTAACGCTAGATAACAATTGTGATAATGCTAGTTAATAACTTCCTTAAAACTGCACACAGGTACATACAAATGGTATCCACTAGTTAATCGGACTCTGGGGAAGTAGATGGAGGGCCTCATTGCCAAAATCCTGAACTACTCCTTTAAATGTGTTGAACCCATAACATATCCAATGATTATGAAAAATCAAGGTAGGTACCCTCCATAAAATTCACCATAGAAAAATATATCTCTTTGAACAGCTAAAAATGTCCCATTTAATTAATTGGCATCAATACAGGAGTCTGAGGTAATAATGATTGAAATATTGGTATTCCTATGAGGGGCTGGCTAGTGAGGTACATATTTGTATTTAGTATTACAGAAAATGTTCAATGTTTTTGCTGTAAATCTATATATAAAACCGATACTTCACCAATGAGGAAAAAAAAATATTAATAAAAAGCCATTTATTTTTCACACAGCACAGGCACATACCGGTATGTATACCCTTCCATCCTAATAAAACCTTAATAAATGAACCCCTGAAAAAACAAACAATCCCTGAATAGAACCAAAAACGCACACTAAAAGGTCTCTGAACAGTGGTTGTAAAACTCGAGCTGATAGCTCCAGTGTGTTGGAAGGCTGAGGCAAGCACAGCAGTGTTTTAGGCTAGTTAGATAACATGAGGCACGCTCAGTCGATCTCTGGCATGCACCTGCAACATTTGGCCATTCTGCTCTGCTTCTTGGGTTCCCTGAAGCCATCACTGTCCCCTGCGTCCAGCAGTCCATCCTGGTAGTTACCATACTCAGCAATGGCATCCTCCACTCGTGTGATGTAGAGCCAGCTAATGATCACGCCCAAGAACTGCAAACACAAGGAGATTCAGAGACGGGAAATAGAGTCTTGAACTACACCCTTGTGGAAGATGACCTTGCTTTAGCAAGCACTAGTTCAATGTCAAATCAAATTGTATTTGTCACATACACATGGTTAGCAGATGTTAAAACAAGTGTAGCAAAATGCTTGAGCTTCTGGTTCTGACTGTGCAGTAATATCTAACAAGTAATCTAACAGTTCCCCAACAACTATCTAATACACACAAATCTAAAAAGGGGTGAATGTACATATAAATATATGGATGAGCGATGGCCAAGCGGCATAGGCAAGGTGCAATAGATGGTATAAAATACAGTATATACATATGAGTAATGTAAGATACGTAAACATTATTAAAGTGGCATTATTTAAAGTGGCATTGTTTAAAGTGACTAGTGATTTGTTAAAGTGGCCAGTGACTGGGTCTCAGTGTAGGCAGCAGCCTCTCTGAGTTAGTGATGGCTGTTTAACAGTCAGATGGCCTTGAGATAGAAGTTGTTTTTCAGTCTCTCGGTCCCTGCTTCGATGCTCCTGTACCGACCTCGCCTTCTGGATGGTAGCGGTGTGAACAGGCAGTGGATTGGGTTGTTGTTGTCCTTGAGTATCTTTTTTGCCTTCCTGTGATATCGGGGTGCTATAGGTGTCATGGAGGGCAGGTAGTTTGCCCCCAGTGATGTGTTGTGCAGACCGCACCACCCTCTGGAGAGCCTTGCGGTTGAGGGCGAAGCAGTTGCCGTACAGCCCGACAGGATGCTCTCGATTGTGGATCTGTTAAAGTTAGTCAGGGTTTTTGGTGACTAACCACATTTAATCCTCCTGAGGTTGAAGAGGTGCTGTTGCGCCTTCTTCATCACAATGTCTGTGTGGGTGGACTATTTGAGTTTGTCGTTGATGTGTACGCTGAGGAACTTAAAACGTTCCACTTTCTCCACTGCTGTCCCTTCGATGTGGATAGGGGGGTGCTCCCTCTGCTGTTTCCTGAAGTCCATGATCATCTCCATTGTTTTGTTGATGTTAAGTGAGAAAGATTGGGGTACTTTGGATCTACAGTGCATTACCAACCACTGCCTTTTTTCTTTTTGGGGGGAGGTGGTTGTCAATAAGCAATTTGTTCTGTTTCACATCATGACATTTTGTCCTTGATACAAAATACATTTAAAAAAACGTACAAAAAATTGTCTGAAGGATGCATTTAACCAAAAGCACAGACCCGAGACAGACGAGAGCTACAATGATCTATGAACAGACAGCCACAGCTTGTGCTGATTCTAGAGCTTAAGCTACATTATGTTCTCTTACTGCCAGCAGCCTCTTAGACGGTATCCTTGTGGGTGGGTGTATGTTGAAAGGATTCAACATAACATCAGTAGAAGTGCTGTAGCCAGCAAGTACCGTCAGCTATATCATTTTAGTTTCATAACTCATTGACTGAGGGGTCTGAAACTCAGACATAAGAAAAATGTCCCCCAAGTCTTGAACAGATGGCTGATCAAATCTAAGGCTGTCTGTCCACTTGTTCAACCTTGGCCTGTTTCAAATAAACAGCTATCTGACAACTACTAGAAAACGATGTGCAGAAGTCCATGTGTTGCTGTGATTCTGGATGGCCAGATAGCGAGCAACAATGACAAGAAGCTGCCATGTGAGGAATCGTAGGTGCCTCGTTTCAGCTAGTTTTATCTTGTTGTTGATGTCTTGCTTTGAGGTGTTTTAACTCAAATTCGCTAACTAGCCACCAATTGTAACAATGTATTTGAGAGACAAGTGCTGATTTGTGCAAATGTGAATTACATTTTCATTGTCAACAATCTAAACCAACCCTGTCTGTTTAGCCCCATAGTCGCGCATAAAACGGGTTTGCTGCTCAACAACTAACCCGTCTATGAAAACCAACCTCATTTTATCAGACAGTCTCAATATATAATGTACAGTATGTGGGAGGATTGCTCAAATGACTAGATTACATTGAATGATTAATCCTATGTGGCAACATCAATAAAGCATTAGTAGCTCAATCGAAATACCCTCAAATCAATAACATATGGGATCTCAGGGAAAGACTTCATTTGACGACTCACTTTTGCCTAAATGTACTATAGCTTCAGGTGGTAGAGATCATCATTTATTCCCAGAGACAGGCAGCCACAGCTCCTTCCAATCAATAGAAAGTGAGTAGACAATGGACTTATTGATTAAAAGTGCCCGTCAGAAGACTTAACCCTTTTTACAGCCACTTACTGTGAAAAATAGCTGTCTTTAGTCAATACTGTCTTTAGTCACTTTAGTCAATACTGTCTTTAGTCACTTTAGTCAATACTGTCAATACTGTCTTTAGTCAATACCCTCCAAGTTGTGTTCCCTCCAATGCTACATGTGATTGTAAATATGGGGAACCATCTACAAGGCCTTCAGAAAGTATTCACACCGCTTTACTTTTGCCACATTTTGTTGTGTTACAGCCTGAACTTAAAAGAAATTCAATTTAGATTATTGGTCACTGGGGTTTACCATAATGTCAAAGTGGAATTATGTTTAAAAACATTTTTTTTTACCAGTTAATTCAAAATGAAACAACCCTGAAATGTCTTGAGTCAATAAGTGTAGTAAAAATAAAGAAACCCTGTAATGAGTAAGTGTGTCCAAACTTTTGACTGGTACTGTATATATTTAAATGTGATGACGTTGAATCAACGTTGAAAACTGTTTGGATATACTAAAAGTAAGGGAATATTTTTAAAAAATTCACCCAACTTTTAACCTAAATCCAATGTAATGGTGACATTTTTTGTTGTTTTGACTTGAATTCAGGTTACTTGACAACTCAACCGAATGTAAATCAAAAATAGACATCTGATAGACAAATGACATCTGTGCCCAGGGGGTTGTGTTTTGAAAGGAGATCTGTAGTATTTTCTTAATTGGCTCAAAATTATGGGGGAGGTGAAAATGTAGCGGCCAATAAAGAATTCTAATGATTTAATATTTAAAACAACAAAAGTCTCTCTCGATAAACTTACAATTGTATTTGCATTCATTGTTTTCAGAGGAACAGATTGCATTTGGACACATAATTAACATGTGACGTATTCTGCCCTTCACAACAAAGTCTCAAAGACACTGACGCATACAATTTTCATACTTATTGGTAACCAAAGAACAATCTCCATCTTTAAATATCTACAATAATTATCTACAATAAATATCTAAATATCTACAATATCTAAATGTCTATTTACAATTGTAAATATCTACAATATCTACAGGGATATCTACAAATGTATCCATGTAGCGCTCTCCATCCCTTTTTCTACAAGATACAAGTGGTAATATTGCTAATAAAACATAGCTAATTAACAGGACATTTTATGGAGCATGTGGTGAAGCAAGGCTCGTGGGACCATTATGAAACACCTTCTCATCTGCATCTTCACCTTCTCATCCGGAGAAAATGTTCCTTCCGGACTTAAGTGCCTAACTAATCACAGCTATGGTAGATGAGCATGTAAGTTACAAACAAGGAAGCCCTTCAGGTTCCCTTACTCATCAAGGTCACACTTCAACAGAGAGGCTTCAACATCGAACCTACATGGACAACAATAGATTTCTTCAAGGCATTCAGCTCAAGTCAGTTATTGAGGAGATTGTTGCTTATGTTCCCCAACCTCCCTTACCCTAAAACGGCCTCATGATTAGTTCTCAGCTGTAAGGGTGGAACAAGTTATACACTCATCGAGACTCACTGCTGTGGAAATACTGCTCTGTCTCGGCCCGTCTATAAGACACTGTGGAAAACAGCAAATTTAAGCTATGTCTCCATAGGGAATTCATGTGTATGGGAGATAAACCAAATATGTATTCTATGCAGTGGAGAAGCATTCCTAACTAGGAGACCCATCCAGCATGCCAAACACACTCATATTCCGAATGTATATACACAGCGCATTTGGAAAGTATTTAGACCCCTTGCCTTTTGCACAGTTTGTTACATTACAGCCTTATTCTGAAATGGATTACATTTTAAAACGGCTCATCAATCTAGACACAATACCCCATACTGACAAGGTGAAAACAGGTTTTTAGACATGTTTGCAAATGTATAAAAAAATGTTTTTAAACAATACCTAATTTACACAAGTATTCAGACCCTTTGCTATGAGACTCTAAATTGAGCTCAGGTGCATCCTGTTTCCATTGATTATCCTTGAGATGTTTCTACAACTTGATTGGAGTCCACCTGTGGTATATTCAATTGATTGGATATGATTTGGAAAAGCACACCACTGTCTATATAAGGTCCCACAGTTGACAGTGTACGTCAGAGCAAAAACCAAGCCATGAGGTCGAAGGAATTGTCCATAGAGATCAAAGACAGGATTGTGTCGAGGCACAGATCTGGGGAAGGGTACCAACATATGTCTGCAGCATTGAAGGTCCCCAAGGACACAGTGGCCTCCATCATTCTTAAAATAAAGATATCGTTTGGAACCACCAAGACTCTTCCTAGAGCTGGCCGCCCAGGCAAACTGAGCAATCGGGGTAGAAGGGCCTTGGTCAGGGAGGTGACCAAGAACCCGATGGTCACTGACAGAGATCCAGAGTTCCTCTGTTGAGATGAGAGAACCTTCCATAAGGACAACCATCTCTGCAGCTCTCCACCAATCAGGCCTTTACGGTAGAGTTGCCAGACGGAAGGCACTCCTCAGTAAAAAGGCACAAGACAGCCCACTAGGAGTTTGCCAAAAGGCACCTAAAGGACTCTCGTGGAGCCCTGTTTCATAATATTACCTTTTGTCCGAGCTGCTTGCCGTTGTTCTGAAGTAATTGCGAGAAGAAAAAAAAACAGGCCTCATTTCAGGGCATTTTTCACCCTGTCACCTCCTATTAGTTACATTTGTGCCAACAGCTAGAATAACTCAAAAAGCTCTTAATACGATCTGAGAAACTACACTCACAGAATTTGAAGGTGTAAATTCAATGTTGCACATTTGTCCCATTTTCCCTCTGTCCTTGATAATATGGACATGGAATTGGAAACCAATAGAAAGTGTCTAATGTGCCAATCCATGACTTGTTCTGAGAGGCTGAGTTTAGAAACTGATAAGGAGGATGCATCCTCCTCTCTAGTCGAGATATGAGACCACTATAGATGAGACCATTATAGATATAGTTGAAGTCGGAAGATTATATACACCTTAGCCAAATACATTTAAACTCAGTTTCACAATTCCTGACATTTAATCCTAGTAAAAATTCTCTGTCTTATGTCAGTTAGGATCACCACTTTATTTTAAGAATGTGAAATGTCAGAATAATAGTAGAGAGAATGCTTAATTTGAGCTTTTATTTCTTTCATCACATTCCCAGTGGGTCAGTAGTTTACATACACTCAATTAGTATTTGGTAGCATTGCCTTTAAATTGTTTAACTTGAGTCAAACATTTCAGGTAGCCTTCCACAAGCTTCCCACAATAAGTTGGGTGAATTCTGGCCCATTCCTCCTGACAGAATTGGTAAATCGGAGTCAGGTTTGTAGGCCTCCTTGCTCGCACATACTTTTTCAGTTCTGCCCACAAATTTTCTATAGGATTGAGATCAGGGCATTGTGATGGCCACTCCAATACCTTGACTTTGTTGTTCTTAAGCCATTTTGCCACAACTTTGGAAGTATGCTTGGGGTCAGTGTTCATTTGGAAGACCCATTTGCGACCAAGCTTTAACTTCCTGACTGATGTCTTGAGATGTTGCTTCGATATATCCACAATTTTCTTTCCTCATGATGCCATCTATTTTGTGAAGTGCACCAGTCCCTCCTGCAGCAAAGGACCCCCACAACATGATGCTGCCAACGCCGTGCTTCACGATTGGGATGGTGTTCTTCGGCTTGCAAGCCTTCCCCTTTTTCCTTCCCCCAGTTGTTGGAAAAATGACTTGTGTCATGCACAAAGTAGATGTCCTAACCGACTTGCCAAAACTATAGTTCGTTAACAAGAAATGTGTGGAGTGATTGAAAAACTAGTTTTAATGCCTCCAACCTAAGTGTATGTAAACTTCTGACTTCAACTGTATATTATAAATATGAGTCCATTATAGAAACCGATAAACTCCACCACAAAAATCTGTGTAATAGGATACATTTATGAACTAAAACAATTTCTAAAAGTGATTTCCTAAATCAAACACGAAAGAGCTCACAATATAACTGAATACCTTCCATCTGTCAATAATCACTGGCATTTTTATATACCGTTATGTGGAAACCTGTACCTGCCTTCTGCTAGAGCCATTAACCAAGGTTCTGAGCCCACGCCATCGCTGTATTAATCATTCATTGTGTAATATTGGTGAACATCAGATTTCAGTCTGACATGGTGGTTAACTCTTACCTGGGGGAATAAGATGCCAAGCAGCAAGCCAGCCATTATCTTATAGTTATCCATGAGCCAGATGAAGACAGCATCAGTACAACCTCTGATGTAGATGACTTCCTGCAAGGCCAGCCTCTGACAGGAGGGACAGAATGTACAGTGTAAACATGTAAATGGCAGGCCTTTATGGGGATAGGGGTTCTGCAGCATCCTCAGCACCACTACTTGTAGCCTTCCTAACAAAATACATGAGGTTTTTAACTTGGTCAACATAAATAATATTCATAATTTCGGCTTTGACCGAAACACATTTTGATGCATCTGTAAATGATGGGCAAATTAACATTCATGGATATAGTCTACTGAGAAGAGACATGAATAGGAATGGTAGGGGTGTAGCACTGTACATTCAGAATCATATACCTTTTAAGAGGAGGGATGACCTTAATGTAGGTCAAGTAGAGGCACTATGGGCTCAGGTACATCTGCCTCACCAGGCACCCATATTGGTAGGATGTGTGTATAGACCTCCTAGCTCTAAGGTGTCCTATCTGGATAACTTATGTACTGGGTTTGACCAGGCCACAGATAGCAACAGAGATGTATTTATCTTGGGGGATTTTAATATAAATTGGAAGGATCACAATAATTCGAATAGAACAAAATTGATGAGATATGCTAAGAACTGTGGTTTGAAACAAATGGTTAATGATACTACTAGATCATCAATTAAGTTGGGTCATCGTTCAGACACATGCATTGATCTGATTTTCTGTAATATACCATTGCAATGCTTAAAATCCAGATCAATGCCAGTGGGCTGGACAGACCATGGTTATGGTCACAGTATTATGAACACCAAGGTTCCAAAGAAACCCCCTATGGCAAAAGTCTTAGCAGCCAAGTCAAAATTAGAAATTGATGATCAGAATTATAGAACATTGCGTAATTATGCATTTTAAATTGAATCGAAAGGGAAAAAAAGTTATTTTACAGCAATGCTTTAATTGATTGTAAAAATGATTGTAAAAAGGCATGGAACACAGTTAAGGGCTTACTTGGTACATCTATCTCCTCATGCCCATCTAGTGTGGAGGTTGACGGGTGAATAATAACAAAACCAGTTGATATTGCAGATTTGTTTTTACAAAGAAAATTAATTTACTGAGCAACAATGTAAACACACATTCTTCCAAACAAGCTATTGTCCAATGGATTGATGATCATATTATGAGCAACAAGATCTGCTCTTTTAGTCTACAAACGGTGTCAGTGGAGGAGGTGTTAAACCTATTGAAGTCATTACCTGATGGTAAATCTACAGGTTATGGTCTTATGGACAATTTTTTTACTTCGCTGTGCTGCTCCCCAGATTGCAGTTTCACTGAGATACATATTTAATTGGTCACTGGAAAAGGGGATGTTTGCAAATGTATGGAAGCATGCTAAACTGTCCTATTCCGAAAGACTGCAAAGAACCCATTACTCCTGCCAATAGTCGACCAATTAGTCTACTCCCTACACTCAGTAAGATATTGGAAGGTATTGTGAGTAGACAAATATGGGAGTACATGGAAAAGAATGATCTGATTACAGCCAATCAGCATGCTTATCGTAAAAAACATTCCACTACCACTGCATTGGTTGACATGACTGACCAGTGGCTCAATGCTATGGATAAGTTTGTGGGTGTACTATTTTTAGATTTCAGTGCAGCATTTGATTTAGTGGATCATGAAATAATTTTGACAAAATTAATTCATTATGGTTTTAAGGAGGTAGCATTGAATTGTGTACAGTCATATCTAACTGACAGGAAACAGTCCACCTATATCAATGGTTCATTTTCTTCCCCTCATGTGTAAAACTGTGGAATAGCGCAGGGCAGCTGCCTTGGGCCACTTCTTTATTTAATATATACCAACGACCTTCCATATGCCTTGGTTGAAACTCAAGCTACTATATTTGCAGATGATACTACAATTTATGCAGCAAGACAATAGGTTCAACAGGTACAGCAAGCTTTACAAGGAGATTTGGAGAATATTAGGGAGTGGGTTTGGATTGTTTTAAGGAGGAGATACGGTTCTTCTGTTGCATTCATGTGCAGTGTTCTTGGTTGGTCATCAATCAACAAGATAATTGAAAAAAATATGCTTATTTTATTTCATAATATACATAATTTAAAACAGCTAAGTTCTATTCACAACGGTATTCAGTTGGTAAGAGACAGACATTCCGTAAATACTAGGAATAGATTGTCCACCATCTATCTATACGTTGTCCAGACAGAAAAAAGAAATAGGCAAAATAACATTTTGATTTAGAGCAATAAAGAAATTGAATAAATTAACTGAGCAAACTAGAAACCTTTCAATATATAAATGTAAACATTATTTTAAAACTATTTAAATATAATACATAGAAATGCTGTGGGACTGTAGTAGATGAAGAATCAATATTTTTTAGATTGAGTATTTATTGGGTCATTATGTTAGTATATTATGTATGTTTGTAATAGTGTGTTATATGTGAAAGTGTGTTTGTATTATAAATTGTATTTTAATGTTTAAGGACTCTTGGAAGATTAGTCCAAATGGGGACTAAAAGAGAGCCAAATCAAATGAAACTTCCCGCGGCTATGAATACATGTGATATGGTGTTTCAGATATGTTTAAAAAGCAAAGATTAATTTGGTTATTGGTCGGCACTGTTCCTGACAGCGGTACACATACGTTTCACATTTAGACTTTCACATTTAGAAATTGAGCCGGTGAGAGACATTGAGACAACATTTCGATCAGACAGTCTTACCTCATTTTCAAGGACCTTAAATCCACATAGTGTGTTGGCAACTTCATTAGGCTGAAAAGGAGCAAGATAATACTATGTCAAAGGGATGTAACATAGTTCTGAACATTATTGGCAGGTTACACAAGCATATTTGAAGTTAGGATACATCTTTTGATGAGGATTATCCAAATAATTTGGCATTTAAAGAATCAATCTCCACTTGCTTTTCTCAAACAGAGAATCAAACAGCCTGATGCTTGTGTGTACAAAGTTGTGGGAAAGTGAATAAAATGTCTAAACGTGGGAACCCTTTGACTTGTCGATCTTCTAAACAGATGTTAGAAATATTAGATCTCATGTAAAAACAGGCTCAGAAGCCCTGGTGTAGTTGAACTATTTTAGAAGTTTGGCCCTTTGGGTAGTAGCCTGGGAAAACATTCCACTCTTTGTCATGCTAATTACACAGAGTACAAGGAGTGGAATGTCAGCAAAACAGGTTCTGGATTTCAGGCTACTTGGCTCATGGGAGTCCAGCTAATAGCTACATACCCATTATCCTTCAGAGAGAGAGAGTTCACAAAAATCAGTTATCGCATTAGGGAACGCAAAACTCGGCATGCTCATGTTATTAATGGACATGTAGGCCAATATCCAGCCAGAGGACAAGCTCAAAAGAGCAACCAATAAACCTAATTTAAAATATTAGCTAAGACCTTGATTTAAATATTAGTAAGCAATGTGACAGAATGCTCAGTTTTTCAACATTTTTGAAAGAAAAGGCAAGTTGAAACAAGTTGTTAAACATTGCCAAAACCACCGCTGGGGCCCACAATCCATTAAAAGGTACAAACAGTAGATGATAATAAGTGAGGGAAAACACACAACCCATCAATGCAGCCCTGAATGACCTACACCAGAGAAATCTACTGTCTTCAGCTTTTTTCTCTCAAAAACAGACACCTACCTCTTTTTATAGACAAAATGATGCGGATAGAACTTGTCCATTATATTTTACTTGAATGAATTCCACTTGAATGATAAAGGTAAACATTATTGAGGGTATTTTGACAGAAATATCCCTGAGCAACTGTGGTCTTTCAATCTTTTGCTCATTAATGACAGCTACCATGGAGGAGAAAATGTGATATGACAGCCAGCCCATGGGCATTTTGACAGGCATTATCTTATTTTATTTTATTTTTTGGAAACTTCAGGAGAGTTGCCAAGTACAGGCATTTGAAATGTCAATAGACCAAATTTATGCTTGGCATAAAACGACAAGAACTAAGATCGACATGGTCCAGACTGTTTTTTATTCCTTTCAGAGACCGGATTTGAATTGTGGACAAACAATGCAAGATTTTTTGTCTCACGCTTTTCTGTGAAGCCTTGTGAGGTGTCAATATCTGGAGTTTAGAGATAAGAGAATACATTAAGCCAGATAGGTAGGGGATTTTCCCTGAAGGTTCTCTGCTACTATATCTCAGATCCCATCGACTGACTGAATATATATATATATATATATATATTTTTTTAAATGCAACCTTTATTTAACTAGGCAAGTCAGTTAAGAACAAATATACAGTATATCACAAAAGTGAGTACACCCCTCACATTTTTGTAAATATTTGAGTATATCTTTTCATGTGACAACACTGAAGAAATGACACTTTGCTACAATGTAAAGTAGTGAGTGTACAGCATGTATAACAGTGTACATTTGCTGTCCCCTCAAAATAAAATAGACAGAGTCTTTTTTACCTTGCCATTTAAAAATCAGGACAACATATTAGGATTGAGAGCCATCAACAGAACATATTAGGATTGAGAGCCAGATCCTCTTACAGCGGCATGGCAGCATAAGCCCCCTGTCCCCACCTGCCTTATGTTCTCTTTGTACTTTTTAAGAGCACAAAGTGGTGAGTGACACCCTACTCTCAGAGAGAGAGAGAGAGAGGGAGAGGAGATGGTAAAGGCTCACATCCACAGACCCCATGTTTTGTGAGTGCTACGTCTCCCCTCCCAGAGGGCCGGCGCACCGTGCCTGAGGACATGATTCCTGGCAGTTCCTGTTGCCAGTCCACCTGTTCCAGCTGATGATCCAGTGCTGCTTTTCTGACTGCAGCTGTGCACCCCTGGCCTAACTTCACCTGGCGCACTACCTTGTCCCAGACCACTGCTGATTGGTGGATTGTGTGTACCTTACTTAAACATTCAATTGCTTTCTCAGCAAATGAATAATGCAACGTTTTTTCACAGTCAGATTTTTGTCAGAGTTCACAATATTCATATTTTCAATAAATGTTTGTATTTAGCTATGACTGAGAACCAAATCACAGCCCCATGATATTGATTAACAAAGATCCCGATGACCCTCTTTCCCCGTGTGGAATGCTTCTGGCAATGGTTGATGACATTAAAACAAGTAAAATGTTGGCTGCTGCCTCTCACCAGATAAATTAAAAGCAATACAATTGCAAGTATTGCAAGCTGTGATAGTGAATTGTGATGGCATTTGAGCCCCTCGGCCTCAGAAACAATGAAAAACACTTTAAAATGACTGGTTTGTGTTTATATGGAACTGTTAATCAATAATAAAACATAATGCAAGTCTTTTATACTTCAAAACCTATATTTTGATGCATTGTTTAAAGTACTAAGGGCAAGCAAATTGGCTTGTCCCAGTAGTGATGAGTTCTAGTGACATTTTTCAGATTTAGAGAGATTTATTTTAAATGCTAGAAAATAAACAATATATTGTATAGCTCAATAAAAGCAAATAAAGCTATTAAAATACTTTAAAACAAATATATGTCCAAGTTGTCATTGGTGTTACCAGGGGCTCCCGAGTGGCACAGCGGTCTATGGCACTGCATCTCATTGCTAGATGCGTCACTACAGACCCTGGTTCGATTCCAGGCTTTATCACAACCGTCCGTGATTGGGAGTCCTATAGGGCGGTGCACAATTGGCCCAGCGTCGTCCGGGTTCGGCTGGGGTAGGCCGTCATTGAAAATAATAATGTGTTCTTAACTGACTTGCCTAGTTAAGTAAAAGGTTAAATAAAATACTGCCTTGAAAAATCACTTATTACAAAAGGTATACAAGGACCTTGAGCATTCCCTCCAGTGGCAAACTTATCAGAGGAGTCTATACTAAAGAAATGCATGAGTTAATCCCAGCCTTCTAGTAGGTCAACCATTTGAGGATTCCATTGATCATTTGGTGTGCCTAAATAAGTGTTTTTGGTGTTACTCAATTTAAATGAAGAGAAATTATATTATGAGCAAAATGATTAAATCATATCACTTTAGTAAATTATTTTGAAATGGTTACTGACCTTAGATTTGAGCATCTGTGGCCTCCATTTAAGAAAATCCTCAATTACCTATTTGTTATTGGTGTTACTACTCCTACTGGTGACACAACGTTATCATCATGATAACAATTATTTAAAAGTCGTTAAGCAGTCATAGTCGATTTAGAATGGGAAGAGGTACCCAAATAAATTACAACGAAAAGAATGCAAATGCCAAAATGCCACCGCAATTCAAGAACGACCCTACTGTTGAATGTAGGGCTCAGAACAACACAGAGGGGAACAAATGTCATAGGAGGCATCTAGAGATACAGAGATAAAATCTAAGCTACTGTTTAATAGTTTTTGACAAGTATCCAAATGTATTAGGGGACATACAGTGCTGCTATGGATGTGGTCTCCAATAAGGCGGCAGGTAGCTGAGCGGTTGGAGCGTTAGGCCAGTAACCAAAAGGTTGCTGATTCGAATACCCGAGCTGACAAGGTGAAAAATATGTCGATATGCCCCTTGAGCACTTAACCCTAATCTGCTCCAGAGTTGCCACATGACCATGGCTGACCCTGTAAAACACATTTCACTGCACCGGTGAATGTGACAATTAAACATTCTCTGCTGAAACAATACAAGGCTAAACAGTTCAGTTATGAGTGTAAATAACCAAAACCTGATTCAGTTTTCTTTCCACCAGACACTTGTCAGAAGAAAATGTGAACTTGTGAAATTTTATGTCACTTGGAGAAAACAGTAGCCTCGAGGTTAGAGAGGCGGGCCAGTAACTGGAAGGTTATTGGTTTGAAACACAGGGCTGATGGATAAAAGCAGGCCAGAGTGAACTGCAGTTGGAAGGTTGCTGGCATCATTATCCCCTATGCTACCTACTGCCGTTTTGTCCTTAAGCAAGAAACTCAACCCCCCAAAATTGCTCCATGGTCACTGCTCTGCTGAGTTGGCCCTATGTTGCTCCCAGCCTGTCATGTGTGTTTGGTTGGGTACTGTGACAGATGTATTATATATTTTTTCCCTCCAAATTTGCATTAAAATGGATTTAAATAACAATCTATTATATTGTAATTTGCATTATGAGCTCTCGATGGAAGAGCAGCAGAGACCTTGTTTTCGAGGCAGCAGGTGTAAGGCACTCCACAAGCCAGCGGTCCAGGAGCTGTACAGTTATGGTACATGTTCACTTCCCAGTCTTTGTACTCCTGCCCTCCACAACATTTGAACTGTAAAGACAGAACAACAGACAGAAACAAACATTGTTAATACAACTATCAAAACAGTTATAGAATGGTAGGCCTATAGCAATATTCCAACATCCTGTTTGCAACAACACACAAAAGCAAATACTGCAAAAAACGTTTGTGTTATGTTTGGGGGAATTCCAATGCAATACTGAGCACCACTCTCCATATATTCAAGCATAGGGGTGGCTGCATCATGCTATGGGTATGCTTGTAATGATTAAGGACTGGGGGGGTTTTCCAGGATAAAAAAACAAACAGAATGAAGCACAGGCAAAATCCTAGAGGAAAACCTGGTTCAGCTTGCTTTCTACCAGACACTAGGAGATGAATTCACCTTTCAGCAGGACAATAACCTAAAACACATGGCCAAATCTACACTGGAGTTGCTTACCAAGACAGTGAATGTTCCTGAGTGGCCGAGTTACAGTTTTGACTTAAATCTGCTTGAAAATATATGGCAAGACCTGAAAATGGTTGTCTAACAATGACCAACAAACTATTTGACAAAGCTTGAAGAATTAAAAAAATAATAATGTGCAAAATATTGCAATATCCAGGTGTGCAAAGCTTTTAGAGACTTACCCAGAAAGACTCAACTGTAACCGCTTCCAAACTGCTCTACGCCACTGGCCTATACCTTGATCCCTCTTTAAAAACACACAACTTTAAAGCCTTAATTAAGCGGTCAAAAACTATTTTATGCCTACACAGATACACATATCCAATACGTTTTTAACAGGTCCTTACATCATGCACAACAAGTGGCGCAACTCTTTGCTTTACCACACTCTAGCATGCCATTTGCTTATACATTATTTTTGAAGCATAGAACTATAGCCTTATAAAGGGCTTTAAAATCGTTGTTAGTTTGAACTTCAAGTACAATTTCTAACTTTTCTGCTCTGGTACAGCACGTTTGGTTACACGTTGATCTTTTGCAATTACTATAACTTACAAGAGCTGAGATACACACTGTGGGTCTGTTTTCTCTTCAAATCTCATACATTTAAAAAGGCTCTTAAAACACGTAGAGCAATTTGCTAGTACCTATTTCAATTAGCTGGATAGGATTCTCTGAAAGTTTTAAGTGTACTTTGCCAGAAGCTATAGCATGATGGGTGTGAAACATCATTTGGTCATTTAGAACCCTGTAAAGTTTCAGTGAAGGGATCAAAATGAACACTTATTAAGAATGTCCAGAGGTAAATTCCATATTTTACTTGAATAATACAGATATTCACTATTCTGCATTCATTCATTGAGCCAACTGCTCTCATGGGGGAATGTAGGAATAAATATTAGTCCGCTTTTTATTTTTTTTATGAGCAGCATGATTCCTATGCCAGTCCCCCAACTCATTTGAATGTCTCTCTGCATCTCAAATGCAGCTAGGGTAATTACCTCAGCATTTAGCTAGTTCCAGTAAACTAGACACTCTTAGTAGAGTGGCTTTTTAAATCGAGATTGTAAGAGAATCATTTAGAAATCAGGGCATCTTTACCTATGAACATATTTATTCCTGAAGAACCCCCCCCCCCCCCCCCAAAAAAAAAAACATGGTTGTAATGATGGAGAACTAATGAGGTGGAGTGGCTCTGACATGATTGAGTTACAAGCACATGAGGTAGAGAGAGCTTGTTTGTGCTTAGGGAGATTAGCAAGTAACCTTTTCTCCAGCAGATTCTACAAGCGCTATGCACCAACTCCATGGTTCACCACAGAGACCATGTAGGCAGTACAGACTAACATCAGAGTGTAGGAACTATCCCAAGCTAAAGCAATACTAGGCCTACTCTAGAGATCAAGAAACAAAAACCGACCTGTGCTAAAAGTTAAATGTTTGTTTTGGACACACGCAAAACCTTGAAGCGAAATATCACACCGCAAGCTAGAAATCTAATTCAGCCATCTAGGGTTCTGCCAAAGAGGCTTGAGATACGTGCATCCATTTGAGTGCTATTAAAATACCCTGCTATAATTACAGCCATTAGATACATAAGCAACGACTTTGAATAGCAGAGACTGCTTAAAAGCGTAAAGACTGTCATTGAACATTCACAAATGTTTTGCATGTGGTTGCAAACTCATTTTAATAGTGTCCCTTTTCACAGTCCTGTGAAGTGATTTTTTTTTAATGCAAATACATTTGCAGATGTCTCAATCCAGTGGCAGAAAGTCACGTCTCCCTAAAAAGCTGTGCCTCGGACGCCACTAAACCCATCATGAAAGACATCCTACGGTACACAATACAATCATTTCCCCCATCGAACCTGCTTCCATCTGAGTGACCACTTCCAGAGGCCGTCTCCACCTTGGCTGGCGAAACGCCTCCGAGTTAAAAGCAAATTGAACTACACTTACTCCCTCGCACTCTAAAAATAAGTCCAACGTAGACTCAAACACTGTCTAATCTGAAGCAGTTCAACATCTCACCATAAACCTGCACTTAAGAAAATATCTGTGAAAACCCTGTCAAAGTACCTGGGGGGGGGGGGGCTACTACAAACTCTTATTCAATAGTCAGTTTAGAAACAGTTTTCCTTTCTATTGACCTGGAAGGGTTTTCAAGGCTATAAAAAGGGGACAGCAGCATTCACTCACTGCAGTTGTATTGATTTACCTCCCATCAACAAGTCCAAACTAACACCACTACCTTCCTCAGTGGGGATTGTCAAAGCGCCTGTGTTTGACGTGGTTCAGGATATGTCAAACACGTCACAGTTGGAGAGAATTGAGACAGAATGACACATTAATATTCTATTATGGGAGACAGACCTGTCCTCCAACATTCACAGAAATAAGTAGCTATTTCCTTCAACATTTTGCATCCTACGAAACGGCTTGGTGCTCATGGAATAAAATAGAGTATAATGCTCAAAATAAATCCCAATGCTTGTGTTTGATTTAAACATAGGTGACTTTTCGATCATCAGTAGTCCTCCCGTGTAACAACTCAAAGCAGGGTCGCTGGTGAAAAAGAGTTCAACACATCTGGTCAAGGTTAGGTGTGAGAATGAGAACTCCAAACGCTGCATGGACAGCATCCATCGCCCTCCAACCCAGTAGGAATCTTCTAATTACAAACTGCGCTTCGCCCTTGAGTTGGCCAACCATCATGTCACAAAGTGAATAATCCCAAATTACATTTCATCAACAGAAATGGAGGGAAAAGTTGGCAAACAGTTTCAAAGAAAATCCACTTATTTTTCAAACAGAAATCTTACCTTTCTCTGAACAAAGTCCATGATGTTTTTGAAATCCAGATCATCGTAGTAATTCACCATTCCTTTCCGAATGTTTTTGTTTAAGAGATCCACTGTCTATGGTGGAAAAGTCAAATAGAGGGTGAAATGTATTAAGACTGTAGGATTGAGATATTAGTGTGTAGGCAGCATTATAACAATTGAATAATTAAAACAAATGGGGAACTCTTTACTGACAGACACTCTCCCTTTATTCCTCCTCTCAATAAAAATGACCTAAATTCAGTCATGAATTTTTGATTGAAAATTATCCTGACTTCTGCATTTGACTATTGGAGGATTAGTTACTGTTGAGATTTGAAAATGGCAATTATCTCTACAAATTAGACTAGTCATTGCTGTTTAAACGTTTACCTTAAATATTTATGAAATAGTGAAATGCTGTGCTATTATTTTTTTCTATTTGTTCTAGAACTTTCTCCCTTCTTTTTCATCAACTCCCAAAAAGACTACTAGGTTTTCTACATCTAATCTTCAATACAGATCAAATGGAAGTGTGCTTATCACACTGATCTTGTTCTTGTCATTGACACATCAGGAAAGGGTCATAATACAAGAAAAACATATTAACTCGTTGTTTTTGTATGATTGATATCAGCATATCAAATTAAGGGTCTCACATTCTCAGAAGTTTGTGGCTTAACAATGTAAAGGCCAGAATTTCAAAACGCAATGGTAATTGGAATATCATAGACAATACATTTGAAAATGCCTACATGGAAACCACAAGTGGCAATCTGATATCAAATGTGCGGTTAGTATCCATGCCTGATATCAACACAACTGATTTTGTCCCACTACGTTGACATATTGTAATGTACACGTTTCATAAACTTGTTGGCTCTCCAATGTAAAGCGGCAATCAGCAGTAGAAACAATAACAAAGCGTCTCCCAGCCACCGTTTCGGTAAAAAGCTGAAGGATGGGGCTGGAAAAATGTAATAACACTCAAAGTCATAGACAGAGCCATGTAAGGATCCATGATATGAACATTATAGTTTTCACCATCTTGAGGCTATATAATGTTTGTTTACATTCACTTTGTTTACAAACACTGGAGTAAAACAAGCTTATATTTTGGGCTCTCATGGAGGCATTTATAAGTTATATTCTTCAAGAAGAAATGTGTACATATCATTAATGTATATGTCCAAAAAATGGATGTAGCAGCTGGTGATTGCCCCTTTAAAATCAGAACTTTGCACAAGCCCAGGTAAATGTATCCAATAAGAGACAGCATGTATATAAACTCAGCAAAAAAAGAAACGTCCCTTTTTTAGGACCCCGTTTTTCAAAGATAATTTGTAAAAATTCAAATAGCGTCACAGATCTTCATTGTAAAAGGGTTGAAACACTGTTTCCCATGCTTGTTCAATGAACCATAAACAATTAATGAACATGAACCTGTTGAACAGTCGTAAAGACACTAACAGCTTACAGACGGTAGGCAACTTAGGTCACAGTTATGAAAACTTAGGACACTAAAGAGGCCTTTCTAATGACTCTGAAAAACACCAAAAGAAAGATGCCCAGGGTCCCTGCTCATCTGTGTGAACTGGCAAATCTGGTGCAGTCCATGAGGAGGAGATGCACTGCAGTACTTAATGCAGCTGGTGGCCACACCAGATACTGACTTACTTTTGATTTTGACCCACCCTTTATCAGGGACACATTTATCAATTTCTGTTAGTCACATGTCTGTGGAACTTGTTCAGTTTATGTCTCAGTTGTTGAATCTTGTTATGTTCATACAAATATTTACACGTTTAATTGGCTGAAAATAAACGCAGTTGACAGTGAGAGGACATTTCTTTTTTTGCTGTTTAGAGATTAAACTCGTAATCATAGATTTTCTCTCAATAACGTGATATAATTGGGATTTACAGTACCTGATGCCTGAAAACCAGAGCCAGGATGCCACCGAGGAGCTCCAGAATAAGACAGAATGTCAAGGTGTAGAGAAACTAAAAAAAAAACAAATTTAAAAAGGTTAATCCACAGAACAGTCAAGTTTAAATGGTTTAATGGACATTTGGTTAGAGTCCTTTTGATCTGAATTTTATTTTTTACTTTATTTAACTTGGCAAGTCAGTAAAGAACAAATTCTTATTTTCAATGACGGCCTAGGAACAGTGGGTTACCTTGTCAGCTCGGGGATTCGATCTTACAACCTTTAGGTTACTTGTCCAACGCTCTAACCACTAGGCTACCTGCCGCCCATCTTTGATCGTATCTTGCTAACCTCAAAACCAAAGGTTAGATCTGACATCTAGACTGCTGCTGCTCTCTACCATTTTCATGGCAACTTTTTAAATATGAAAACAAATGTACTGGAAAACAAATGTATTGATCAATCATTGATGATATTGAAGGGGCACCATTCTAAGATGTTGCTGATTGTATGTCTTTTAATATCAGGCTCAATTCAAACAGCCTGTATTGTAGTTTCCTGCACTGTAGCATAAAAAAGTGTTCCCCAATTAAACAAAATTGCAGAATTTATTTAGGGTAGAAAAAATACCTTGCTTTTAGTAGAAGACAAAAAAAAAATCAAATATTTTTCAAAAGTGAGTCAAACTATATAAAGGAATCGAATTCAATACGTTAAGTACTGGTGTCTAATTAAAAGTGGATGCAAAAGCATCTCAAATGTGATTCATAGTCATTTGGTCATTAATTCATAAGAGTAAAGTGAAAAACGCTAAATGGATGAGGGCCTGCTACAGTACGATAACATATTTCAAAATGTTGTCAACGCGGGTGAGTAAACTGTTCCAAATTAATAAGTCAGTGATAATTATGGAGCTAGTGGACTTTCATTAGTGGTTGTGTCTTAATTACCGCTTGTTTGACTTTGCAGACAAATCAAGCTATAACAACCCAGCCAACTGTGATGCTATGCAAACATTTTCAGGTAACATTTATGGCTTAGCACATTCTTCGCATACTGATATGAGCTAAATTGTCTCGTGCCACTAGCACTGAAGACCTGAAATTATATTGAGAAAGACTGTTGTTTCAAGGAATGTACACAGTCACAGAAGCACATTATAAGGCTCATTCCATGTCCATGCAGCGAGTGTTGCAGCATGGAACTTCCTAGAATTTAACAACTGAAACCAATGGAATGGTATTGTAAAAAAGGCTGGCCCTCTTAACCTGACTGGACAAATTCTTATTTACAATGACAGCCTACATCGCTCTCAATTCCAACCAATCAGTGCGCTTGGATGCAGTCCAGATCTCCACCCCGCACACCTCAAGTCAGAGCATGTTCCCCTGCCATCTCAAGAAAATTTCTATAATTAAAGGACGCTTACATGCTATTTTTCTATCTAGGAGTGTTGTGCACCACAACTACAGTGCATTTGGAAAGCATTCAGACCCCTTCCCACATTTTGTTCAGTTACAGCCTTATTCTAAAATGGATTATTAAACACTTTTTTCCCCCTCATCAATCTACACACAATACCCCATAATGACAAAGCGAAAACAGATTAAGATTTTTTTGCAATTTAAAAAAATTAACTAAACAGAAATATCTTATTTAAAAAAGTATAAAGGCCCTTTGCTATGAGACTCGAAATTGAGCTCAGGTGCATCCTGTTTCCACTGGTCATCCTTGAGATGTTTCTACAACTTGATCGGAGTCCACCAGTGGTAAATTCAATTGACTGGACATGATTTGGAAAGGCACACACACCTGTCTATATTAAGATCCCACAGTTGACAGTGTACGTCAGAGCAAAAACCAAGCCATGAGGTCAAAGCAATTGTCTGTAGAGCTCAGAGACAGGATTGTGTCGAGGCACAGATCTGGGGAAGGCTACTAAAAAAATTCTGCAGCATTGAAAGTCCAAAGGAACACAGTGGCCTCCATCATTCTTAAATGGAAGAAGTTTGGAAGCACCAAGACTCTTTCTAGAGTCGGCCGCCCGGCTAAACTGAGCAATTGGGGCAGAAGGCCTTGGTCAGGGAGGTGACCAAGAACCCGATGGTCACTGACAGAAATCCAGAGTTCCTCTGTGGAGATGGTTATCCTTCTGGAAGGTTCTCTCATCTCTGCAGCACTCCACCAATTAGATCTTTGATAGTAGAGTGGCCAGACGGAAGCCACTCCTCAGTAAAAAGGCACATTACAGCCCACTTGGAGTTTGCCAAAAGACACCTAAAAAGGACTCTCAGACCATGAGAAACAAGATTCTCTGGTCTGATGAAACCAAGATTGAACTCTTTGGCCTGAAAGCCAAATGTCACGTCTGGAGGAAACCTGGAACCATCCCTACGGTGAAGCATGGTGGCAGCATCATGATGTGGGGACGTTTTTCAGTGGCAGGGACTGGGAGACTAGTCAGGATCGAGGTTAAGTTGAACAGAGCAAAGTACAGAGAGATCCTTGATGAAAACCTGCTCCAGAGCACTAAGGACCTCAGACTGGGGCGAAAGCTCACCTTCCAACAGGACAATGACCTGAAGCACAAAGACAACGCAGGAATGGCTTCGGGACAAGTCTCTGAATGTCCTTGAGTGGCCCAGCCAGACCCCAGACTTGAACCTGATCTAACATCTCTGGAGAGACCTGAAAATAGCTGTGCAGCTACACTCCCCATCCTGCACAGAAGAATGGGAGAAACTCCCCAAATACAGGTGTGCCAAGCTGGTAGCGTCATACACAAGAAGACTCGAAGGCTGTAATCGCTGCCAAAGGTGTTTCAACAAAGTACTGAGTAAAGGCTCTGAATACTTATGTAACGTGATATTTTCGGGGTTTGGCAACAAATAATTTTAAAAAATTGCTTTTCGCTTTGTCATTATGGGGTATTGTGTGTACATTGATGGGGGGAAAAAACGATTTAATCAATTTTAGGATAAGGCTGTAATGTAACAAAATGTGGAGGAAAAAAAATCAAGGGGTTTGAATACTTTCCGGAATGCACTGTATATAAAACCTTCTAATTGACGGAGTTGGTGACCAAGTTACAGTGATGGGCCTCAACATCATGTTCTAACTGAACAGCACTATAGTTGAAAGAACCAAAACCAATCAGCATTAAGTTTATTGCAGGTGAGGGCATATCCTGCCAAGCGCTCAGATGAGCTCCAGCTAGCCGTTTTTACATGGTCCTATTTCTCGCCGGATTTAGCGACCAACCGTTTTTTCCCCCAGGTACAATGGAACCAATGAAATAGTCCCATAATTGTAAAGGCCAAGCTAAATAAAGCACAGCTTAAATACATGAACATACTGTATTTGACATACAGTGCATTCAGAAAGTACCACTTGACTTAGTTCACATTTTGTTATGTTAGAGCCTGAATTCAAAATGGATTAAATACCCCCCCCCCCCCATCTATACAAAACACCCTATAATGACAAAGTGAAAAAACATTTAGACATTTTTGCAAATGTATTGAAAATGACATCTCATGTACATAAGTATTCACACCCCTGAGTGAATACCTTTGGCAGAGATCACAGCTGTGAATCTGAGTAAGTTTTCGATACATGGATTGTACAATATTCACACATTTTTGTTTTAAACATTATTCAAGCCCTATCAAGTTGGTTGTTGATCATTGCTAGACATCCATTTAAGTCTTGCCATAGATTTAAGACAATTTAAGTCAAAACTGTAATTCAATAAAGGTTGTCTTGATAAAATACTAGTGTATATTTGGCCTTGTGTTTTAGGTTATTGTCCTGCTTTAAAGTGAATGTGTCTCAGTGTTTGTTGGAAAGCAGACAACCAGGTTTTGCTCTAAGATTTTGTCTGTGCTTAGCTCGATTACATTTATTTTTATCAACAACAACAAAAATCTCCCTAACCGATGACAAGCATACCCATAACATGATGCAGCCACCACCATGCTTGAAAATATGAAGGGTGGTACTCAGTGATGTGTTGTGTTGGATTTGCCCCAAAACATCATGCGTTGTATTCAGAACATAAAGTTAATTTCTTTGCCACAATTTTTACAGTTTTACTTAGTGCCTTGTTGCAAACAGGATGCATGTTTTGGAATATTATTATGTACAGGCTTCCTTCCTTTCACTCTGTAATTTAGGTTAGTATTGTGGAGTAACTACAATGTTGCTCATCCATCCTCAGTTTTGTCTTATCACAGCCTGTAACTGTTTAACCAGTTATGCATTAGGGGGCGCTCTTTTAATTTTTGGATAAAAAAACATTCCCGTTTTAAACAAGATATTTTGTCACGAAAAGATGCTCGACTATGCATATAATTGACAGCTTTGGAAAGAAAACACTCTGACGTATCCAAAACTGCAAAGATATTGTCTGTGAGTGCCACAGAACTAATGCTACAGGCGAAACCAAGATGAAATTTCATACAGGAAGTACCCCAGATTTTGAATGCGCTGTGTTCCAATGTCTCCTTATATGGCTGTGAATGCGCCAGGAATGAGCCTACACTTTCTGTCATTTCCCCAAGGTGTCTGCAGCATTGTGACGTATTTGTAGGCATATCATTGGAAGATTGTCCATAAGAGACTACATTTACCAGGTGCCCGCATGGTGTCCTCCGTCGAAATTATTGCGTAATCTCCAGCTGCGTGCATTTTCCCATTTGGTTCAGAGGAGAAACCAAACTGCCAGGAATGATTTATCATCGAATAGATATGTGAAAAACACCTTGAGGATTGATTCTAAACAACGTTTGCCATGTTTCTGTCGATATTATGGAGTTAATTTGGAAAAAAGTTTGGCGTTGTAATGACTGAATTTTCGGGTTTCTTTCTTGGCCAAACGTGATGAACAAAACGGAGCGATTTCTCCTACACAAATAATATTTTTGGAAAAACTGAACATTTGCTATCTAACTGAGAGTCTCCTCATTGAAAACATCCAAAGTTCTTCAAAGGTAAATTATTTTATTTGAATGCTTTTCTTGTTTTTGTGAAAATGTTGCCTGCTGAATGCTAGGCTTAATGCTATGCTAGCTATCAATACTCTTACACAAATGCTTGTGTAGCTATGGTTGAAAAGCATATTTTGAAAATCTGAGATGACAGTGTTGTTAACAAAAGGCTAAGCTTGTGAGCCAATATATTCATTTCATTTGCGATTTTCATGAATAGTTAACGTTGCGTTATGCTAATGAGCTTGAGGCTATGATTACGCTCCCGGATACGGGATTGCTCGAAGCTAGAGGTTAAAGTCACCATTGGCCTCATGGTGAAATCCCTGAAAGGTTTCCTTCCTCTTCAGTAACCGAGTTAGGAAGGACACCTTTATCTTTGTAGTGACTGGGTGTATTGATATACAATCCAAAGTGTAATTATTAACTTCACCATGCTCAAAGAGATATTCAATGTCTGCTTTTTAAAAAACTTTTTTTTTTACCCATCTACCAATAGGTACCATTCTTTGTGAGGCATTGGAAAACCTTACTGGTCTTGGTTATTGAATCTGCTTGCAATTCACTGCTCAACTGCGGGACCTTACAGAAAATTGTATGTGTGGGGTACAGAGATGAGGTAGTCATTGAAAAATCATGTTAAACACCATTATTGCACACACAGTGAGTTAATAAATTATATGATGTGACTTGGTAAGCACATTTTGACTTATTTGGGCTTGCCATAACAAAGGGGTTGAATACATTTAAAAACATAATTCCACTTTGACATGATGGGGTATTAACACATTTTAAATTCAGGCTGTAACAAACCAAATGTGTAAAAAGTCAAGGGGCTGTGAATACTTTGAAGGAACTGTATGTATTTGAACCAGGTCTGATGTGTAGTGAACCTGATAAACCTCAAGCTTTATATCCCAGTCTTGGATGAAATTGTGTGAGTCTACTACTCACCACTTTGAGGAGCAGCAGGTTGTCCCTGAGGGAGGCTAACACACCGATGAAGGAGACAATGAACATCACCACCCCCAGGACGATGAGGATGATGGCGGGGGCCAGGAACACCCCCTGCAGGGTTTTGTAGCGCTGTCGCTCCACCTCCGCATAGATACCGATGGCTAGGACGAACCCCCCAACCAGCTACCGGAAATAGAAACATGGAGATCAGAGAATTTAGTATAGGGGACAAGAGTGGTTACCTGTACTGAAAGGTTACTTATAAAATGGGTTGATCCATCCCACCGGTATCCATGTTCCATGCCCTTTTTGAATAGTGTAACTTAGTATTATTTCACCTCATTTTAAACATTCTGTCATAAAGAGCACATATTCAACTTAATAAAAAACAGATTTTTTTTAATTAAGTTTAGACCGCAGCGCCACTCTGGATGCCAATTTGAAAGATTTTTGAATGACAATGACATTAATATATTCAGCATGACATTCATGTGAGTATTATAATATAATTACACAACCCAAAAGTAACGTGAAATGCAATCATAACTTGACAGCAACATATTTAGACTACTCTTGTCTGGGCTTGCTAGCAGTAGCCTGTAGCAGCCAGAAGCCCTGGGCGGAGCATTGCACCCTGGGAAGTGAAATGCACTCTGGGAATAGGTAGTAGGCACTAACTCCGCCATGGTTCGCTGGACATGGGTAAATGTATTTATTTAACCTGGCAAGTCAGTTAAGAACAAATTCTTATTTACAATAACGGCCTACCAAAAGGCAAAAGGGCTCCTGCGGGGGCTGGTATTAAAAATATAGGACAAAACACATCACAACAAGAGAGACAACACTACATAAAGACAGACCTAAGACAACAACATAGCAGCAAAACATGACAGATTAATGGCATTTTTGGATGAATGCCGAAAATAAGGTCTCTGGTAAACAAAGGCTTAGGAGAGTTTACACATTTTGTTTAATGAGATTAAAAAAAGGCACAAAGGCGTCACAGTGGGGAGAACAAGTATTTGATAACCTGCAAAATCAGCAGTGTTTCCTACTTACAAAGCCTGTGGAGGTCTGTAATTTTTATCATAGGTACACTTCAACTGTGAGAGGCGGAATCTAAAACAAAAATCCAGAAAATCACATTGTATGATTTTTAAGTAATTAATTTGCATTTTATTGCATGACAAAAGTATTTGATACATTAGAAAAGCAGAACTTAATATTTGGTACAGAAACCTTTGTTTGCAATTACAGAGATCATACGTTTCCTGTAGTTCTTGACCAGGTTTGCACACACTGCAGCAGGGAATTTGGCCCACTCCTTCATACAGACCTTCTCCAGATCCTTCAGGTTTCGGGGCTGTCGCTAGGCAATACGGACTTTCAGCTCACTCCAAAGATTTTCTATTGGGTTCAGGTATGGAGACTGGCTAGGCCACTCCAGGACCTTGAGATGCTTCTTACGGAGCCACTCCTTAGTTGCCCTGGCTGTGTGTTTCGGGTCGTTGTCATGCTGGAAGACCCAGCCACAGCCCATCTTCAATGCTCTTACTGAGGGAAGGAGGTTGTTAGCCAAGATCTCACGGTACATGGCCCCATCCATCCTCCCCTCAATACAGTGCTTCCTGTCCCCTTTGCAGAAAAGCATCCCCAAAGAATGATGTTTCCACCTCCATGCTTCACGGTTGGGATGGTGTTCTTGGGGTTGTACTCATCCTTCTTCTTCCTCCAAACACGACGAGTGGAGTTTAGAGCAAAAAGCTCTATTTTTGTCTTATCAGACCACATGACCTTCTCCCATTCCTCCTCTGGATCATCCTGATGGTCATTGGCAAACTTCAGACAGGCCTGGACATGCGCTGGCTTGAGCAGGGGGACCTTGCGGGCACTGCAGGATTTTAATCCATGACGGCATAGTGTGTTACTAATGGTTTTCTTTGAGACTGTGGTCCCAGCTCTCTTCAGGCCATTGACCAGGTCCTGCCGTGTAGTTCTGGGCTGATCCCTCACCTTCCTCATGATCATTGATGCCCCACGAGGTGAGATCTAGCCCCAGACTGAGGGTGATTGACTGTCATCTTGAACTTCTTCCATTTTCTAATAATTGCGCCAACAGTTGTTGCCTTCTCACCAAGCTGCTTACCTATTGTCCTGTAGCCCATCTCAGCCTTGTGCAGGTCTACAATTGAACCCTGATGTCCTTACACAGCTCTCTGGTCTTGGCCAGTGTGGAGAGGTTGGAGTCTGTTTGATTGAGTGTGTGGACAGGTGTCTTTTATACACATAACGAGTTCAAACAGGTGCAGTTAATACAGGTAATGAGTGGAAAACAGGAGGGATTCTTAAAGAAAAACTAACAGGTCTGTGAGAGCCAGAAATCTTACTGGTTGGTAGGTGATCAAATACTTATGTCACACAATAAAATGCTAATTAATTAACTAATGTATGCATGTTCTACTAATTATCAACACATTCAATGTAAAAAAATATATATTCTGTCAATTTAGCTAATACACGTTCTTTTTTTTGCCATTGTATCGTCTCAGTATCGAGAATTGTGATACTAAATCTGGTATCGAAGTAAAAAAATCTGGTATTGTGACAACACTACCAAGTGGTGATGCAGCCAGTCAAGAAGCTCTCGATGGTGCAGCTGTAGAACTTTGAGGACATGAGGGTCCATGCCAAATCTTTTCAGCCTGCTGAAGGGGAAGAGGCATTGTTGTGCCCTCTTCCAAGACTGTGTTGATGGGTTTGGACAATGATAGGTCCTTAGTGAAGTGGACACCGGGGGACTCGAAGCTCTCGACCCGCTCCACTACAGCCTCTGTGATGTGAATGGGAGTGTGCTCGGATACTTTGTCTTGCTGACAATGAGGGAGAGGTTGTTGTCCTGGCACCACATAGTTGCAGAGGGAAGTGTTTAGTCTCAGGGTCCTTAGCTTAGTGTTGAGCTTAGAGGGCACTATGGTGTTTAATGCTGAGCTGTAGTCAATAAACAGCATTTTTATGTAGGTGTTCCTTTTGTCCAGGTGGGAAAGGGCTGTGTGGAGTGCAATAGAGATTGTATTATCTGTGGATCTGTTGGGGTGGTATGTGAATTGGAGTGTGTCCAGAATGTCTGGGATGGTGGTGTTTATGTGGGCCATGACCAGCCTTTCAAAACATTTCATGGCTACAGATGTCGCATTGGAGATTCTGGCCTACTTTACCCATATTTTATTTTATTTTTGCAGAAAAAAAAATAGTGTGTAGTTCCAGTAGTTAGCTACATGGCGAGAATATAACTAACTAAGTTTATTGGCTGTCCATTGCCATTTCAATTAGCTGATTAGTTTGCTAAGCATTAGCAGAAAAGCAATACATATGATATTTTACTGAAAGTGTCAAAATATTTCCAGCAAGGAGAAGGGCTCACTCTTTAAAAGTAATGAAAGTTAATAGGAAACAATCTATTTAAAATCACATATTCACAGCACATGAATGCAAACACAGAAACACATTGGTTTAACAGTAAGTGAAAGATCAAATTTTCTTCCAGCTTCACTGTTGGTTGGAAAGCAACTGCGAGGTAGTGATAGTATTCATTTTCCATTGGGAATAGTAACTCCTGCAGCACTAATGAACCAGTATGTAATCCTGATGTAGTATTACAAAAGTGATGTTCTCCGGTGTTCATTACATCTTATACCTGTGACAACTAATCAGTGTCTATGTATGTCTATTTCCCCAGGTGGCAGGTGGGCCACAGGCAGCTGATTGGACAGCTTTCCCCACTTCAGGGCCAATTAGATTTTCTCTTCAAACATCAATGCAGCAATTCTGGCTTTGTTAGTAATTCAAAGAAACTGTCTGTGCACATAATGCCAGAGGTTTTAATTGCAAGTAGAACACTGAGCTCTGCTGTTGTGATTGTGACTGTTCTGATGCTACAGGTGGTCGGTAATTGAAAGAGACACACCAAACAGCTATGAGGCGGCACTGCGTTCTGAACTGAGATTGATACCACAATGTAGGCCTACACAGGAAAGTACAAGGCTTTTCGATCCCTTGATACTAGTCCAAATGGAGGGCGCTATATGTGGTTGCTAGGAAAAACTCCTCATCTACATGCAAACACCCAAGGGAGGAACAGAGTTTGGCAGTAAACAGACCATAGGCCTGTAAACTCTGCACTCTGACTGGAATTTTCTGTAAGGGTTTGTATTTGTTTCTGTGCTCACAACACATTAAAATGCTGTCCTAATGTCAAACAGACCATGTGGAATTGTGCACCAAAGGGTAAGGCAGCTTGTCTGTCTGCTGGTCTAGACAGGAACATCAGCAGGGACAAGGGACCATGACCTCAAGTTGTTGTGAGTTGTAAATTAGCGGAATCTAAAAAGGCAGTACTCAAAGACAGTGCTGGTACGCATGAGTGTTCATCCAGGACAAAAAGTGAAATCTACCCTGCCCTGTCCTCTCACTGTCCGCTTAACATAACCAATTTTAGTGGAACAAAATACCATCCTTGGTTCTATTCATGAACCTCTTGATAATAGCGACTTGCTTTTAAATGACTTATGTGACTTTATATGGCATGAAGGCAGGCTACTAAAAGCATCCAAGATGTAAGCATTGACGTCAGAGTCCGAACGTTTCAGTGACTGCGTGAGTGCATTAAGCATCACTACTAGATATATTTAACAGGACACTCAAGGCACATAAAATAACACAAAGGATTCTAATTGCTGAGGACTATAAGAACCTATTGACTCGCATGTGCATCAGATAATCACGTCAAATCCTTAAATGAAACACCTCTGTAAAATACATTTAGTTTCTCTTCTTTGATATCTGAGTCGTAAAATAATATGTTTTGCTGCAAATACTAGATTTCTTTCCACAGGTCAAACTGTAAAATAATATATAATATGCATATCTAGTTGTTGAGCAAATACACACACTGTTGTTTAAAACAATACTGACAAATCCATAATCCAATACCTATCTGGTATTAGAGGGGCTAGCACGTTGACTAGCTCGTTGGCTAGCACGTTGGCATGGCGCTGTGGATTCTCAACTATCTCCAGGGGCACACATTCATCAGCATGATTTTGTGGTCTGACTCTCTACTTCCCCATTCTTCCCTATGGCAAAGTACTTAGTAACTGTATCAACAGTGAGCAAAAATAATACAAATAAAACATGTTTCTATAAAAATAAAATTGACATCAGCAGAACTACTACTATCCATGCACACACTGAAGCCTTGTGAGTATACCTATTGTCATAGAGTCAACGGACTGGAACACCCTGACAGAAATGCCTGCGAGGAGAAATCCAACAGATTAGTGAGAAAATAATGCGGGAGGTCCATGCAGCCTTTTGTTTATGTTCACAGGAGGCTGGTGGCTACTTCATTGGGGAGGACGGGCTCGTGGTAAAGGCTGGAGCGGAGTCAGTGGAATGGTATCGAATAGGGCAAACACATGGTTTCCATATATTTGATGCTGTTCCGTTCCGGACATTATTATGAGCCGTACTCTCCTCAGCAGCCTCCTGTTGAAGGCCCTTAACATGTGTATGCCTGCTTCCTGATAGCTCTGTCGTTAAGGAGCAGTGAGGGCAATCAAAATAACATTCCTGGTATTAACAAGCCCACAATACGAAACATGAAATGATCAATCATTATTGGACTATAGGCTTTTCGTGCAGGATTCCTGATGGATGATCTGCAGGATTTCCTGTCAATTTTCCAAACACTCAAAATCACAACAATGGGTGAATTCGTCACTGAATGCAGTCCCTTCTTTGAGTAACTGTTTGATTGTTCAACAGATAATCTACTGTGTGTACAATAAAATCAAAAGATATTTCCAACCAACTTTAATGTTGCCAGACTTGGCAGGTTGTTCAGAGCCAATAATACATTAAAAAAAAAAATATATATATATATATATATATATATATATATATATATATATATATATATATATATGTGTGTGTGTGTGTGTGTGTGTGTGTGTGTGAGTGAGAGAGAGAATGTGTGGTAGAGAAAGCACTAAAGATGCCCACATTTGAATCCATTATGCCCAGGAGTGGCCCACACAGCCATTATCAACAAAATACTGTGTAGAAATATTGTTAACCCTAACAATGTAGAAACCTTGATCTGTTCAGGCTCAAATCTACAGTTGAAGTCAGAAGTTTACATACACTTAGGTTGGAGTCATTAAAACTCATTTTTCAACCACTCCACAAGTTTCTTGTTTCCAACAATTGTTTAGACAGATTATTTCACTTAGAATTCGCTGTATCACAATTCCAGTGGGTCAGAAGTTTACATACACTAAGTTGACTGTGCCTTTAAACAGCTTGGAAAATTACAGAAAATTGTGTCATGGCATTAGAAGCTTCTGATAGGCTAATTGACATCATTTGAGTCAATTGGAGGTGTAACTGTGGATGTATTTCAAGGCCTACCTTGAAACTCAGTGCCTCTTTGCTTGACATCATGGGAAAATCAAAAGAAATCAGTCAAGACCTCAGAATAAATATTGTAGACCTCCACAAGTCTGGTTCATCCTTGGGAGCAATTTCCAAACGTCTGAAGGTACCACATTCATCTGTACAAACAATAGTACGCAAGTATAAACACCATGGGACCACACAGCTGTCATACCGCTCAGGAAGTAGACACGTTCTGTCTCCTAGAGATGAACATACTTTGGTGTGAAAAGTGCAAATTAATCCCAGAACAACAGCAAAGGACCTTGTGAAGATGCTGGAAGAAACAGGTACTAAAGTATCTATATCCACAATAAAACAGGTCCTATATCAGCATAACCTGAAAGGCCGCTCAGCAAGGAAGAAGCCACTGCTCCAAAACCGCCATAAAAAAGCCAGACTACAGTTTGCAACTGCACATGGGGACAAAGATCATACTTTTTGGAGAAATGTCCTCTGGTCTGATGAAACACAAATAGAACTGTTTGGCCATAATGACCATCGTTACATTTGGGGGGGGAAAGGGGAGGCTTGCAAGCTGGCGAACAACATCCCAACCGTGAAGCACGGGGGTGGCAGCATCATGTTGTGGGGTTGCTTTGCTGCAGGAGGGACTGGTGTACTTCACAAAATAGATGGCATCATGAGGGAAAATAATGGATATATTGAAGCAAAATCTCAAGACATCAGTCAGGAAGCTAAAGCTTGGTTGCAAATGGGTCTTCCAAATGGACAATGACGGCAAGCATACTTCCAAAGTTGTGGCAAAATGGCTTAAGGACAGCAAAGTCAAGGTATTGGAGTGTCCATCACAAAGTCCTGACCTCAATCCATTGGAAAATTTGTGGACAGAACTGAAAATGGCGTGTGTGAATAAGGAGGCCTACAAACCTAACTCAATTACACCATCTCTGTCAGGAGGAATGGGCCGAAATTCACCCAACTTATTGTGGGAAGCTTATGGTAGGCTACCTGAAACGTTCGACCCAAGTTAAACAATTTAAAGGCAATGCTACTAAATACTAATTGTGTATGTAAACTTCTGACCCACTTGGAATGTGATGAAAGAAATAAAAGCTAAAATAGTTCTCTACTATTATTCTGACATTTCACATTCTTAAAATGAAGTGGTGATCCAAACTGACCTAAGATAGTTTTTACTAGGATTAAATGTCAGGAATTGTGAAACTGTTTTGGCTAAATCAATGTATTTGGCTAAGGTGTATGTAAACTTCCAACTTCAACTGTATTTGCTTTATTGAAACCAAATATGGACTGAATAACTGAAAACTCCTGAGCAATGATTTTCTTTACTCTCTATGCAAAGCATCAATTTATGGATCACCAATAAATATTTAAGTAAATTTGGATTCAGATCATCCATCAAGATCACAAAACATTGGTTCCATTGAACTGTTGAAGAAAATAACCATGAAAGACATGTATTGCTTGTTTAACGAATTGAAATGGCAACCTTCTGAGAGTATAGCGGGCATAATGCACTTTGTGCACTAACAATTTATTCACAAGCCATTGTAAATCTCATTCTACTGACAGATAAAATAGGATGGACTTTCAAGATATCCTATGCACTAACTCTTCTCATAATCCTCTATTTATCCAAACATGGCATTTATTAGCACTTATACTGTCGGTCACATGCCCTTCGACGGCACACACTGTAAAATGTGCATTCCACTAGACTCTGAAGTGAGGCACCAGCAAAAACAAACAATGTAGCAAATTAATACCCATGGCATTTTTTTTTAGCAAATAGTATTTGGTGTATTGGCAAATAGCAAATGCTCTAGAAAATATGCCATTCCATGAGACCATCTATAGGCCTACATTTTTTGTTTGTTATGGTAGCGAAACCTGTGATATTCCTTCAAATGAATCGTGTGTATCACGGCAACAGTAGCCAGTGTGCAAAATGTCACTTCCAGAGGGTGTGGTTACGATACGACGTTCAGATGCCTATCAAACCACTAGCCCCAAAATTAACCGTGTGTAGACTACAATATCGGACACCTGTCGATCCAAACTAACTTTTAAGTTATTGACAATCCTAATAGGCAATTGGATAATATTTTGTGTTTTAAACACCAGCAAGGGCGAATATTAATGGGTTTTTTTGCGGAATGCGCGAGTCCGTTTATACGCCCTCTGTTATTTGCATCGAGTCTGCCTGTATTTGGCGACACGGGGGATATTAAGCATAGACTACTCACCCAGAAGATAGTGGAATATACAATGAGGGCGAACTTTAGGAAGACGTAGGAGAACTTCTCACAATATCTGACATCATTAGACATGTTTGATCCCTCTTTCGATTCCGAAAGATGAACTTCCTGTTTCTCGTCCCACACACCTGGAACTCTGTTAAAGCACCACCTGCCAGCAGTAAATATTTTTTGACTGATAGTCAGACGCCCCAATTAGGACACTGCGAGGAATGAATGGGAGCACTCTGCCACGGTGGCTTCTGTTTTAGTAGGGTCATTTAGTCGGTTTAATTCACAAGTTTCCATTTTTGCGTTTCCCTGAAAGTGCCTGTATTCCAGTTGTTAGGGCAACATATGACGTTTTATGTTGCACTGTTGGTATAAATTCAAAGATGTAGCCTAATGTTTCTACATTACAGACCAAACATGTTTACTCGTAATGAACCTTTTAGTATTTTTTTTATATGGATGTAGCCTACATTGTGTATATAACGCCTGGTTTTAATATAGGCCTATACCAATACTATTGTTGCTTCCCCTGAGTTATAGTTCATATAAGGAAATCAGTCATCTGAAATGATATCTATAGATTTCACATGACTGGGAATACAGATAAGCATCTGTTGGTCACAAAAACCTTAAAAAAAAAAAGGTAGGGGTGTGGATCAGAAATCCAGTCAGTATCTGGTTCAAATCTAAATCAAATCAAAATCAAATCAAATGTATTTATATAGCCCTTCGTACATCAGCTGATATCCCAAAGTGCTGTACAGAAACCCAGCCTAAAACCCCAAACAGCAAGCAATGCAGGTGTAGAAGCACGGTGGCTAGGAAAAACTCCCTAGAAAGGCCAAAACCTAGGAAGAAACCTAGAGAGGAACCAGGCTATGTGGGGTGGCCAGTCCTCTTCTGGCTGTGCCGGGTGGAGATTATAACAAAACATGGTCAAGATGTTCAAATGTTCATAAATGACCAGCATGGTCGAATAATAATAAGGCAGAATAGTTGAAACTGGAGCAGCAGCACAGTCAGGTGGACTGGGGACAGCAAGGAGTCATCATGTCAGGTATTCAGTTGAAACTGGAGCAGCAGCACAGCCAGGTGGACTGGGGACAGCAAGGAGTCATCATTGTGGTTCGACCACAATTTGCCTCATGCTGCACAACACATCTCCTTCGCAGAGAGTTGATCAGGCTGGTGATTGTGGCCTGTGGAATGTTGTCCTACTCCTCTTCAATGGCTGTGCAAAGTTGGCGGGGACATTTTCAGCTTCCAGGAATTGTATACAGATCCTTGAAAAATGATCATGCTGAAACATGAGGTGATGGAGGTGGATGAATGGCATGACAATGGGCCTTCGGATCTGGTTACGGTATCTCTGTGCATTCAAATTGCCATCGATAAAATGCAATTGTGTTTATTGTCCGTAGCTTATGCCTGCGCATACCATAACCCCATACCATAACCCCACCGCCACCATGGGGCACTCTGTTGACAATGTTGACATCAACAAACTGCTCGCCCACACGACGCCATCTGTCCGGTACAGGCCATCGAAGGTGAGCATTTTCCCACTAAAGTCAGTTACCACGCCGAACAGCAGTCAGGTCAAGACCCTGGTGAGGACGACGAGCACGCAGATGAGCTTCCCTGGAACGGTTTCTGACAGTTTGTGCAGTAATTCTTCAGTTGTGCAAACCCACAGTTTCATCAGTTGTCCGAGTGGCTGGTTTCAGAAGATCCCACAGGTGAAGATAGGGAGATCCGGGGCTGGTGTGGTTACACGTGGTTTGTGGTAGTGAGGCCGGTTGAACGTACTACCAAATTCTCTAAAACAACATTGGAGGTGGCTTATGGTAGAGAAATTAACATTACATTTTCAGGAAACAGCTCTGGTGGACATTCCTGCAGTCAGCACAGAATTTGAGAGAAATAAGATTTTTGTGCGTATGGAACATTTCTGAGCTCTTATTTCAGCTCATGAAACATGGGATCAACACTTCACATGTTGTGTTTATATTTTTATATGTGGTTATTTGTATAATTGTCTATAGATGGGAAAGCGGACAATGTCACGAAAACGATGCACACGCTTCAATTGGGCAGAAGTCTGTAAATTGTGATTCTGGATGGCTAGATAGCTACCAACAATGACATGAAACTGCCATGTGGGGAATTGTAAGTAGCTCATTTCAGCTAGTTTCATCTTGTTCTTGATACCATGTCTTTTTTTGGGGTGTTTTGACAGATTTCATGTCAATACTAATATAGCAAAAATTAGCTAGCTAGATAACCAACCTTAACGATATATTTGCAAGACAACAAGTGCTCAATGTGCAAATTTGTTTATGTTTTCAACAAACGTTGGAGACTAAATATAGTTTACATGTTGTCAACCATCTAAGCCAACCACATCTGTTGTGCCCCATAGTTGTGCACGTATCGGTTTTGTTGCTAAACAACCAACCTGTATATAGCGGGGATGGGCATCTGGGTGCCTCGCGGGCATCCCTTTTGAAGGCCCTCGGATCAATTTCCTTATAGTAATAATCTAATTACCACCTGGGGGTCCCCATTGATTTTGTTAGTCAGTCTCACTCAGATATCATATTAAAAACTGCAAACATTTCTCTCCACCCTATGGCAAATGTGTGGAATTGCAAAGAATTTGCTGTAAAGCAGCTGGTGGCTCAAATGCGGCACATTATGATGAGTTCAGAATTATTTGTGGCCCCCATCCCAATCAAAGTTGCCTATGTCTGGTCTATAAGGTACTGTCAAATGCAAATGTGATATGTGATAATATGGTAGGCCTACTGTCAAATGTGATATGGTAGGCCTACTGTCAAATGTGGCAAAATTAGATACTATTTTGAATTTAGACAAACCAAAACTTGAACTTCATGCAGAAAGGTCTTGCCCATTTTTCAATACCATGTCAACAGAGTTACTTTTCAGAGAAAACTGGGAATTTCACAATGTGGTGGAACAATATCTAAGGAATTTTGATCTATTTTAACCCAGGTATTCTGAAAGAAGTCTGCTGAACCACTAGACCATGTCAACAATTCTATCCTTCTGTTTTGCCTGGATGGGAGGATTCATCACACATCTATTTTGGTTCATTTTGACTCGCTGGTGTTTGTCTCATGTATGGATGGTACCCGGACAGTGGATTAAATATTGTTGATTTTAGACAGTTGCAAGACACTATCATTAAACCTTTTCTAGCCACATACTGTATTGATTTTATGAGTTGTTTCATTTCTGGCAAGCTACTTGAAATAGAATGGCACTTATCTGGTATGCTGAGCCTGAGGCATTGGGGAGTAGTTGGACTCTGTAGCCTCCTCTGCATTCAGATATCATGTTTGGCTTTTCAAAACAACCCGGACATAGCACTAATCCCCAGACGTGTATAATCTAATATCAATCAATATGACATACTATAGATAGACAGACAGTTATGTTACTACATGCATGATGACCCCGGTCTGCTCTGTGGTTACCTCCAGAATTGATTACATTATTTTAATCAAATCTCATAAAGGAATAAAACTACCAAATTGAGGGCTAACCCAAAATATTATAATGCTAAGCTACACTAATGCAATAAATCTCTAATGGCTTTAACCCATTTGCAATGGAGAAGTTGATACCTGAAGCCAAATGTCAGACTACATGGAATCAATAGTGCAATATTAACCCATGGGTTTAAGGATATTTGGCCACATGATGTCATTGTGGTTAAATCTCTTCACCCCTATCACTTAGAATGAATGGAGCCATTTGGCTGAAGGAGCCCATTGCAGACTAATGTCACTCCTATCTGTGTGCCTGTTTTGCTTCATTGTGTTCTGCATGTTCCTGGACCTCTTTTGAGTGAGGCTATATTTGTAGGCTATATGTTATTGACAGCACATGTGCATCTGTGCTATCACAGCTGTTGTATTATACTGAAACGTCAAACCCTACACGTTGATTACATTGTAGGCTCGTGCGCACATTCCAAACCGCTAGCTCTCCAATCACCGCTGGCAGCTCAGCTTTACGCACGCAGCCACTGGCAAGTCTGATAAAGTTCTGTGGCCATGAAGCGCATTTCAAAAATAGCAGGAGAGCCGGAGAGGGTCCTTGGACTTCACAACACCTGAATGGTTTTGAATTGTGATTTTTGTTCAAGAAGCGGACATCGGAACTAATCAATCATTGCCCAAAACGCTAAAGGGATTTTGTCTAGTGTGATATAGAGATGGCTACAACAACGTCGGAACCGGTCAACCTTTCAACAACCATATCTTTTCAGGGTTATGGAAACAAGACGACAAACAATCGTTTTGAACAGCCGGATTGGCAAGTGGCATTGTGGGCAATTGCTTATTCACTGATAGTGATTGTGTCCGTCACAGGAAATGTCACTGTAATTTGGATAATTTTGGCCCACAAAAGAATGAGGACAGTGACTAACTATTTTATAGTAAATCTTGCATTCTCGGACTTGTCAATGGCGACTTTCAACACTGTCTTCAATTTTGTTTATGCTACACACAGCAACTGGTACTTCGGGTTGGGATACTGTAGGTTTCAGAACTTCTATCCCATCACAGCAATGTGCTCAAGCGTTTATTCTATGGCAGCTATTGCGGTTGACCGGTAAGAACATACGAGACTTGCTATTTACGTGAAACAGACTGATCTAGTCGGTAGAGACCACATAATTGTCAAGGGAAATAAAAAAATTGCAATTTCCACTCAAACCATGGTGAATGTCTTCAAATTACGCACGTTCCCAAGAAGACATATAATCAATCTTATCATCAATGTCTGTATCATTCAGATACATGCCAAATGAAGCTACTTGTCATTGAAGTGGACAATAATCCAATAATCTTCACATGCAGATTTTTAAATTATATTTCTGATTTATATTAATATTTTTTTCCCAATATAGCCTACAGAGCACTGGAGATGATAAGAGTGCAATACATTATAATTCTGATACTGTTTTAATTTGCTTAACAACACGAGATTTTTTTTATATATTCAATTTATCGCTTCACCGGGTTTTATCGTCTTGTGTGTTCACCACAGTGCATGTCTGTGCGCGCATAAAAGAGCGCCCTAGCCTACCTAAATACACATATTCTGTTGATATCTGGACAATTCGTATATTATTCTGCATATAACTATGGATATACGCTGTTTAACTTTTGTGTTATACATTGGCTTAAAATCTCTCTCTCTGTTTCTCTCCCACTCAATGTGTGTGTGTGTGTGTGTGTGTGTGTGTGTGTGTGTGTGTGTGTGTGTGTGTTTTCACGATATTAATGACATTTAATCAGATATTTCGTTGACAGACGGTTAATTCTGGTTGTAACATCACCCTGAAATCAGCACCACATCCTTTTTGTATTAAATCATAAATATGTTAATGAGTTCAAACTACGGTTGTATTGTAGACATTGCTGTTTTCAAAGCTCTCATGAACAGAAGTTATGTCATGTCATATTAACTCATCAAAAAAAGTAACGTCCCTTTTTCAGGACCCTGGTCTTTCAAAGATAATTTGTAAAAATCCAAATAACTTCACAGATCTTCATTGTTTCCCATGCTTGTTCAATGACCCATAAACAACTAATGAACATGCACCTGTGACACTAACAGCTTACAGAAGGTAGGCAATTAAGGTCACAGTTATGAAAACTTAGGACACTAGAGGCCTTTCTACTGACTCTGAAAAACACCAAAAGAAAGATGCCCCGGATCCCTGCTCATCTGCGTGAATGTGCCTTAGGCATGCTGCAAGGAGGCATGAAGACTGCAGGTGTGGCCAGGGCAATAAATTGCCAGGGTAATAAATTGCAATGTCTGTACTGTGAGACACCTAAGACATCGCTACAGGGAGACAGGACAGATAGCTGATCGTCCTCGCAGTGGCAGACCACGCGTAACAACACCTACACAGGATCGGTACATCTGAACATCACACCTGCAGGACAGGTACAGGATGGCAACAACAACTGCCCGAGTTACACCAGGACTGTACAATCCCTCCATCAGTGCTCAGACTGGCCGCAATAGGCTGAGAGAGACTGGACTGAGGGCTTGTAGGCCTGTTGTAAGGCAGGTCCTCACCAGACATCACCGGCAACAATGTCGCTTATGGGCACAAACCCACCGTCGCTGGACCAGACAGGACTGGCAAAAAGTGCTCTTCACTGACGTGTCGCGGTTTTGTCTTACCAGGCAGGGGTGATGGTCGGATTCGCGTTTATCGTCGAAGGAATGAGCTTGACACTGAGGCCTGTACTCTGGAGCGGGATCGATTTGGAGGTGGAGGGTCCATCATGGTCTTGGGCGGTGTGTCACAGCATCATTGGACTGAGTTTGTTGTCTTTTTAGGCAATCTCAATGCTGTGCGTTACAGGGAAGACATCCTCCTTCCTCATGTGGTACCCTTCCTGCAGGCTCATCCTGACGTGACCCTCCAGCATGACAATGCCACCAGCCATACTGCTCGTTCTGTGTGTGATTTCCTGCAAGACAGGAATGTCAGTGTTCTGCCATGGCCAGCGAAAAGTACGGATCTCAATCCCATTGAGCACGTCTGGGACCTGTTGTATCAGAGGGTGAGAGCTAGGGCCATTCCCCCCCAGAAATGTCCGGGAACATGCAGGTGCCTTGGTGGAAGAGTGGGGTAACATCTCACAGCAAGAACTGGCACATCTGGTGCAGTCCATGAGGAGGAGATGCAGTGCAGTACTTAATGCAGCTGGTGGCCACACCAGATACTGACTGTTACTTTTGATTTTGATTACCTTTGTTCAGGGACACATTATTCAATTTCTGTTAGTCACATGTCTGTGGAACCTGTTCAGGTTATGTCTCAGTTGTTGAATCTTATGTTCATAGAAGTATTTGCACATGTTAAGTTTGCTGAAAATAAACGCAGTTGACAGTGAGAGGACGTTTCTTTTTTTGCTGAGTTTATGACAGAATGAGGACCCTCCCATTCATTCAGGGTTTTCAGAACATTTCAGTCTTCAGCGGTCTAAGCAGCCAATGACATGCACTGTTATAGGTCTCGGACTGTACCTGACCTTTGCTTGGTTCTCTTCCACAGATACATGGCCATAATCTACCCTTTGAAACTAAGGCTATCCTCCACGTCTACCAAGATTGTGATTGGTGTCATCTGGGCGGTGGCATTCTCCCTGGCATTCCCCCAGTGTTACTACTCTGTCACCGAGTACTATCCACCACGGACTCTCTGTTTCGTCAACTGGCCTGATGACTATGGTGGGAAACACCATCTCACGTGAGACACCCACAGCACCGTTCTCAGTAATGTGTCTGTCTAGATCAGGGATGGGCAACTCCAGTCCTCGGGGGCCTAATTGGTGTCAGACTTTTGCCCCAGCCCCAGCAAACACAGCAGACTCCAATAATCAACTAATCATGATCTTGAGTTTAGAATAGAATTAGTTTAATTAGCTGTGTTTGCTAGGGATGGGGGGAAAGTGTGACACCACTCCGGACCCCAAGGACTGGTGTTGCCCATCTCTGGTCTAAATGTACACCCTTAGTTCCAAAAGGGTTCTGCGGATGTCCCCATAGGAGAACCCTTTTTGGTGCCAGGTAGTACTCTTTTTTGGGTCTATGTAGATTAGAACCTTATGTGGAAAGGGTTCTATATGGAACCAAAATGGGTCCTTCGAAGTGTTCTCCTATGGGGACAGCCAAATAAACCTGTTTGGTTCTAGATAGCACCTTTTTTTTGTTTTTATTTGTATTTTTATTTCACCTTTATTTAACCAGGTAGGCAAGTTGAGAACAAGTTCTCATTTACAACTGCGACCTGGCCAAGATAAAGCAAAGCAGTGTGAACAGACAACACAGAGTTACACATGGGATAAACAATAAACAAGTCAATAACGCAGTAGAAAAAAATAAAAAAAATAGTCTATATACATTGTGTGCAGAAATACATGCTTAATTTTTTATATTCAATACTTCAAAGTCTCTAAAAGAAAAGGATGTTTCAAGCCCAAGCCCACGTTATCACATATTTGTGTCTGTAATACTTGACCTTCAACATTTGTCTCACAGATACCAGATAGCTTTGATCATACTGATCTACCTGCTCCCCCTGCTGGTGATGTTGGTCACCTACAGCCTTATTGGCCAGACACTGTGGGGCAGTGAGATACCGGGGGAGGCCTCAGACCACTTCCAGAACCAGATCCAGGCCAAACACAAGGTCAGCTATGTCATATTGATGCAAAGCCTTGACGGAATAGTTTATAATAACCTGTGTTCTCTATGTATCTCTATTTACTGAAAGCACTGCGTCCAGTATTCTACCAGTATGGTCAATGCATATGCATACCAAACAAAGACAAACACTTCAAATGCTTGAGCTGCACTAAATCAAGAGTTTAGACCCAGGTCTGGTGCATGTATATGCCATGGTATCAGAGATGCTCTGCTGTCTCAGTGTGTTGTCTCAGTGTGTTGTCTCAGTGTGCTGTGTTGTCTCAGTGTGTTGGGCTATCTCAGTGTGTTGGGCTGTCTCAGTGTGTTGTCTCAGTGTTTTGGGCTGTCTCAGTGTGCTGTGTTGTCTCAGTGTGTTGGGCTATCTCAGTGTGTTGGGCTGTCTCAGTGTGTTGTCTCAGTGTTTTGGGCTGTCTCAGTGTGCTGTGTTGTCTCAGTGTGTTGGGCTGTCTCAATGTGTTGTCTCAGTGTGTTGGGCTGTCTCAGTGTGTTGTCTCAGTGTTTTGGGCTGTCTCAGTGTTCTGTGTTGTCTCAGTGTGTTGGGCTGTCTCAATGTGATGTCTCAGTGTGCTGTGTTGTCTCAGTGTGTTGGGCTGTCTCAATGTGTTGTCTCAGTGTTTTGGGCTGTCTCAGTGTGCTGCGTTGTCTCTGTGTTGGGCTGTCTCAGTGTGCTGGGCTGTCTCAGTGTGCTGGGCTGTCTCAGTGTGCTGGGCTGTCTCAGTGTGCTGTGTTGTCTCAGTGTGTTGGGCTGTCTCAGTGTGTTGGGCTGTCTCAGTCTGTTGGGCTGTCTCAGTGTGTTGGGCTGTCTCAGTGTGTTGGGCTGTCTCAGTGTATTGGGCTGTCTCAGTGTGTTGTCTCAGTGTTTTGGGCTGTCTCAGTGTGCTGTGTTGTCTCAGTGTGTTGGGCTGTCTCAATGTGATGTCTCAGTGTGCTGTGTTGTCTCAGTGTGTTGTCTCAGTGTGCTGTCTCAGTGTGCTGTGTTGTCTCAGTGTGTTGGGCTGTCTCAATGTGATGTCTCAGTGTGCTGTGTTGTCTCAGTGTGTTGGGCTGTCTCAATGTGTTGTCTCAGTGTGTTGGGCTGTCTCAATGTGTTGTCTCAGTGTTTTGGGCTGTCTCAGTGTGCTGTGTTGTCTCAGTGTGTGGGGCTGTCTCAGTGTGCTGGGCTGTCTCAGTGTGCTGGGCTGTCTCAGTGTGCTGGGCTGTCTCAGTGTGCTGTGTTGTCTCAGTGTGTTGGGCTGTCTCAGTGTGTTGGGCTGTCTCAGTCTGTTGGGCTGTCTCAGTGTGTTGGGCTGTCTCAGTGTATTGGGCTGTCTCAGTGTGCTGGGCTGTCAGTGTGTTGGGCTGTCTCAGTGTGTTGTGTTGTCTCAGTGTGCTGTGCTGTCAGTGTGTTATGTTGTGCTCCCTGTAGGTGGTGAAGATGATGATAGTGGTGGTGACGACCTTTGCCCTGTGCTGGCTGCCCTACCACATCTACTTCATCCTGGGCAGCTTCAACATTGAGATCTACATGCAGACGTACATCCAGCAGATCTACCTGGCCATCTTCTGGCTGGCCATGAGTTCCACCATGTACAACCCCATCATCTACTGCTGCCTCAACCAAAGGTAAAGCTAGGCCACATCACAACCAAAGGTAAAGCTAGGCCACATCACAACCAAAGGTAAAGCTAGGCCACATCACAACCAAAGGTAAAGCTAGGCCACATCACAACCAAAGATAAAGCTAGGCCACATCACTACACTCATCTTGTGGAAGTGGTATGATACAGTATCATAGATTCAACAACCTAAAACCCACATTCAAGCTGAGCTTTTATTAATGAAGCAGAAATGCAAGAGTTAATTCTAAATGTTTATCAAAGTTAGCTGGCTAACTTGCTGATCTTGCTTTGTGATATTCCCATTGGAATCTCTCTTTTCTAGGTTTCGCTCGGGGTTCCGTCACGCTTTCAGCTGGGTCCCTTTCATCAAGGTGTCGGAGGAGGACAAGATGGAGCTACAGCACACACGGACCTTCAGGATGACCCGCAACTATCGCCCTGACAACACCAACAGCACTGTGGTCCACCACAACTCCACCTAACAAGATGACCACACCTCAGTCAAACTCATGAAAAGCTGAGGACATGAGCTCAGCTGCTAGGAGAAGTGAAACAAATCATGTTATTATTGTGTACAGTCCATCAGTCAGTCGCACCAAACACCTTTATCGTCACACACACACCAGATAGGTGCTGTGAAATGTGTTATTTTACAGGGTCAGACATAGAAGTACGGCCCCCCTGGAGCAAATTGAGGATAAGTGCCTTGCTCAAGGGTAGGTTTCATTTACTGGCCCAACACTCAAACCTCTAGGCTACCTGCTGCCCCAATGGGAAGGAAGAATAGGAAAGGGAACTCCCATGGTATAAGCACCAAGCCTTATCTGTTGCAGTATTAAGGTAGTGTTATTATTTGTGTTGTTTTAGTGTAATATTGGTTTATGTTGTGTGTCACCTGACTTTGTAGACCATATTGTGAAATGTGCAAGTGAACCCAGGTTATTATTCCAATAACAGTACAGGCAGACAATGAGCAGTGAGCACTTGCAGAGCAACATAGGACAAGCAACACGTAGCAGACAGACAGAGCAACATAGGACAAGCAACACGTAGCAGACAGACAGAGCAACATAGGACAAGCAACACGTAGCAGACAGACAGAGCAACATAGGACAAGCAACACGTAGCAGACAGACTGAGCAACATAGGACAAGCAACACTTAGCAAACAGACAGAGCAACATAGGACAAGAAACACGTAGCAGACAGACTGACAGAGCAATATATGACAAGAAACACGTAGCAAACAGACAGACACAGAGCAATATAGGACAAGCAACACATAGCAGACAGACATAGCAACATAGGACAAGCAACACGTAGCAGACAGACAGAGCAACATAGGACAAGCAACACGTAGCAGACAGACAGAGCAACATAGGACAAGCAACACGTAGCAAACAGACAGACAGAGCAATATAGGACAAGCAACACGTAGCAGACAGACAGAGCAACATAGGACAAGCAACACGTAGCAAACAGACAGACACAGAGCAATATAGGACAAGCAACACGTAGCAGACAGACAGAGCAACATAGGACAAGCAACACGTAGCAAACAGACAGACAGAGCAATATAGGACAAGCAACACGTAGCAGACAGACAGAGCAACATAGGACAAGCAACACGTAGCAAACAGACAGACAGAGCAATATAGGACAAGCAACACGTAGCAGACAGACAGAGCAACATAGGACAAGCAACACGTAGCAAACAGACAGACAGAGCAATATAGGACAAGAAACACGTAGCAAACAGACAGACACAGAGCAATATAGGACAAGCAACACGTAGCAGACAGACAGAGCAACATAGGACAAGCAACACGTAGCAAACAGACAGACAGAGCAATATAGGACAAGCAACACGTAGCAGACAGACAGACAGACAGGCAGAGCAACAGCCTAAAAAGAAACAAAACAAATTTGATAAAAGCAGCAGAGTGTTTCCACACCTCACAAGCTACAGACAACAGATATCATGGAAAGCTACAGACAACAGATATCATGGAAAGCTACAGACAACAGATGTGGAAAGCGGCAATACACAGCTCGGGATTATGTTCACAAGTCGGATTGTCCTATAGCCATGTCTGCAACCTCTTCTACAGCAATATAACTGTCACCAAAATCAATATAGCACAGAACTTGACTTGTTTCGAGGCAACAGCTTTTAAGCCGTTTTTAGATAACTCGAATTGGAAACCGTTGAGCAGACAGATTTTGTGGCAAGCAGATTGAAAGAGTTCTGAGGAACAGATGTCGTGTCCCATAGAGCCCATGTTTGCAGCTATGGTGTAAAATGTTGAAATAAGCTTTTCAACAAGTGTTTGTCAGTGCAAAGTAGTACAATTGAAATAGTCTTGGGGAGTATTCAATGGCGCAATGAAGTCAGAGAAAAAAACATCAATAATTGTGTACAACATGAAAACAGCCAATCACAAAGCATGTGAATTTAAAAAGGATCATGTGATATTTGGTAACTATTACCTTTGTTGGATGTCACAGTGTGTATTTAATTGTAGTTTTGTACCATAAAGAGTACTTTCAATGTGTCTTGCGATGTGCTCAAAAATGTAATTTCCATTTATATCCCACTACATGTTTTGCTGCTCATGTCAAATGATGCAGGTTTTGTTTTGTGTAGTTGATATTGATATAGTGTAATGTAGCACAGAAAAGTCACCCCACTGAGGAATTGCACAATTTAAAGTATTGTAAAATGTTACACTGTGCATTATTATAATATGCTGGTGACTAGAAATTAATTACGGCTGTTGATAATAGACGATTTAAGTGAGATAACTTTCCACCTTATGATAGTAGCATAATGCCAGTGTTTTTCATAAATTACTTCTGAGTGTAAGTTCGTGTTAAGTTAGTTCTTCATAATATCTTGCTCATGTACAGAATGCTATTTTTACATAACCATAACTGAAAAATATATATATCTTTAGACATATTGTAAGTGAAATTATTTCACAAAATAACAAAAAATATGGTTGTTGCTAAACATAGCATCCTTGTCCATGAGCTTAACTGTCTGTATTATATTATCAATGTCCTAACTATAACATCACTGGAACATTTCATGAACAAAAGCTCAGAAAGGAAGTCGACCTTTATTGGAAAAAAGTATTGCCATGATAATTAACATAGATATTCAAAGATATGTAAAAGCTTTATATTTGCAAAGCACATCAAAATAAAGTTTCATTTAATCCCATTGCATCATTTGGACCAGCTTTAGTGCATCTCTATAATTGTACAAAATAAATGTATTCTAGACATCTGACACCAAATAAGGCAAGCATTTATCATGTTATATCATTTATCATGTTCTATCATTTATCATGTTCTAGCATTTATCATGTTCTAGCATTTATCATGTTCTAGCATTTATCATGTTCTAGCATTTATCATGTTCTAGCATTTATCGTGTTCTAGCATTTTTGTACGGTAAGACTCAAACATTCAACTGCAGGATGCAAACGTATACTCCTATTTTGTTCCCTTTATTCTGTTATAAGCATCTTTTATTTTATTTTACATTGTACACTGTTGGAATTCAAGTCGCTATCTTGTTCACAAAAGACACTTTTATTGATCCAGTTGCTTTAGAGCGCTGGTTTTCAGGAGGAGTTGTTAGGTAAAAAGCATGATTTTTTACATTTACTTAATATGACTAAACCTGAGAGGTTTCACAAAGACTGCCAAAGCAATGTATTAAGGAACAAATCCTACAGGGTGGCTGTATAGACTTTTGAACGAGCTTGTGCAATGAAAATATACTCAAAGGTCAAGGAACAATGGTGCATTCATGACAACCCTAGAAATTCTAGCAAACAAAAGAAAAGTTGACATTTGACATTTTGGAAATACATACAGAAGAACGCAATGTTAAAAATAAAACTCAATTTTGCAATAGAGATCTTTAACCTTACAATGATTATCCCCTATCACTCATTATGTCAAAACATCCACACTATAAAATAAATAACACTTAACATACCTAGGCAAGGTACAAGACATTCAAAGCAGAAATATTCCCTTTCTTCTCTTACATTAGCCCCCAAATACCTACAGCAGTGTTCTAACATCACAATAATAAGACTGAGCCCAGTTCCTTCCATCCGGTACAGCAGACCAACACAAACAGGAAACAGGCTGGTAATTGCAGGTGTAAGATTTAAATGGTTTAGAAGCATGTAATGTTCCGTCATTGGTGCCCGCAACGGGTTGTGTCTGAAGCAGAGTGGCAGACACTTGAGCAGCGTCATCGTTAAATCAAATCATAAAATCTAATTTTATTGGACACATACTGTAGCATACCTCTCTAACCATGTGTAAGGAGAGGAAGACGAGGAAGTGGAAGAGGACGAGGAGGGGGGCAGGCCAAACAGACTCAGCTCTTCTCCTCCTGCTCACGCATGCGACATCCCACAGCAGTGATGAGGGCTGCACCCTTGCCGCTCCCGTCCTCAGAGAGAAAGAAGTTGACATTGCACTTAGGGGCCAACTCTTTCACTGTCTGGTGCATGATCCCCGAGAAGCTGTGAATGGATAGAAAAAGACATGGTTGGTCTCGCATAACACACTTAACTTTGTTCATGCTATTGTTACACTGAAAGTAAATCAATGAAGATGTAGAACTTGATAAACGAGAATAGAACGAAGATGAGCTATACAATTTTTATTTTATAACTGCAATAAAACTACACAACCATTGCTGGCCCATACTCAACATTCACCATAATATCATTGTCAACTCGAATAACTCAGTCAATGACTGTGATACATGTTATTACAAGCCAATTGCAATCACATCATTATTACTCACTGTGGATGAAGCTTGTAGAGCGTTCCGTCCACCCCCACGGTGATGTCCATTTGGTCCAGCCCGCGGTTCTCTCGTATTTTGTCGACGACGGCGGCCATTCCAGCTCCACAGAGCTGGGCCGCCCGGTGAGACACTGTACCACACACCTCCTTGACAATGATACTGTCATCACATGTGCTGTCCAGACCTAGCTGCTGCAGAATGGACCTCACCTGCAGTAGCGCCAAGCGGTCACTGAAGGGAAAATGAAGACATTTTGTTGAGACCATTGCACAACAAAAGGTAGTTATGACACAATCAGTTACCATTTCAATCGCAGATTCAATATGGCTGCCAACCTTTCAATCTGGGAGAGGAATTTAGTTTCGAAAATGCCTCTGGTCTTTAGGGTCTCTGATATCTGCCCTCTGAAGAGGAAGCCACGCTTCGTCAAGTCGATCAGGATGTTTCGCACAATCTCCCCTAGATACATACCGCTGCACATCTTCTCATACCTGAGATGAAGAAAAAAATCAATAAATTAGTATATCTAGATCTCTAATAACAAGACTATTCAATATCAAATAAAGAGAGAGCAGCCCAGTCACCTCTGCTTGCCAGGGTTGAGTGATAAGTCATCCACAGCTCTGTCATATTCTGTCCTGATGTCATCCAGACAGCCGTTGTCCCCGAAGGCGCCCCACTCCATGTTGACACACATCCTCCCCACATCTCCCTCCACCGTCTCAATGTTCCTCATCTCCTCCATGTAACAGGCGTTGCTGCCAGTTCCTGAAACCACAAACCATACATGTTGTTATGACTGTCCTGTGATGATCACAATGGGTCAGATCAGCTTGGCAATGATTGACAATAACCAGACCTTCTCTCACCCACAGAATAGGGGAAGAGGGAACTGGGCCGGTTTGACAGGTCACACACACCCGGTTGTAAATTGCAGGAAGAAGGGGGGGGGGCTCTGTCTCCCCCTTAAGTATCAACCAAAGGAATGTCGTTGTTTCACAGACAATTTTCACGCCAAAAAATCAAACACGGTCAAAAGTGGATACTGGAACAATATTTCTAACATAACAATGTGGGGAATGGTCAGTGATTCCATAAACAAATTGTATGGACAAAATACTGTAACTTGGAAAGTAAATCCCCTTTATCTGTCAAGTTTCCATCCAATACGTTGTACATATAATATGAAACATTTGTTAAGATTAGAATGTGATTTTAGGAGGGATAAGAGAATCTATCTCCTATAAACTGTTCATAGTATGTAGCCACGCCCCGAATGAGGTCAGAGAGCGTGTCAGACTGACAGAACCGTCCCCTTTTGACGAGAGTGCATAAAAGGATTGGCAACAGAAAGTAACATTAGACCAAGAAAGACAGGGAGTTGCAGCCCACGTCTAAAGTGGTTTAAACGTTGAATCTCAGAGACCAGGAAATGTTTTTTGAAATGGTTGGAATTTTGGACCTTAACACGAGGTGAAGAAATAATTTCACGAGCTGCAACTCTTGTCCATTGTGGTCCAAATCCTGAATACCAACACAAGGGGCAAAACAAACTCCCGTCTCAGACAATCACTGTTACATCTGATTAGCTGTCCTGAGTCAAATATCTCAGCCTTTCAGAGGAGGGCTGGTTCCGACCAAACACAATAATAATAATAATAATAATGTTCTGTAGTTGTCTAGATATAGGGACATTGTTACTCTCGCAATCAGCTGTTATTCTGATAATTCCTACTTTCACTTGTCCTCTCCGTCACTCAAATCTATATTGCCATGGTCTAGAATTAGTTTTGAAAGTACTGCCCTTTGCCAGGTGCAGGAAACAAAATGTACATCGTAGAAAATAAATCGATACACCTGGACACTGTTGAGGGCTCCACAATACTTTGCGAAGACACAGGAACAGTCAACAGTGTGTACGTGTCCATTTCCTGCCCATGCTCTATCATTAGGCAGACACCATTTCGAATCAGCATTATGGAGGTGTCTGAAAACAGATGACCAACCTGCAATTAGGCCAACCTCACAGGTGGCTTCTTCATATGCACATGTCATCATGGTCCCAACTGTGTCGTTCACTACTGCCACTACGTCCAAGTCAAACTCCTGAAGTAAACACAGATGTAAAGTCACATGTACAGGACGTCTTTGGGAAACATATGCAATGGGGAGATGAGCAGAACTGAATTTATAGAAATACCACTGACAAATATTGTATCACAACTTTATAAATCATGGTAAAAACAAACAAAAAGAGCTGCCTCCAGCAACTTTTGATTGTCAATATATGCCCATAAGATCTCAGCTTGTATATATTATATACCCAAAGAACAGCCACTTACAGCAGGGGCCTTCGTTATATCTAGGGCCAAGAGATTTTCCTGCTCAGGTCCGGGCTGAGGTTAAAGAATCATGCCACCTCTCCACTTACCTCTCTCCGTTTAATCCCCTCTCTGAGAAGCCCCACAACATTCTCCCCTTCACAGTCAGTGGCCTTGAATCCTTTGGTCCAGGTGACCAGGATGCCCTGAACACAGACACAGGGATGTTCTATTAGTGATTCACACACACACTGACACGCACACACACACACACACACACTGCGTCAAGATTTAGAGGTTTGTTGGACACTCAATAAATAAATATATTAGCTACTATCTTTAGAAAACATGCAACAGGACAAACAGTGCACTTCTTTTGAGCCTAAAATGAAGAAAATCGGCACAACATTTAAAATGGGGATCCTGCCTTAGTTTTGAGAGTAATCTCTCTCTCTAATATATATATATTGTTGAGGGCTCCACAATACTTTGCGAAGACAGTCAAAAGTGTGTTTTTGTTTAATCCGACTAGAGGACATTTCTCCAAAAAGTACGATCTTTGTCCCCAAACCGTAGTCTGGCTTTTTTATGCCGGTTTTGGAGCAGTGGCTTCTTCCTTGCTGAGCGGCCTTTCAGGTCATGTCAATATAGGACTCGTTTTACTGTGGATATAGATACTTTTGTACCTGTTTCCTTCAGCATCTTCACAATGTCCTTTACTTTTGTTCTGGGATTGATTTGCACTTTTCGCACCAATGTGGAGACAGAACACACCTCCTTCCTGAGCGGTATGACAGCTGCGTGTTCCCAAGGTGTTTATACTTGAGTACTATTGTTTGTACAGATGAACGTGGTACCTTCAGGCATTTGGAAATTGCTCCTAAGGATGAATCAGACTTGTGGAGGTATACAATTTTTTTTCCTGAGGTCTTGGCTGATTACTTTTGATTTTCCCATGATGTGAAGCAAAGAGGCACTGAGTTTGAAGGTAGGCCTTGAAATACATCCACAGGTACACCTCCAATTTACTCAAATTATGTAAATTAGCCTATTATTTTCTGGAATTTTCCAAGCTGTTTAAAGGCACAGTCAACTTTGTGTACGTAAACTTCTGACACACTGGAATTGTGATACAGGGAATTATAAGTGAAATAATCTGTCTGTAAACAATGGTTGGAAAAATGACTTGTGTCATGCACAAAGTAGATGTCCTAACCGACCAAAACTATAGTTTGTTCACAAGAAATTTGTGGAGTGGTTGAAAAACAAGTTTTCATGACTCCAACCTAAGTGTATGTAAACTTCTGACTTCAACTTTATGTATGCATGTACACTAATATACACACACACACAGACACATACACACACACACACAGCAATGAGCAAGTTGTGAACAATATGTCTGAGATGTAAAAAGCTGATGAATGGCTGATTACTTTACACCTCATCCGACCCCTAGTTTAAGAAACCTTGCTGTAAAGGATGCAGTCAGCTCACCGCATCCAGGCTGGTTTGTCTACACGGGAACGAGAAGGTGAAGCCCAGAGGCAGGCGGGTGTTCTTCATGCCCATGTAGTCCAGGAAGTCAGATATGCACTGGACAATGTGGTCAAAGAGCTAGAGGGGGGGGGGGGGGAATGAAGGGTATGTTTCAACAAGCACATGTTACATTTACTTAAGTTACATAGGTAACAAAGGTTGGCTGTTAGAATGTGCTTAATGCGTGTTCTATTGTTTCTATGGAAATATAATAGAATCTGTTGCGTTTACCTTTTCTAATGTGTGAGAACATGTTTATTGTTTTGGTACAGAATGAGATAAGTCCATACTCTATTGAAAGTCCAAAACGAACTCACCTCCTCTCCGGTCCCCTGCATCACCTCCATAGGAATGGCATATATTTTGTTATGCATCTCTACTGTCCGTCGCTTGCCACTACGGATCTTCACTAACAGCACTCTAAAGTTTGTCCCTCCTAAATCCAAAGCCAAGAAATCACCCTTTTCTGGAAAACACAACATAAGAATACCATCTTTAATTAAACAAAATATTATTGGATTTTCCATTTCATTTATGAGGCGATTAAGAAAACATAAGTGATTATAAATGGTTCATAAAAGCTTATGACAAGTCTTACAATGCATTGTACTTGTTCACTTTATGTAAAGTGTTACCACTGTCATAGCCAATTGAAATTAGGGCTCAGACAAGCAGTGTGTTATCAGAGTTTAATCTCTCATTAGAATTGGATTGATTTACATCAAGGTGTGGGAGTGCTGTGCAATAATTGTGCTAGTCTTAGAAACACATTGACCTTAATCAGTGCACTGCAAGAGGGGCTGAGCCAATAAAATGCACAATGTAATGTCCTTACATGGAAAGAGGCCATCATTATACAGCAGTGTGGCAAAGCATTAAGGATCTGTCAACCTGTTGATGTGGTTCTATACTGCATGGGGATCTGTCAACCTGTTGATGTGGTTCTATACTGCATGGGGATCTGTCAACCTGTTGATGTGGTTTTATACTGCATGGAGATCTGTCAACCTGTTGATGTGGTTTTATACTGCATGGAGATCTGTCAACCTGTTGATGTGGTTCTATACTGCATGGGGATCTGTCAACCTGTTGATGTGGTTCTATACTGCATGGGGATCTGTCAACCTGTTGATGTGGTTCTATACTGCATGGAGATCTGTCAACCTGTTGATGTGGTTCTATACTGCATGGGGATCTGTCAACCTGTTGATGTGGTTCTATACTGCATGGGGATCTGTCAACCTGTTGATGTGGTTCTATACTGCATGGGGATCTGTCAACCTGTTGATGTGGTTTTATACTGCATGGAGATCTGTCAACCTGTTGATGTGGTTCTATACTGCATGGGGATCTGTCAACCTGTTGATGTGGTTTTATACTGCATGGGGATCTGTCAACCTGTTGATGTGGTTCTATACTGCATGGGGATCTGTCAACCTGTTGATGTGGTTTTATACTGCATGGAGATCTGTCAACCTGTTGATGTGGTTTTATACTGCATGGGGATCTGTCAACCTGTTGATGTGGTTTTATACTGCATGGGGATCTGTCAACCTGTTGATGTGGTTTTATACTGCATGGAGATCTGTCAACCTGTTGATGTGGTTCTATACTGCATGGGGATCTGTCAACCTGTTGATGTGGTTCTATACTGCATGGGGATCTGTCAACCTGTTGATGTGGTTTTATACTGCATGGGGATCTGTCAACCTGTTGATGTGGTTTTATACTGCATGGGGATCTGTCAACCTGTTGATGTGGTTTTATACTGCATGGGGATCTGTCAACCTGTTGATGTGGTTTTATACTGCATGGGGATCTGTCAACCTGTTGATGTGGTTTTATACACAGCATGAAGACCAGAGGAAGTGTAAAATTCCCATTGAGTTATAACGCATGTCAAATGTAATTCATCTCTAAATGTTTTGTCACAGAGCTAAACCACTGTGTTCAACAGGTAGAATCACAGCCCGGCTAACTAGTTTCAATACCAGTTGAACTTTTCTTACCTGATCCATCCGGTGTGCTGCGTACATATGTGGGCCACATCTTGACGGTGGCGCTGTCATGGGTCTTTTTCCCCAGGCCGTTCTGGATCTCCGTTCTCATCCTCTTCTTTACCTCCAGCAGCTGGTCATTGGTCAGTCTGAACTCATCCAGGGTCTCTGTGATCTGACGACGCTGGTCAGCCAGCCGGTAGGCCACGGCAGTCACCATGGCAGCGCCCTTGGAGCTGCCACTCTCTGAGAGCAGGAAGCGGACATCTGACTCGGGAACTAGGCGGCGGACGGTTTTGTGGAGACGCCGGGCATATCTGAAGAGATGGGCAGGGAGATTCTTAGCCAGACCAAAATCCTGACCTTAGACTCTCATGTGTAACTCAACCTTTCATGCAACTCAACAACTCAGACTTTTTGCCCGAGTACTTAAAATATAACGTTGATATCTGTATCAGTGTCTCTTTTTTCAAAGTTCATTGTAGTATACCCCTAAACCATGACAGAATCACATATCTTCAAATCAAGGTACTCAATTAAGATTCACAATAAGAGCTAGGTACATTATGCCTTGTATCCAGGGGGCCCTCTAGTGGCACATGCTAATCACTGTATTCAGGGGGCCCTCTAGCGGTATAGGCTAAACACTGCATCCAGGGGGCCCTCTAGCGGTATAGGCTAAACACTGCATCCAGGGTGCCCTCTAGCGGTATAGGCTAAACACTGCATCCAGGGGTCCCTCAAGCGGTATAGGCTAATCACTGTATCTACGGGGCCCTCTAGCGGTATAGGCTAATCACTGTATCTACGGGGCCCTCTAGCGGTATAGGCTAATCACTGTATCTACGGGGCCCTCTTCTGGTATAGACTACTCACTGCGGGTGCATCTTGTAGAGAGAGCCGTCGATTCCCACAGTAGTGCGAAGACGAGGATTCCCTTTGTTGTCCTTTAGCCTGGAGAGGATGCCACCCAGAGTGGCAGCAATGAGGTTGGCTGATCTATGGGAGACTATGGTGCATACGTGCTGCACGGCGATGCAGTCATCTGCAGATGGTTCTACACCTAGGCGACCTAGGATCTCCTTGGCTTTGGTAAGGCCTTCTTTACTCCTGGACAATGACAGGTACCGAGAAGGGATGAGCTCAGTGGTGGTAAATAACATTAAAAGGTGTACAGTAGTAGTGTGCAGTCTTAAAACATGATACAAGTCGTCTGGACCCGAAGGAAAATAAAACTGATTGACACCTACTTTTCAATGGCAGAAACATGTTTTGTTTCAAATGTCCCTTTGGTAAGAAGTTCAGGGGTTATCCGACCCTCAAACAAAAATTCTTCTTTGGCCATCTTGACCAGGATGAGTCGCACAAGTTCGCCCATGTACATCCCACTGACCATCTTCTCAAACCTGGAGAGAAAAATACACAATACATTACTAAACACTGAGAGAAAAGGCAACACGTAAGACAACAACTACTACCAAAACACTAGACTGATATTTTCAAGTCTTCAAGTCACTCGGTAAGATCTACTTTATAGTTTAATAATAACAGCAGACATACAGCTGTTTTCCTGGATTCAGAGATCCCCGGTCAATCTCTCTGTCAAACTCTGTGCGAATGTCCTCCAGCATCCCATTGTCCCCGAAGGCTCCCCACTCTGTGTTGATGCACATCCTGCCCTCGTCTCCCTCCACCAGGTCAATGTGCCTCAGCTCCTCCATGTAGCAAGCATTAGTACCTGTGCCTGAGATGACATGATGACAAGATGACGAAGCAATGGTGAGGAAGAATCTGCCTTCAACTATTTGCAACACTGATACACAATGTTACAACACTGTACACAGCCAATAATATAACATTTGAAATATCTCTATTATTTTAAAACTTTTGTCATGTTTACTGATTGTTTATTTCCCTTGTGTTTGTTGTCTATTCCATTTGCTTTGGCAATGTAAAACATGTTTCCCATGCCAATAAAGCCTTTCAATTGAAAGACTGTTGAGTAGCTAGAGGTAAAGACTCATAATACTGACAATGAAACAGCCATTCTGAATGAAGGCGGCAAATGAATGCCAGGCTGACCTATGACAACCCCACTTCACAAAGCTGGTCGTCATAGCCACAGGTCATCATGGTTCCCACTGTGTCATTAACAACGGCCAGGACATCCACATCAATTCCCTATAAACAGTGTTGGCTGCAGTTTTAATTTACAGCTGCATGTTTTAAAATTCTGTTGTATATCCAGAAATGAAGGAGAATGAGGAAACACCAAGAGACAACATATTAGTAGCGAGAGTACTACTTCCTGTATATACAGTGTAGCTTTGTATATTCATGATGCTCCATTCTTGTGCGTTTTACTTTATTACTTGTGTTACTCTATTTTTTTTAAATAAAAAATAATAATAATTTAAACCTTTAAAAAACTTTTTTAAGCAGAATATTTTTATTTTAAGCAAGCATTTCACGGTAAAGGCTACACCCGTTGTATTCGGCGCTTGTGACAAATAACATTTCATTTAAGAGTGTAACCAATGAGCTTCAGCCCGGCTTGAACAAAACTGGGGTAAAAGGATGATAAGAAGGGAAACACTGAAATCCAAAAGCGCTGTATCTCTCTGTTGGGAGGTAAGTGGATGTCCTACCTATGATGATACCAACTTCACACCGCTGGTCATCAAAGCCACAGGTCATCATGGTTCCAACTGTGTCATTGACCACTGCCATGATGTCTGCGTCATAGTCCTGAAAAAAAGCACAGGGTTACAATTATACAACCGTGGTGCAACAGATTTCTTTCTAATCATTGCTTATGACTGAACTTCATTGTCATTGCATCAGGCAAGGATGCTTGAAAACATCAAACCTACCCCACGCTTTTTGATGGCCTTATTCAGAAGTGCCACAACGTCCATTCCCTCAACTCCACTGGCTTTAAAGCGTTTAGTCCAATTGAGCAAAAAACTCTGCAACAGACAAACAGGAAGTTAGGCTAAAGATGAATGAGCTATAATATATGAACAGTCTTTGAAACGGATACTCTTAGGTGTACTGTCCTATTGGTGTGTTCATTTTGAATCCCAGCCCCCTGTCCCTGCAGGAGGCCTTTTGCCTTTTGGTAGGCCGTCATTGTTCTTAACTGACTTGCCAAGTTAAATAAAGGTTAAAAATAAATAAATAAATAATTATCTCACCTCATTCAGTTTGGTTTGTGCACAGGGAAATGAAAAGGTGAAGCCAACTGGAAGCTTCTTGTCCTTGATATTCTGCTTCTCCATGAAGTCGCCCAGGCACTCTGCAACATGGTCGAACAGCTGCAAAAGGAAAACAATTCAGTGAGGGACATTTATCTCGAAAGCAATGTATGGACAAGGAGAGACTGCAATACACACTTTGGTTGTGTTTCCCTTGCCACTAGGCTTTCAGGGCTATCACTGACGCACTGAAAATGATTAAAAATCATTGAATAACGAAGTAAGCTTTAAACAGCATTTTTTGTTGTTGTTCGAACCCGTTACACCTTATTGTTAATTTTAATCCTGCCCACAGCACCCAAGTAATCATTTTGTAATGCCCATGGTCAACTTGGTTTGACATTTAATATCTCTATGGGGCTAGTTAGGGACGATCAGTAAATTACACATTGTACATGGGACAATATTTTAAAATGTCAATAGCTTCAAATGTCAATGACTTAAAAACCTCAAACCAACTATAAAATTGTAGAAATTCAAATATTGAAAGCATTTAATGAGACAACTAGAAGGTGTGCAACCTGAAATTATTGTCTCATTTACATTGTGCAATTTATTGACGGTCCCAAACTATCTCCAGGGATAGGCTATCCACAGTCAAACTAATTTTCGCACCCCGGCCGGCTGAAGCTAATTGGCAACATAATTGGGCTAACTCTTCCCACCTGCGAACACACACAAGAGACACCGACATCAAACCACACCCCGAAATCACCGCTGTGAAATATATTTTCAATAACAACATTTTTTCCCAGCTGTTTGAAGCTGGTGTACAAAACCGAAAGTAAAAGACGCAAAAACAAAACTTAAGAACTAAGCACAGAAATAGCACACAAAGAACCTATCTACAGCCGCTTAGACTTGCTTTCAATGCAAATGACATATCTATAACATATTTCTGTGTGAATTTGATCGGGTTACCCAAAAAGTTGCATATTGCAGTTTTAAGTCTACTTATCTCAAGTCTGAATCGGGCTCTTAGACATTTACATATGGTTTGAGTTTGAAAGTCTACTCCGTACCTGAGTGCCACTGCCATGGATGATGTCCTCAGGAGTGTCATAGACCTGGCTCTCCATCTGAACCGTCTGCTTCTTCTCATGGGACACCTTTACTCGCAGGATGCGGAAAGCCGAGCCTCCCAGATCCAGAGCAATGAAGTCCCCCTTCTCTGTAACAAGCAAAAACAATATGGATGTGTAACGTTCGTCGCATCTTCAAATGCATTTTATTATTATTCTGTGTTCCTCTGTTTTATGTACAGACGGAGTATCTTAATTTGAGCCAGTTTGCTACAGCTGGAAAATAATCCTGCAGCAACAGGAAATGTGAATTATTGTGTGGATTATAATGAATCATAATTTTTTTTGTAGGGGTTGATGCATTGCAGGAAAATTCTCCTTCAACAGGGTGTTTAAATTAAGATCCTACATCTGTACTTTGTCTTTCTAAGAACACAACCAAATAAATGTTACCCTGGTGGGATAATAAAGTTAATATAATCTAATCTAATGTGGACACAGCAAGAACATATGAGCCACTGGCCCATAGTATAGGTACGTAGGTTATAAATGTACTTCTACAGTCACATTCCCCAGAGACTGAACTCCTGGTCTTGCCCATGCCTGGGTTGACTATCCTTGTGTTGCCCATGCCTGGGTTGACTATCCTTGTGTTGCCCATGCCTGGGTTGACTATCCTTGTGTTGCCCATGCCTGGGTTGACTATCCTTGTGTTGCCCATGCCTGGGTTGACTATCCTTGGCATTGCCATGCAAGAGTATATCAGTTTGGCTAAAGCTCCTGGCAACTCTTGCCAAAACTCCGCTCTCCTGGGAATGAAAGACATTGTCAAACTGTCTTGAGAACATGTTACAATTAAAGCAGTAGTACTTTATGGGCATGACAACTTCTCCTTTGAAAACCAACAGAACTGAAAAGTAAAAAAACAAAACAAGAGGAAATGCAACATTTGAACCATAAAGACCTACTGCATATATGATCTCTTACTCCATTCACAAGCTAATACCCTGACAGTGTGATGTATGCCACATTTGCTGTGATTTACTTCAAAGTGATTGTTTGACAGGAAATGCTTTTTTTAAATTATTTTTTTTACATCCAATCCTAAAACACTGAGTGCAGACAGATTAACAACCTAATTCACCCTACTGCTGTCGCCTGACAACAATAAATCATTGCTAGGTTGGCTATCAGCTAGTTTTCACAGTCTGACAAATTGGTCTTCTGATAGGGGAAAGTGAGAAAGCTTCAACGACCACTCGTCTCTGAATTGCGCTTTCCTGAGAGCATGTTAATAGATACTTTTTAGCCTACCAGTAGTTGATTCATTAGGTAATGATTGCACTAAACAGTTGCACTAACTTCAGTCAGTGTAGCGTTGCAACATTAGGCTATGTCAAGAGGTAGTCAAACCCATTAGACTTCCTTAACTGCTTGCTTCCTTGTTAATAAATGAACAAATATTTAAAGTGTGAATGACAGCAGAATTCAGCAGCCTGGATGTTACTTATTAACACAGTAACAGTAGGAGTCTTAAAGGAGCAACTATACTGTATTTACAATATCCATCTTTATTAGTATCGTATTACTTACAAATGAAGACGCTGAAAATCACATGAAAGTATAGATGGCCTTGTGAAAAACATTGTTTGAAATCTAATTCTCCACTCCCTTCCACAATTCCCTATGGAATAAATGATTGAAGGAAGTACCATGTCACTGACCGCAGGAAACATTTGTGTTGCCGTAGCTGATAGACGTATTCCATTTAGTTGATAACACACAACACATATAGTTGATCATGTTGACCATGCTCACACATACAGCGGGGCAAAAAAGTATTTAGTCAGCCACCAATTGTGCAAGTTCTCCCACTTAAAAAGATGAGAGAGGCCTGTAAATAAATAAATAAATAAATACTTTTTTGCCCCACTGTAGCTCCCCAAGCTAATGCTTATAGGCTTCAGCTCAATGGCTTACCACAATCTTGTGGCACACAGGAGACCCGGGTTCCAACCCCGCCGGTCACACACATAACACAGCCTTCCACCGAGTACAGACGGTAGAATCAGACACTGACTGCCTGTAAAAATCTGGAGGTGGGATTATGTGTAATCTATGATGTAATCACAAGCTTTTGATAGGGTGCTGGAGGGCTTGAATATAGAATGCTTACACGCTGCAGCAAAGGCAGATTCTACCATGGTTACATGGCAAGCTTGTCGCTGCAGTAGGCCTACAGCAATTCAGACGACAACAGTTCCTTCATCATTGAATGAATGCATTGATGAACTGGATGCTTCATTTGTCAATTTGAAACAGTTGATCAAAAAATGTATCAACCTTCTGCTACTATAGATTAAGACACACCAGTTGTCACCAAATTCTAGCAAAGTTTACAAGTGTTGGACACAATAAGATGCAATTCTTCATGAATCAAACATTATTTCAACTTGCTGTATCAGGAACATCAGATAACCCTTTTCATTAAAATGGTTTGATTTGAATGTTGGCAGATCGAATGTGCTGCCAACTCATATTGACCTGCCCTGAAAGATCATAGGAGAATTGATGAGGTGAGATGTATGAGATTGTGTCCTTTAATATTGGTAAAATTAAATGTAGGTTGTACTCAGGAAATCAGATCCTCAAATGTTTATTGTGACTGTAACTCTAGCCAATGAGAGAAAAAAACTGAAACAATGCCACTTGACCATCTGGGGTGTAAATCATTCCACCGATTCTGTTGCAAAGCGTTTCTTAAACAAAAGCAAATGGAATGAAATGGGGAGGGACTTATCTGAATTTGTCCAATAAAAACTCTAATTTTAACATCTCAGGCTAATGATTACACCCCGGGATTCTTTCTCACACCTAGATGTGTAGAGATGTTCGATTTTCATTTCAGCAGTTTCTCACAGCAGGAAAATAATTCTGCAGCAGAGGAAATGTGAATTATTAATGGACATTTTTGTCGGGGTTTATAAATGTTTTGGTTGAGCTAACCTAACATATAAGGCGTAAAAGAAATGCCTGAAAATAGATCCCTTATATACTGGTCTTGACAAGAAGAAGAAAAAAACTGTTGGGGGAAGTTCTCTTCTCCACTGTTCAACCAATCCAGTAAATGTGGAGGAGGAGTTAAGATGCAGTGTTGCCTTGTTAACGTCCAAAAGCTGAAGTAGCGTCACATGGGCTGCGTTTCAAACTCATAAAAGACAGACCCTCCTCCACTCACCCTCGCCTTATGCCCTTGGGGAATCCCCGTGGCCATCTTTGTCGTTGGTCCAAATGATTAGCCAAGCAAGGGAAGTTGGCAACATAAGCCCCTCAGCCCTCGTTTTTGATCGAGTTTGCGAGTGTACAATTATGTTCACTACGGGCCTGAAACACCCCATAATTCAATTCGTGATGACTGTACATCCGCTAAGAAAACTCAGCCAAAATTTAAAACCAACATTAATATGGAGAAGTCAACATACAAGTGTAAATAAGTTAGAAATTGTGTTACTAATGCACATGATGACTCAAACACATATGATAACAGTAGATGTTTTTGTTTGGTTTAGCTTTTGGAAACGATAACTTGCGAACATAACTTTCCCTGACATCACACTCATACATCGATTTACCCGATATAGTAGGATAACTAACATTCGATGTCTGTGGATGCGTTGTCTTCTAGCCAAGATATGAAGTGTAATCATAATTGAATGTCGCGCATATAATGCACACACACAACAGTTCCATAATGACTGAAAACACAACAGTGGGATGAACGAGTGACAAATTTCCAGGCAAGAGTGGTCCATTTAAAATTGATTTATTCTTCCCTCGCTCCTTTCCCTGCAAGTGTCAACTCGTCAGACGTCATAATACGTTATCAGAGGTGTCCACTTAATTTGAGGGCTGAGGGGAGAAGGTGTGTCTTAAGTGTTTGGAATGCTGCTTGTTGGGGGACTCAGCAGAGGTCAAATCAAGTCTGATATTCGAAAGTGGAAATTACGAACTTTAGAAGCCTTTTTTAAAGCTTGAATACACTACAAGTTTGTATTTCCTGGTGTGCAGTAAATGTCCTGAAACTAATTAAGATCCTACACCAGTAACTGTACAAATCTTTAACATGTTACATCTTGTCCCCTTTAAAGAAAGGCATACATTTCCCACAATTCTTCTTCATCTGAATATCTATGCTCACCTGAACCGTCAGGAATGGACCTGACGAAGGTGGGCAGCATCTTGACGGTTGCTGTGGGGTTGGTGTCCTGGCCCAGCCCATTTCCCAGCTCCATCCTGAAGCGCTTCATGATGTCCAACAGCGTCTCGTCGGAGAAACGCATGGCGTACAGGTACTTATCGATCTGAAAGACATCAACACATCATCATCATCAATCACTCATGGCTCACATCAACACCATTATCCCAGAAACCCTAGACCCACTTAATTTGCATACCGCTCCAACAGATCCACAGATGATGCAATCTCTATTGCACTCAACATTGCCCTTTCCCACCAGGACAAAATAAACACCTATGTGAGAATGCTATTCATTGACTAAAGCTCAGCGTTCAACACCATAGTGCCCTCAAAGCTCAACACTAAGCTAAGGACCCTGGGACTAAACACCTCCCTCTGCAACTGGATCCTGGACTTCCTAACGGGCCACCCCCAGGTGGTAAGGGTAGGTAACAACACATCCTCCACATTGATCCTCAACACGGGGGCCCCTCAGGGGTGCGTGCTCAGTCCCTTCCTGTACTCCCTATTCACTCATGACTGCATGGCCAGGCACAAGTCCAACACCATCATCAAGTTTTCATATTACACAACAGTGGTAGACCTGATCACCAACAATGATGAGACAGCCTATAGGAAGGTCAGAGACCTGTCCATGTGGTGCCAGGACAACAACCTCAACATGATCAAGACAAAGGAGATGATTTTGGACTACAGGAAAAGGAGGACCAGGTGGAACAGGTTGAGAGCTTCAAGTTCCCTTGGTGTCCACATCACCAACAGACTGTCATGGTCCAAACACACTAAGACAGTTGTGAAGAGGGCACGACAAAGCCTATTCCCACACAGGAAACTGAAAAGATTTGGGTCCTCAGATCCTCAAAAGGTTTTACAGCTGCACCATCACTGCCTGGTATGGCAACTGCTCGGTCTCCGACTGCAAGGCACTACAGAGGGTAGTACGGCCCAGTACATCACTGGGGCTAAGCTTCCTGCCACCCAGGACCTCTATACCAGGCGGTGTCAGAGGAAGGCCCTAAAAATTCTCAAAGACTCCAGCTACCCTAGTCATAGACTGCACGGCAAGCGGTACCGGAGCGCTAGAGTCTAGATCCAAAAGGCTTCTTAACAGCTTCTACCACCAAGCCATAAGACTCCTGAACAGCTAATCAAAGGGCTACCCAGATACCTCTTTACGCTGCTGCTACTCTCTGTTTATTATCTATGCAGTCACTTTAACTACATGTACATATTACCTCAATTACCTCGACTAACCGGTGCCCCCGCACATCAACTTTGTATCGGTACCCCGTGTATATAGCCCCGCTATTGTTATTTTACTACTGTTGTTGAATTATTTGTTACTTTCTATTTTAAAAAATTTACTTAACACATATTTCTATTAAAACTTCATTGTTGGTTAAGGGCTTGTAAGTAAGCATTTCACTGTAAGGTCTACCTACACCTGTTGTATTCAGCATTTCACTGTAAGGTCTACCTACACCTGTTGTATTCAGCGCATGTGACAAATAAGGTTTGATTTGACAGCCACCTTCTTCTTGAGGGAAATGTTTTATTCAGTTTAATCCACTCATCCTTCATACATCAACATTCAAAACATTAAGATTATTTTATCTGCTTTCTCCTTGAAAGGGAACACAATGGGCTCACAAACGACACCAAAAGTTACAAAACATTCAAGTAATACTAGTAATTCAGCTGTCCTTTTACATACTGGGCCTAGTGACATGAAGGCCACACCTCTGACCCTTAATCTTGGGAGAGTGAGCCGTTCTCTCTAAAGCCTTTCCACATCTGTCCATGTGAATGAAGGCAGCACTAGTGAAATAAAACAGGAGTTTATTTGAGGACAGAGCTCTATTGAGCTACCTCGAGACATTCCAGTAACGAGCTAGACAGTACCGGTCTGTAACAAGAGGAATAAAACTGAAAGGAATTTATGTGAGATATAAAATGATTGGGTTAGCACTAACTGTATAAACTTTACTATTTCCAATGGAGGAAATATAAAAAGCAAGTCATGATGATTGTCATACAGAACATAGTCAGCATTGCTATAAAAAAATTAGTAACACACACCATACAGTGCCTTCACACCCCTTGACTTTTTACACATTTTGTTGTGTAACAGCCTGGTTCAGATTGAGGAAAAAAAATAAAACACATATATGCAAATATTGTACAATCCAGGTGTGCAAAGCTCTCAGAGACTTACCCAGAAAGACTCAAAAACGGTCCTCGCTGCCAAATGTGATTCTAGCATTTATTGTCTCAGGGATGTGAATACTTAAGTACATTTTCAATAAACTTGCTGAAATGTATAAAAACATGTTGTTTTCACTTTGTCATTATTGGGTATTGTATTTAATACATTTTCTAATCAGGCTGAAACAAATCAACATTGTGGAATAAGTCAAGAGGTATGAATACTTTCTGAAGGCACTAAATATATCAGTCATTTAAGAAGAATGCGTGGAGTTCCTGTTCCAGTGGTTAAATATTACACATATTTCCTGTTCTAACCATTTCATCAGCCTTGAGATTAGGCTGATGACATTTGGTAATACGTTTTTTTTACAAACATGTAGTATTATTTATTGTAGTTTTGTAGACACAATTAACCCTGTAAAGAATGCTTGGCATTGACTAAAAATGGCTGCCTGTTGAACCTTCATTGCACTGTGTTCAGAACACCGTTTGAGAGTTTAACCTGATAACCAAATGTAATATGGGTGTGTTTCTCTAGCCACAAGCTAAAAGCCTTCGAGTATGCCAAACAAATATTTAGATATGTCAATGTTTTTAAACTACCACAGCACACATCGCAATAAAGGAGTGAGGATATGTAAACTTAGCTTTCACTGGTGACTTTTTACAGTCATCACATTGTTTCCTGTTTCCTAAAGATGTAGAATGGGAGTGTGGCCTATTAGCACGTAGGACATATTAATCACGTAAATGAGTCAGTACAAATACACACAATCTATGTGATACCTATGCCGCATTCCTTATCCTTGATCATATTGCACATACTGTCAAAAAAAAGTGAGAGGATATTGCACAATTAAGGAAGATTGGATTGTACAACACCTAAATGTTTTAGATTCCTTTCTAGAGTTGCGTCAATTGAGAACACATGGGTTCTCTTTCTAGCAGTTTCCTACATTAACTGAGTTGATGACCAAAACAGCAGATTTAGAGGGGGAAATAACTCTAAAAAAATATGTACTTGCAGCTGACCAAACACGTAAAAGCACATACATCTTTTGATCGCTGTTTTGGCCTGTTACAAAACACTAGTTGAGCCCAACAACTTGCAACGGAATGTTTCATTAATTAGCACTACAAGTCATGCAGCAGCACATCTCAGACATCCACACAAATAACCTTCAGAGAATATATAACCTGTACCTCCCTGTAATTTGTTTACACGGATGTGCCAGAGAAATCTAAAGATGTTTGATACTTCTGAATAATTGCTGGTTTTAATCTAGTGACATTACATTTACCACAAGGATATAGGCTTGCCAGCTAGAGTATGTACTTGCTAGCTTTTCTTTAGGCACATTTGCCACTAACACACCCTAGCCAGTAGTCCTACAACAGCCAAGAGAGGAGGTATGGGGCAGTTCCAACATGCACATTCTCAACGTTTGCATTCCTTTCTCTCTCAACAATGACAGAGTGAAATCATTACAGCAAGGGCCTCCAGGAAGCTGGTGGAGGCAATGTCATTCGGTGGCTGAAACCTGACCCTCTGCTTATAAGAGGTGGGTAGCTTTAGATGCTCCTGACCTCTCACAGGGTTAGAGTTACCACACCCTACACATTCATTCACAACAGACGTGGAAAAACCCGTGGCCCACTGCTCAGGGCAGCCCACATCCTGGTTTCAAGGACATTGCATTGGTACAGACAAGATGCCCTGACCAACACTGTAAACGCTGCTGCACGCTATCACAACACAGGGAAACGTAACCATGACTCTAGTCAGAGAGAATCTGGGGGCACTCGATAAGCCCAGGGCTTCAGATTATGTCACATTTTGTCACATGGCCCTGAGCTCTGTGCCTCAAAGCTGTCCTATTTTTAGGAGGAAGGTAGCAACAGCTCTTCCTGCTGTTGCAAGGTCCCTACAGGGCACTCACCTTTTTGACTTTATCATCCTTCAACTCAGTGAAGAAGTAGGCCAGAAGCTGTGCTGCTATCATCCTGTCCACCGATGTGGTGAAGTAGAAATGGAGAGCTAAAAAAAGGCAAATCCCTATAGTCTCTTCTCACTGGTGAGGAGGTTAAAACAAGCTCACAGTTTCAAACAAAGCAGTCATGTATGGGGCTCCTACACAGATCAGTACTATCGCAACACTCTCTCCCTGGGTCCAGGAAGTCAGACTATGTGGAGTAAGTTTAGCTTGCATGAGATGCACGCAGTAGGGGGGCCGGGATGGGGACTGGTTTAAGCCCTTCCTTCTGCCTGTGCTCTGATTGGCTGAACTGCTGAAGCCGGGGCCTCCCGGGCAGAACCCAGCCGAAAGGGTGGCTGGCTGGCTGCCTGCAGTACACACTCTCTTTCACAAGAACATCGGGTGGGGGAGGAAACAAGGAAGTAGAGGAGAGAGGAGGAGGGGAAAAAGAGAACCGGTCTCAATCCTTTTTTTTAAACCAACAGGCATGTTCAGCACGTTGCTGTGGTGATGGCTCATAGGGGTTAAACAGTAGGCAGGGAGGGGTTAGGTTACGTTGAATTGTCCTTGCTCTTGGGTTGAGCCTGTATCACTCGAGTGTCCTCCTCTGACCCCCAAAGCGCTTTTTCTCTTTTTCTCTTTATGTTGTCAGGGAGCTCTGTAAGCTGACTAATATATTTCTCTGGACTGCCCCTACTGGAGGCTGCTGCTGTCTGTTACTGCACTGCTGCCTACAATGGGCAGTGGTACAAGCTTCCTGAAGGACACTTGTAGGGTGTTGTAAAGGTTTAAGATGTGGCTTAGAGGTCCAGTTGTGTTGCAATGGCAAAGCAACTGACTGTATGACCACTACAAATTAATAATACGTTTGATTTTCAAATATACACAAAACAGAGAAAAAAAACGAGTTTTGTGTATTTTGCTAAGTCTGTTGTTAACAATTTAGAACGTACCCCTGCTAAATAAGGAATTCAGGCTGAATCCAGGTTACGTTTTGTTCTCTGTCTCACACACAGTGAGTGGTGTGTATAAATGGATGTGGTTCAGCTCACGAGGGTCAGATGACACACCCCTGACGTGTGCTATTCTCTGGAACACGAGTCCTCTATCCAACCTCTCCCCCACACCTCCCTGCTCCCCTCCCAACTGCTGTAATTGAGCAGGAGGGATTGTCACTGCATTTGTCTGGTAACTGCAGAGCTACCAGGGGAAGTTAAGTCATCAGGGGAAGTTAAGTTCTCTCTCACTCACTTCTTTTGAACAAGGTTCAGGGTTTTTGAACAAGGTTCAGAGTTTGCTCACACACTTTCTTTGGACACTGTGCTAACAAACCTTAAAACGAGCTTCAACGCCCTACAACACTCATTCTTTGGCCTCCAACTACTCTTAAAATGCTAGTAAAAGTAAATGCATGCTCTTCAACCGATCAAGAGCTCACATCCGCCCACCCGACTAACACCACTACTCTGGACGGTTCTGACTTAGAATATGTGGACAACTACAAATATCTAGGTGTCTGGTTAGACTGTAAACTCTCCTTCCAGACTCACATTAAGCATCTCCAATCCAAAATTACATCTAGAATTGTCTTCCTATTTCGCAACAAAGCCTCCTTCATTCATGCTGCCAAACATACTCCCGTAAAACTGACTATCCTACCGATCCTTGATTTCGGCGATGTCATTTACAAAATAGCCTCCAACACTCTACTCAGCAAATTGGATGTAGTCTATCACAGCGCCATCCGTTTTGTCACTAAAGCCCCATATTCTACCTACCTCTGCGATCTGTATGCTCTCGTTGGCTGGCCCTCGCTACATATTCGTCGCCAAACCCACTGGCTCCAGGTCATCTATAAGTCTTTGCTAGGTAAAGCCAGACCTTATCTCAGCTCACTGGTCACCATAGCAACACCCACCCGTGGCACGTGCTCCAGCAGGTATATTTCACTGGCCATCCCCAAAGCCAACACCTCCTTTCTCCGCCTTTCCTTCCAGTGCTCTGCTGCCAATGACTGGAACAAATTGCAAAAATCAGAAGCTGGAGACTTAATATCTCCCTCTCTAACTTTAAGCATTTGCTGTCAGAGCAGTTTGCCGATCACTGTACCTGTACACAGCCCATCTGTAAAAAGAACACCCAACTACCTCATCCCCATGTTGTTTTTGTTGTTGCTCTTTTGCACCCCAGTATCTCTACTTGCACATCATCATCTACACATCTATCACTCCAGTGTTAATGATAAATTGTAATTATTTCACCACTATGGCCTATTTATTGCCTTACCTCCCTAATCTTACTATATTTGCACACACTGTACATAGATTTTTCTATTGTGTTATTGACTGTACGTTTGTTTATCCCATGTGTAACTGGGTTGTTGTTCTTGGTCGCACTGCTTTGTTTTATCTTGGCCAGGTTGCAGTTGTAAATGAGAACTTGTGTCAACTGGCCTACCTGGCTAAATAAAAGTGAAATAAAAATAGAATTAAAATATATTTCAGAATTTAGAAATAGTGATAGAAGAACAGGTTGACGGGGGAAATGTGTGTGTGTGTGGGGAACGTTAGAGAGAGACAGAGACTGAAAGCAGGGTAGAGAGAGGGCTCCAGCACACCTGCTGAACTCAATCATCGGTTTACAATTTTAAAGACAATGAAAGCAGATCTGTTACCATGTAGTTAACGCTTCAGTATTCACAGAAACCTAAATCCACTAGGCTTGGGTTTTCCATCAATACTAATAAAACAGGGAATTCATTCAAAATGTTAAAACGTATTACTCAGCTATAGTATACTATAGAGGCTGAGGTGTGATTGTTACATATTGGATATGCATGCACAGACACACAACCAATCAACACAGACTTCACAAACATAAAGTGATTTCCTGTCAGTGGCAGTTTCAGTTAGAATCACCATGGTGACAACCTAAATGATGTTTACACAGTAGATAACGGAGAGGAAATGTTCCTCCAAAGAGCTGGGATGAGTAGGAATTCACACTGAGCAATAGAATGGGATTTTGATCATGTGCAATGTATGAGTCACGTTTTATGAGGTGACCATTCAAATATTCACTTTATTTTACAGCCACACATAGAGTGAACAGTTTGAACCTGGTGGGGAGAAAATCACAATAATATGTGTCCCCCTATGCTGGGGTATTCATTTTAGATTTAAAAATATATATATATATATATATATATATATATTAATATTATATATATTATTTTTTACAGAAATGTTGAAATACTAGAAGTAATACTGTAACACAAATAATTTGCATTATACTTGTATATACTTGTCTATTGTCACATAAGTGATTCAGTTCGAGTGGTCCACAGAAGGTCAGTGGTGTTCATCAACAAAACATATTCAGGCAATGTTGTGAATAAGCCATGTACATCAATTTTCATACAAATTATCCAGCTCCCAACTTTTCTATCTATCACACAGCTAATGCCTTATGTTCCTGTCCAAGAATCCAATTAACAAACACTCACTACGATATTAAGCAATGGCTTCAGTTGAATTTGCTTTATTCAGCTAACTATAATGCACATTCATGATAAGCCTAGCATATCCCTCCACTTAATGAGATAGTTGAGTGATACGTACAGTAGGATGTGGTAAAATATCTGCATCATCTCTCACTTCGTCTATCTTCAATCTCTTCATGTTCTCCGTGGTTGAAGGAAAAGGGAAAGTCTTCTCCTCAATAAGATTAGGTAATCTCAAAGTAAATCAGTGCTACCAACTTGTTCCTCCAGATAGGATTGGCCGGGATTTGAGAGAGGGTGATTCATTATATAATCAAATGGTGACTATGCTACTTTGCCGGGCCCAGTGTGTCTGCAGTCCTTCAGAATCACATATCTATGCTAATTCGCCGGGGCCAGGGTGTCTGCAGTCCTTCAGAATCACATATCTATGCTAATTCCCCTTGTAATACTGTATTTCTAACTGAAAGCTCTTATTGTTACAACATGAAAAAAAACAAGACTACTGAATGAATGCACCCAAATATCTTCAGCCAAAGGAGCAACAAAGGCTTCATTAAATCTGCCAGACACCTTGCCTCTCTTTAGAAATGCACAAAGAAATCACAGGTTGGCCCAATGCCATCTAGGGGACCATCACAATTCTTAAAATAGTCATAATCATCCTATACATTGAGGGGGCATGTACAGTATGTAAGTACATAGTGCTGTTTACATACTGGTTTTGCAAGTGTGACCTACAGCATGCAGCAGCCCCTAAACCTGAATGAGCTGAATCATTAACCCAGGAGGCTAGGTCGTTACTAGGACAGAGAGGGATTACCGTGAGCAAGGTTTTCCCTCTACTACTGTGTATGGTCTTATGACGTAGCATGCAGCAGCCCTGGTTTAACTCTTCTATTTAATCCCACTAGGGGTCTAATTTAGCCAGCATACAGTTGAAGTCAGAAGTTTACATACACCTTAACCAAATAGATTTAAACTCAGTTTTTCACAATTCCTGACATTTAATCAGAGTAAAAATTACCTGTTTTAGGTCAGTTAGGATCACCACTTTATTTTAAGAATATGAAATGTAAGAATAATAGTACATACAAGCTGAAATAAATCATTATATTTCTTTCATCACATTCCCAGTGGGTCATAAGTTTACATACACACTATTAGTATTTGGTAGCATTGCCTTTAAATTGTTTAACATGCAGTGAGCCTTTCACAAGCTTCCCACAATAAGTTGGCTGAATTTTGGACCATTCCTCCTGAGAGAGCTGATGTAACTGAGCTAGGTTTGTAGGCCTCCTTGCTCACACACGCTTTTTCAGTTGTGCCCAAACATTTTCTATAGGATTGAGGTCAGGGCTTTGTGACGGCCACTCCAATACCGTGACTTTGTTGTCCTTAAGTCATTTTGCCACAACGTTGGAAGTATACTAGGGGTCATTGTCCATTTGGAAGACCCATTTGCGACCAAGCTTTAACTTCCTGATGGATGTCTTGAGATGTAGCTTCAATATATGCACATCATTTTCCTACCTCATGATGCCATCTATTTTGTGAAGTGCACCAGGTCCTCCTGCAGCAAAGCATTCCCACAACATGATGCTGCCACCCCCATGCTTCACTGTTGGGATGGTGTTCTTCGGCTTGGAAGCCTCCCCCTTTTTCCTCCAAACATAACGATGGTCATTATGGCCAAACAGTTCGATTTTTGTTTCATCAGACCAGAGGACATTTCTCCAAAAAGTACAATCTTTGTCCCCATGTGCAGTTGCAAACCGTAGTCTGGTTTATGGCGGTTTTGGAGCAGTGGCTTCTTCCTTGCTGAGCGGACTTTCAGGTTGTCAATATAGGACTCATTTTACTGTGGATATAGATATTTTTGTACCTGTTTCCTCACAGCACCTGCACAAGGCTCTTTGCTGTTGTTCTGGGATTGATTTGCACTTTTCACACCAAAATAAGTTCATCTCTAGAAGACTAGAGCGTTATGACGGCTGTGTGGTGCCATGGTGTTTATACTTGCGTACTGTTGTTTGTACAGATGAACATGGTACCTTCAGGCGTTTGGAAATTGCTCCCAAGGATGAACCAGACTTGTGGAGGTATACCATTTTTTTCCTGAGGTCTTGGTTAATTTATTTTGATTTTCCCATGATGTCAAGCAAAGAGGCACTGGGTTTGAAGGTACGCCTTGAAATACATCCACAGGTACACCTCCAATTGACTCAAATGATGTCAATTAGCCTATCAGAAGCTTCTAAAGTCATGACATAATTTTTTGGAATTTTCCAAGCTGTTTAAAGGCACAGTCAACTTAGTGTATGTAAACTTCCGCCCCACTGGAATTGTGATACAGTGAATTATAAGTGAAATAATCTGACTGTAAACAATTGCTGGTAAAATTACTTGTGTCATGCACAAAGTAGATGTCCTAACCAACTTGCCAAAACTATAGTTTGTTAACAAGAAATGAGTGGTTGAAAAACTAGTTTTAATGACTCCAACCTAAGTGTATCTAAACTTCCGACTTCAACTGTAATAGGGGACATTCCAATGTTGTAACACAGGATATGAATAAAAATGAATCACTTTTACCTGACTGTGTAATTTAATCCTACAGGAGGTGAAAATGTAATATAGATTTGTAAAACATTGGTAAGTGTCAATATGTCTTACTCAACACATGCTAAATACTAAGAAATTAGGTTTCCTCAGAGGTTCTTTGGGAAGGGTGATGGGTCAGTGTGGTTCCACAAAGAACCCTTTGAGTACTTGAATGGTTCCTTGCAGTTCAAAAAAAATGTTCTTTCCTCTTTTAGTGGCATTTCAAATGTAGGGGTGGCGGCTCATTGGAATATTTTGGGGTATGGTTTGAGCACTGCTCGTTTTGTGCAACCATGAGTGAGCGTGTCATTCCAGTTTATCAATTCTGTTGCGTTATGCAATTATTACATGTTAGATAAAAGACAATGGACAGTAATGGTGTCTTGTGAAAGACTCACAAATGGCCTTGTGTCAATCTAATTCAATAGTTATCAAGTATCTCTGTTCCGGAGCTAGCACAACTGATTCAACTTGATAATAAACACAATAATAAAACCTATGGAATTTTAACAATGTAATCAAGAATAAAAAAGCTTGTATTGTTCTTAACTTTTTAGATTGAGAAAGGTTATTTATAGAACCATTTTCCATAAAGATTCTATAAAGAGCTATAAAAAGGGTTCTATATAGCACCAAAAAGGGTTGTAACCATAGCGGAACCCTTTTTTGGTGCGATATAGAACCTTGATGGTTCTTTATAGAACCTTAGGTAAGGGTTATTTATAGCGCAATACAGGTTCCATTTAGAACCTTATGAGCATGGTTCTTTACAGAACCTTAAAAAAAGGTTCCATATAGATCCTTTGATAGGACAAACTCCACGAGACACTGCGGCGCCAGAGCCTTGACTGTGCCCTTGAGGATTCTGGAGAAGCTGAACAGTTCAAGAGGTACTGTGTAAGATGTGTTCTGTTGTGCTTTAAAACTGTGCCAAAGTCTGGACTATGTGTTAGTTTGACTCCAAACTACATGTTGTCAAAGTATGGACTAGGTGTTAGTTTGACTCCTGACTACATGTTGTAACTGGCTACGAGACTATTGCAGCTCTGTGCATGTAACATTTATTGACAATTTAGATAGCTGCTGGAAACAAACCTTGTTTAATAAGGAGGATGGGATCCACCCAAATCATTTGAGTTCCTGGATCCTTTCACAGCATTATAAAGCTGTGTTGAGACAATGACTTATCAATGACCTAAGCCCAGCTCAATTAATCCCTGCCATTGTGTCACTGAGTTGTTATAATCCTTCAGCAAATGTACATTATCCCAGGTACGTTGGAAGACACAATGTAAGGAACCTAATTTGTCCCCCTAACTGCACTGAATGACTCTGCTAATCCTACAACTATTGTATGCAGTAATCATGTGCTTATGACCCAGAGTTATACTGTTAGCACTGAGGCAGTGTGCCCTAGTAGGAAGTCCAGTGTGTGCAGCTCACCCTGCACTAACATAAATAGCATCAGCATGTCTACTTCTGCTAAGCTTCCCAGTAAAGCAATGAAAACAATCAAGCATCCCAGAAAAGCTTAAGAAACAAGAATAGCTTAAGAAACAAGGCTCATGAAATCAATACTTTACTAGTAACAGATGACATTCATATTCTGACAATCTCTGAAACTAACTTAGATAATAATTTGATGATACAGTGGTGGCAATACATGGTTATAACATCTACAGAAAAGACAGTAACTCCAAAGGTAGAGGTGTTGCCGTTTATATTCAGAACCACATTCCTGTAAAGCTTAGAGAGGATCTCATGTTAAATACGGTTGAAGTAATATGGCTACAGGTTCATCTGTCTCACCTAAAGCCCATTCTGGTGGGAAGCTGCTATAGACCACCAAGTGCTAACAGTCAGTATCTGGATAACATGTGTGAAATACTTGATAATGTATGTGACATCAACAGTGAGGTATATTTTCTGGGTGATTTAAATATTGACTGGCTTTCATCAAGCTGCCCACTAAAGAAAAAGCTTCAAACTATAACTAGTGCCTGCAACCTGGTTCAGGTTATCAGTCAACCTACCAGGTTAGTTACAAAGAGCACATGAATGAAATCATCAACATCACATCTTTACTAATGCTGCAGAAATTAGGTGAGTAGAATGAGCCCACTGAAGAACCTCAGAACGAACTGAATCTGGCCCAAACACATCCTTACAAGGGCTGTTTCTAGGATCAGGCTGGTTTAGCTGAGCCTGACGAACACGGGACTCAATCTCCCAGGAGACGGCAGCAACGATGCAGGAGGAAAGCATCATGGTCTCAGGCTCTGAACTTTTGTTGTTTGCGGTGAACTGACGAGAGACGGCATCAGGCTTGGTATTCTTAGATCCGGGGCGATAAGTGAGTGTGAAGTTTAATCTTCCAAAAAACTATGCCCATCTGGCCTGCCGAGAGTTGGGACGTTTGGCAGTCTGGATGGAGGCTAGATTTTTATGATCTGTACACACAATGAAGGGAAGAACTGAACGCTCTAACCAGTGACGCCACTCCTCAAGAGCCAGCTTAACAGTCAAGTTCCAGGTTGCCAACGTCAACATTTCTCTCTGCAGGTGAGAGCTTGCGGGACAAGGCACAAGGATGAAGCTTCTGATCCACGGGAGAACGTTGAGACAGGACTGCACCTACCCCGGTATCGGAAGCATCCACCTCGAGGTCAAACTGGAGTTCTGGGTCTGGCTGGGTAAGGATTGGAGTAGAAGTAAAGCGGTGCTTCAGTTCCCAGAATGCTGCCTCTGACTCAGGGGACCAGAGTCAGAGGACCAGAGTCAGAGGCAGCATAAACCAGGTCTGCTGTTTATTTGAGCAATATGAGACAGAACGGAGAGATTGAGAGATTGACTTCATCACTACTTGTTTTTGTAAAAAAGTGTAGACATGCTGAATGCACCGAGGTGTCTGTTTAAACTACCAGCACACAGCTCAGACACCCATGCATACCCCACAAGACATGCCACCAAATGTCTCTTCACAATCCCCAAATGAAGACTATGGTAGGCGCACAGTACTACATAAAGCCATGGCTATGTGGAACTCTATTCCACATCAGGTAACTGATGCAACTAGTACAGTTATTCCCAAACTGGGGTGCGCGCAATGCCGTCGGGGGTAAGTCAAATAAAAAAATATAGTCCATTTATATTTTCCAACTGGGCTATACATTTGGGTGAGGTTTTTTTCTTGCCCGAGTAGCCTTGTTTCACTGCCAAAAATAAAATTAAACCATCTAGTGTTCATCGAAATAACAACACAATGTCAAATACAGCTAGCGTAGTCAAATAATTAACATCTAATCACATTAACCGTTACTCTCTCGTGGGAATTCCACTAACGTTTGCTCGAAAATGGATAAATGGTTCAAAAAAAGTAAGGCCCGCATCCATAGAGACACATACCAGCTCTACTGGTGGTACTGCTACTACCGGCAGTACTACACCTGCACCTGTCAACAACACAAGTTCTGCTTCCACGAGCACATCCATAGAGACACATACCAGCTCTACTGGTAGTACTGCTACTACCGGCAGTACTACACCTGCACCTGTCAACAACACAAGTTCTGCTTCCACGAGCACATCCATAGAGACACATACCAGCTCTACTGGTGGTACTGCTACTACCGGCAGTACTACACCTGCACCTGTCAACAACACAAGTTCTGCTTCCACGAGCACATCCATAGAGACACATACCAGCTCTACTGGTAGTACTGCTACTACCGGCAGTACTACACCTGCACCTGTCAACAACACAAGTTCTGCTTCCACGAGCACATCCATAGAGACACATACCAGCTCTACTGGTGGTACTGCTACTACCGGCAGTACTACACCTGCACCTGTCAACAACACAAGTTCTGCTTCCACGAGCACATCCATAGAGACACATGCCAGCTCTACTGGTAGTACTGCTACTACCGGCAGTACTACACCTGCACCTGTCAACAACACAAGTTCTGCTTCCACGAGCACATCCATAGAGACACATGCCAGCTCTACTGGTGGTACTGCTACTACCGGCAGTACTACACCTGCACCTGTCAACAACACAAGTTCTGCTTCCACGAGCACATCCATAGAGACACATACCAGCTCTACTGGTAGTACTGCTACTACCGGCAGTACTACACCTGCACCTGTCAACAACACAAGTTCTGCTTCCACGAGCACATCCATAGAGACACATACCAGCTCTACTGGTAGTACTGCTACTACCGGCAGTACTACACCTGCACCTGTCAACAACACAAGTTCTGCTTCCACGAGCACATCCATAGAGACACATACCAGCTCTACTGGTAGTACTGCTACTACCGGCAGTACTACACCTGCACCTGTCAACAACACAAGTTCTGCTTCCACGAGCACATCCATAGAGACACATACCAGCTCTACTGGTGGTACTGCTACTACCGGCAGTACTACACCTGCACCTGTCAACAACACAAGTTCTGCTTCCACGAGCACATCCATAGAGACACATACCAGCTCTACTGGTGGTACTGCTACTACCGGCAGTACTACACCTGCACCTGTCAACAACACAAGTTCTGCTTCCACGAGCACATCCATAGAGACACATACCAGCTCTACTGGTGGTACTGCTACTACCGGCAGTACTACACCTGCACCTGTCAACAACACAAGTTCTGCTTCCACGAGCACATCCATAGAGACACATGCCAGCTCTACTGGTGGTACTGCTACTACCGGCAGTACTACACCTGCACCTGTCAACAACACAAGTTCTGCTTCCACGAGCACATCCATAGAGACACATACCAGCTCTACTGGTAGTACTGCTACTACCGGCAGTACTACACCTGCACCTGTCAACAACACAAGTTCTGCTTCCACGAGCACATCCATAGAGACACATACCAGCTCTACTGGTAGTACTGCTACTACCGGCAGTACTACACCTGCACCTGTCAACAACACAAGTTCTGCTTCCACGAGCACATCCATAGAGACACATACCAGCTCTACTGGTAGTACTGCTACTACCGGCAGTACTACACCTGCACCTGTCAACAACACAAGTTCTGCTTCCACGAGCACATCCATAGAGACACATACCAGCTCTACTGGTGGTACTGCTACTACCGGCAGTACTACACCTGCACCTGTCAACAACACAAGTTCTGCTTCCACGAGCACATCCATAGAGACACATACCAGCTCTACTGGTAGTACTGCTACTACCGTCAGTACTACACCTGCACCTGTCAACAACACAAGTTCTGCTTCCACGAGCACATCCATAGAGACACATACCAGCTCTACTGGTAGTACTGCTACTACCGGCAGTACTACACCTGCACCTGTCAACAACACAAGTTCTGCTTCCACGAGCACATCCATAGAGACACATACCAGCTCTACTGGTAGTACTGCTACTACCGGCAGTACTACACCTGCACCTGTCAACAACACAAGTTCTGCTTCCACGAGCACATCCATAGAGACACATACCAGCTCTACTGGTGGTACTGCTACTACCGGCAGTACTACACCTGCACCTGTCAACAACACAAGTTCTGCTTCCACGAGCACATCCATAGAGACACATACCAGCTCTACTGGTAGTACTGCTACTACCAGCAGTACTACACCTGCACCTGTCAACAACACAAGTTCTGCTTCCACGAGCACATCCATAGAGACACATACCAGCTCTACTGGTAGTACTGCTACTACCGGCAGTACTACACCTGCACCTGTCAACGACACAAGTTCTGCTTCCACGAGCACATCCATAGAGACACATACCAGCTCTACTGGTGGTACTGCTACTACCGGCAGTACTACACCTGCACCTGTCAACGACACAAGTTCTGCTTCCACGAGCACATCCATAGAGACACATACCAGCTCTACTGGTAGTACTGCTACTACCGGCAGTACTACACCTGCACCTGTCAACGACACAAGTTCTGCTTCCACGAGCACATCCATAGAGACACATACCAGCTCTACTGGTGGTACTGCTACTACCGGCAGTACTACACCTGCACCTGTCAACGACACAAGTTCTGCTTCCACGAGCACATCCATAGAGACACATACCAGCTCTACTGGTAGTACTGCTACTACCGGCAGTACTACACCTGCACCTGTCAACGACACAAGTTCTGCTTCCACGAGCACATCCATAGAGACACATACCAGCTCTACTGGTAGTACTGCTACTACCGGCAGTACTACACCTGCACCTGTCAACAACACAAGTTCTGCTTCCACGAGCACATCCATAGAGACACATACCAGCTCTACTGGTAGTACTGCTACTACCAGCAGTACTACACCTGCACCTGTCAACAACACAAGTTCTGCTTCCACGAGCACATCCATAGAGACACATACCAGCTCTACTGGTAGTACTGCTACTACCGGCAGTACTACACCTGCACCTGTCAACAACACAAGTTCTGCTTCCACGAGCACATCCATAGAGACACATACCAGCTCTACTGGTAGTACTGCTACTACCAGCAGTACTACACCTGCACCTGTCAACAACACAAGTTCTGCTTCCACGAGCACATCCATAGAGACACATACCAGCTCTACTGGTAGTACTGCTACTACCGGCAGTACTACACCTGCACCTGTCAACAACACAAGTTCTGCTTCCACGAGCACATCCATAGAGACACATACCAGCTCTACTGGTAGTACTGCTACTACCGGCAGTACTACACCTGCACCTGTCAACAACACAAGTTCTGCTTCCACGAGCACATCCATAGAGACACATACCAGCTCTACTGGTAGTACTGCTACTACCGGCAGTACTACACCTGCACCTGTCAACAACACAAGTTCTGCTTCCACGAGCACATCCATAGAGACACATACCAGCTCTACTGGTAGTACTGCTACTACCGGCAGTACTACACCTGCACCTGTCAACAACACAAGTTCTGCTTCCACGAGCACATCCATAGAGACACATGCCAGCTCTACTGGTAGTACTGCTACTACCGGCAGTACTACACCTGCACCTGTCAACAACACAAGTTCTGCTTCCACGAGCACATCCATAGAGACACATGCCAGCTCTACTGGTAGTACTGCTACTACCGGCAGTACTACACCTGCACCTGTCAACAACACAAGTTCTGCTTCCACGAGCACATCCATAGAGACACATACCAGCTCTACTGGTAGTACTGCTACTACCGGCAGTACTACACCTGCACCTGTCAACAACACAAGTTCTGCTTCCACGAGCACATCCATAGAGACACATGCCAGCTCTACTGGTAGTACTGCTACTACCGGCAGTACTACACCTGCACCTGTCAACAACACAAGTTCTGCTTCCACGAGCACATCCATAGAGACACATACCAGCTCTACTGGTAGTACTGCTACTACCGGCAGTACTACACCTGCACCTGTCAACAACACAAGTTCTGCTTCCACGAGCACATCCATAGAGACACATGCCAGCTCTACTGGTAGTACTGCTACTACCGGCAGTACTACACCTGCACCTGTCAACAACACAAGTTCTGCTTCCACGAGCACATCCATAGAGACACATACCAGCTCTACTGGTAGTACTGCTACTACCGGCAGTACTACACCTGCACCTGTCAACAACACAAGTTGTTCTGCTTCCACGAGCACATCCATAGAGACACATACCAGCTCTACTGGTAGTACTGCTACTACCGGCAGTACTACACCTGCACCTGTCAACAACACAAGTTCTGCTTCCACGAGCACATCCATAGAGACACATACCAGCTCTACTGGTAGTACTGCTACTACCGGCAGTACTACACCTGCACCTGTCAACAACACAAGTTGTTCTGCTTCCACGAGCACATCCATAGAGACACATGCCAGCTCTACTGGTAGTACTGCTACTACCGGCAGTACTACACCTGCACCTGTCAACAACACAAGTTCTGCTTCCACGAGCACATCCATAGAGACACATACCAGCTCTACTGGTAGTACTGCTACTACCAGCAGTACTACACCTGCACCTGTCAACAACACAAGTTCTGCTTCCACGAGCACATCCATAGAGACACATACCAGCTCTACTGGTAGTACTGCTACTACCGGCAGTACTACACCTGCACCTGTCAACAACACAAGTTCTGCTTCCACGAGCACATCCAATACTATCAGTAATTCTTAATTTGTTGTTAGCACAGCTAGCATGGACACTGACAGTTGTGAACCTGATGCAGCCAAAGAGCTACTGCCCCCTTACCTGGGAAAGCACCGAACAACAGACAGGGACATTGGGCCATCGAAGAGGCGCAAATATGATGACAACTACATTGATTTCGGGTTCACTTACATTGGGAGTAGTGCCTTTCCTCAGCCACAGTGTGTTATATGTGCAAAAGTACTATCTCACAACTCGATGAAACCTTCACTCTTGCACAGACATTTAGAAACAAAACATGCCAATTTGAAAAATAAAGTTTTACTACTTTCGAGTAGTAAGATGTATAATACCATAAATAAGAAGGGGCTAGAAGCGTTTTTATATGGTGAGCTATATGTCAATTACATTTTTGTGAGGGCCAATTAAGGAAGATATCCTCTTCTGGAAACCAGTACAACAGGAGAAGATATTTGTAAAGTACTGGAAAGCTTTGTGACATCAAATGGACTTCGGTGGTCAAGATGTGTTGGTATCTGTACTGATGGCGCAAAAGCCATGACAGGGAGACATAGTGGAGTGGTAACGCGCGTGCAAGCAGTTGCTCCCGACGCCACTTGGGTACACTGCAGCATCCACCAAGAGGCTCTTGCTGCCAAAGAAATGCCTGACAGCTTGAAAGACATTTTGCACACTACAGTGAAAATGGTTAACTTTGTTGAAGCAAGGCCCCTGATCTCTCGTGTATTTTCTGCACTATGCAGTGAAAGGGCAGCGACCACGTAATACTTTTAGTGCGCTGGTTATCAAGGGGCAAAGTACTGACATGTTTTTTTGAATTGATAAATGAGCTTAAAGTTTTCTTTACAGACCATAATTTTCACTTGTCTGACCGCTTGCATGATGAGTTTCTCACACGACTGGCCTACCTGAATGATTTGAATCTAGGATTACAGGGACTCTCTGCAACTATATTCAATGTGCGGGACAAAATTGAGGCTATGATTAAGAAGTTGGAGCTCTTCTCTGTCTGCATTAACAAGGGCAACACACAGAGGTCTTTTCATCATGGTATCATTTTTTGTGTGCAAATGAACTCAATCTTACGGACAATGTCAAATGTGATATAGCGAAGCACCTGAGTGAGTTGGTTGTGCAATTACCCAGGTACTGTCCTGAAACGGATGACACAAACAACTGGTTTCGTTATCCCTTTCATGCCCTGCCTCCAGTCCACTTACCGATATCTGAACAAGAGAGCCTCATCGAAATTGCAACAAGCGGTTCTGTGAAAATGTAATTTAAATTAGAAGCCACTGCCAGATTTCTGGATTTGTCTGCGCTCAGAGTATCCTGACTTGGCAAATCGCGCTGTTAAGACACCCCTCACGTTTTTGTAAATATTTGAGTATATCTTTTCATGTGACAACACTGAAGAAATGACACTTTGCTACAATGTAAAGTAGTGAGTGCAACAAAAGTGAGTACACCCCTAAGTGAAAATGTCCAAATTGGGCCCAAAGTGTCAATATTTTGTGTGGCCACCATAATTTTCCAGAACTACCTTAACCCTCTTGGGCATGGAGTTCACCAGAACTTCACAGGTTGCCACTGGAGTCCTCTTCCACTCCTCCATGACGACATCACGGAGCTGGTGGACGTTAGAGACCTTGCACTCCTCCACCTTCCATTTGAGGATGCCCCACAGATGCTCAATAGGGTTTAGGTCTGGAGACATGTTTGGCCAATCCATCACCTTTACCCTCAGCTTCTTTAGCAAGGCAGTGGTCGTCTTGGAGGTGTGTTTGGGGTCGTTATCATGTTGGAATACTGCCCTGCGGCCCAGTTTCCGAAGGGAGGGGGATCAGGCTCTGCTTCAGTATGTCACAGTACATGTTGGCATTCACGGTTCCCTCAATGAACTGTAGCTCCCCAGTGCCGGCAGCAGTCATGCAGCCCCAGACCATGACACTCCCACCACCATGCTTGACTGTAGGCAAGACACACTTGTCTTTGTACTCCTCACCTGGTTGCCGCCACACATGCTTGACACCATCTGAACCAAATAAGTTTAGCTTGGTCTCATCAGACCACAGGACATGGTTCCAGTAATCCATGTCCTTAGTCTGCTTGTCTTCAGCAAACTGTTTGCGGCCTTTCTTGTGCATCATCTTTAGAAGAGGCTTCCTTCTGGGACAACAGCCATGCAGACCAATTTGATGCAGTGTACGGCGTATGGTCTGAGCACTGACAGGCTGACCCCCCACCCCTTCAACCTCTGCAGCAATGCTGGCAGCACTCATACGTCTATTTCCCAAAGACAACCTCTGGATATGACGCTGAGCACGTGCACTCAACTTCTTTGGTCGACCATGGCGAGGCCTGTTCTGAGTGGAACCTGTCCAGTTAAACCGCTGTATGGTCTTGGCCACCGTGCTGCAGCTCAGTTTCAGGGTCTTGGCAATCTTCTTATAGCCCAGGCCATCTTTATGTAAAGCAACAATTCTTTTTTTCAGATCCTCAGAGAGTTCTTTGCGTCACTTGAGTGGGTTGAGTCACTGATGTGACCTTCCTGTCTGGGTTGGCACCCCCCCTTGGGTTGTGCCGTGGCGGAGATCTTTGTGGGCTATACTCGGCCTTGTCTCGGGATGGTAAGTTGGTGGTTGAAGATATCCCTCTAGTGGTGTGGGGGCTGTGCTTTGGCAAAGTGGGTGGGGTTATATCCTTCCTGTTTGGCCCTGTCCGGGGGTGTCATTGGATGGGGCCACAGTGTCTCCTGACCCCTGTCTCAGCCTCCAGTATTTATGCTGCAGTAGTTTATGTGTCGGGGGGCTAGGGTCAGTTTGTTATATGTGGAGTACTTCTCCTGTCCTATCCGGTGTCCTGTGTGAATTTAAGTATGTGTAACAGTATAACTTTAGACCGTCCCCTCGCCCATACCCGGGCGCGAACCAGGGACCCTCTGCACACATCAACAACAGTCACCCCTCGAAGCATCGTTACCCATCGCTCCACAAAAGCCGCAGCCCTTGCAGAGCAAGGGGAACCACTACTTCAAGGTCTCAGAGCAAGTGACGTCACCGATTGAAAAGCTATTTAGTGCGCACCACCGCTAACTAAGCTAGCCGTTTCCCATCCGTTACATATGCTCTCTCTAATTCTCTCTTTCTTTCTCTCGGAGGACCTGAGCCCTAGGATCATGCCTCAGGACTACCTGACATGATGACTCCTTGCTGTCCCAGTCCACCTGGCCGTGCTGCTGCTCCAGTTTCAACTGTTCTGCCTGTGATTATTATTATTTGACCATGCTGGTCATTTATGAACATTTGAACACCTTGGCCATGTTCTGTTATAATCTCCACCCGGCACAGCCAGAAGAGGACTGGCCACCCCACATAGCCTGGTTCCTCTCTAGGTTTCTTCCTAGGTTTTGGCCTTTCTAGGGAGTTTTTCCTAGCCACCGTGCTTCTACACCTGCATTGCTTGCTGTTTGGGGTTTTAGGCTGGGTTTCTGTACAGCACTTTGAGATATCAGCTGATGTATGAAGGGCTATATAAATACATTTGATTTGATTTGCCATGAGGTGCCATGTTGAACTTCCAGTGACCAGTCAGTATGTGGGAGTGTGAGAGCGATGACACCATCACTAGCATGAAAGCATAAAAGACACACCCTCACCTTGTGCCCTAGGTGGGATCCACGTCATCTTGGAGGGCGGTCCAAATGATTAGCCAAGCAAGGGAAGTTTGAAACGTAAGCCCCTCAGCCCTCGTTTACAGTGGAGTTTACAATCATCTTCACTCCGGGGCCTGAAACTCCCCATAATTCAATTCGCGACGATTGTACATCCGCTAAGAAAAGTCTGCGAATACTTAAAAACAACCAATCAATGGAGAAGTCGATATACAAGTGTAAGTAAAAACGAATGCAAATACATTAGACATTGTGCTAATAGTGTACATAACGGCACAAACACGTCTCGTAAAAAGTAAATATGTTTTGGTTATCTTTCGGAAATTGTAGAAATACAACATATTCCTTCTTCAGAAGTTCCAGCAAGGCAGGCTAACGTCAGTTAATTAATTTGCTAGCTATCATACAGTAGGCGTATATTAATAATTATATATGTAATATAAGTAGACTCATAATTGACTGTAGTGCATATAAAGCATCCACACGCTACCTGTGGCTGAAAACAATCATCGCGGGATGAACGAGTGACGAAATTCCGGCCAATGGTGGACCTTTTAAAAATCATTATTTCCTTCCTCGCCCCTTTTTTTTCTCTCTCCTTTTTATCATTTTATTCAAGAACATTTCAAATTTCATAGGCGTCACAATAGCTCTTTCCACTGTTCTTATAGAACAATTTAATAAAATAAACAATAGAACAAATGATTAAGTTCACATTTTTAATTTTGTGTGTTGACCTAATACAAGTTAGTGACTACTTTCAAACGGTGTCTTTTGTCTCCTGAATGAGAAGATCTGATGTTGATTCAAAACATTTGGTATGTAATTAATTCATATTACTTGTACAATAAAAAAAACTTAAAGGAGTGGCAAAAACCCTATTCCTCTTAAACATTTTAGAAACACACTTTAGCTGCCTTTAATGTTTGGATTTATGTAGGAAAATAACACATTCAGCAGTAAAAAAAACAAAAAACAAAACAGGTTTAGAAGTTTTTTGTTGTTGGTTTTTAAAACTGACTGGATATGGACGGTATTCATTTAAACAAGGCATAAAATGGATATGAACGTGGCAACCCCTTGGAATAGCTTCATTTACGTCAAATGTAAGCCCACAATGAACTATAAATTATATTTTAATATTACAAAAAAAACTTGGTAAAAAAGACTTATTTTTAAACTGTACAGTCACCAAGTACACAGAATGATCACAACTTCAAACAGTTCTTCATTTGGCGTCTCCAGCGGCTTCAACCTTCGCCTTAGCCTTGGCATCACCGTTCTCAGCTGCCTTCTTTCCTTTGACTGGCTTTTTGGGTGCGGCTCTTTTTTGGGGGTTTGGGCGACGGTCTAGATGACAAACGTGCTGAACGTCTTGCAGGCTCATCTCCCTTGGTAGCACTCTTTCTTTTAGGCATGTTGATGATTGTTCGGGAATTGCAACACCATTTTTTTTTCTATGTGAGTTGTTGGTTATCTCACTAAGCTCTTCTAGCCACGTTAGCAATGTAACAATGGTGAATGTAAAATAATGACCGAATCAATTCTTCCTCGCCCCTTGCCTTGCAAGTGTATACTTGTCAGACGTCATGACACGTCATCAGAAGTCTCCACTTAATTTGAGGGCTGAGGGGATAGGGTGTGTCTTTTTAAGTGTTTTACTGCAACCTTCGTGTTAGTTTGACTCCTGACCACATGCTGCCCCTAGAGGTTTGATTAGTCTTCCAGAAATATTATATCCTCTTCTTTCTTTATACCAATTAAACGACACAAGTATAATTTATAATCCTGTGAAATCGAAAATTCCCTTGCCCCTGGAGACTACACACTGTGGATACAGCTTGTAGCGCGTTCCGTTCACCCCCACAGTGATGTCCATGTGGTTCGGCCCACGGTTCTATCGGATTGTGTCGACAACGGTGGCCACCAGGCGGAGACAATGTACCACACACACTTCCCTTTCTCAGAGGTCCCCAGCCGACCTCTCTGGGAGGAGAAGATGAAACTGATTGAGTTGCAAAATAAACTGGATAATATATATAGATTAAATAAACTGGATAATATATAGAGATGAAATAAAATTGATAATATATAGAGAAACTGGATAATATATAGAGATTAAAAGCAGAAGGAGACATTATTAGATCTAGGAAAAAATGGATTGAGGAGGGAGAACAGAATTCATCCTATTTCTTTAGACTTGAGCAATTTCACTCTACAAGTAACACTATCCACAAGTTAAACATTGATGGTGTTATTACACATGACCAAAAATGAATCGCTAAATATTGTAGCAATTTTTACAGGAAATTGTATAGCTCTACTTATTATCAGAAATCCACAGATATGTTTTTTTGATTCACTAAATAATGTTCTCTCTATCAGTGATAAAGAATCTAAACAGTGTGATGAACCCATCAACGTTGAAGAGATTATAGAGTCTATCAAACATCTAAAGAACAATAAATCACCAGATGTTGATGGAATTACTTCAGAATTTTACAAAAAAAATTCTGAACAAGTAGTTCCCTTCCTATTTGAAGTCTTTTTTAGAGTGTATTAAAAACAATGTTCTCCCTTCTATAATGAGTCAGGGGTTAATAACACTGATACCTAAGCCTAAAAAATAAGTGCTGTTCATCGATAACTGGTGTCCAATTTGTCTTCTTAATAATGACTATAAGATATTAACCTTACTACTTGCAAATATAATTAAAGAAGTCCTGGATGCAATCATTGACGAAACACAGTCTGGCTTTATGAGGAACAGACATATTTCTAACAATATCAGACTACTATTAGACCTACTTGACTACTCAGACCTAATAACTGAGGATAGCTTCATATTATATGCATTTTTTTTTATAAAGCATTTGACACAGTAGAGCATCAGTTCCTCTTCCACTCCCTTAAGAAATGTAGCTTTGGGGATTTTTTTCTGTAAGGATATTAATACTCTATACAAATGGTAACAGCTCTATCAACTTGAAATATGGCACCTCATCTAGATTTGAGTTAAAGAGAGGAATTGGGCTTCGTTGTCCTATCTCTCTGTATCTGTTTTTATTCATCACCCAACTTCTCACAAATTATTTAAATAATAGTCCTGTACAAGGTATTTCCATAGCTGGTAAAGAAATTATAAGCCAGCTGGCTGACGAAACTACATTTTTTCTGAAAGATGCTAACCAAATTCCCATATTGACCAATGTGACACAATCCTTTTCCAAAGTGTCTGGTCTATATCTTAACATTAATAAATGTGAACTCATAGCTGTCAAAGATTGTGTGAAACCTTCATATTATGGTATTCCAGTGAAAGAAGAACTTACAGTTGAAGTCGGAAGTTTACATACACTTAGGTTGGAGTCATTAAAACTCGTTTTTCAACCACTCCACAAATTTCTTGTTAACAAACTATAGTTTTGGCAAGTCGGTTAGGACATATACTATGTGCATGACACAAGTCATTTTACCAACAATTGTTTACAGACAGATTATTTAACTTATAATTCACTGTAATCACAATTCCAGTGGGTCAGAAGTTTACATACACTAAGTTGACTGTGCCTTTAAACAGCTTGGGAAATTCCAGAAAATTATGTCATGGCTTTAGAAGCTTCTGATAGGCTAATTGACATCATTTGAGTCAATTGGAGGTGTACCTGTGGATGCATTTCAAGGCCTACCTTCAAACTCAGTGCCTCTTTGCTTGACGACAATGGAAAATCAAAAGAAATCAGTCAAGACCTCAGAAAAAAAATGGTAGACCTCCACAAGTCTGGTTCATCCTTGGCAGCAATTTTTAAAACGCCTGAAGGTACCACGTTCATCTGTACAAACAATAGTACGCAAGTATAAACACCATGGGACCACGCAGCCGTCATACCGCTCAGGAAGGCGACACATTTTGTCTCCTCGAGATGAACGTACTTTGGTGCAAAAAGTGCAAATCAATCCCAGAACAACAGCAAATGACCTTGTGAAGATGCTGGAGGGACTGGTGCCCTTCAAAAAATAGATGGCATCATGAGGAGGGGAACATTTTGTGGATATATTGAAGCAAAATCTCAAGACATCAGTTAAAGCTTGGTCGCAAATGGGTCTTCAAAATGGACAATGACCCCAAGCATACTTCCAAAGTTGTGGCAAAATGGCTTAAGGACAACAAAGTCAAGGTATTGGAATGACCATCACAAAGCCCTGACCTCAATCCTATAGAAAATGTTTGGGCAGAACTGAAAAAGTGTGTTCGAGCAAGGAGGCCTACAAACCTGACTCAGTTACACCAGCTCTGTCAGGAGAAATGGGCCAAAATTCACCCAACTTATTGTGGGAAGCTAGTGGAAGGCAACCTGACATTTTTGACACAAGTTAAACAATTTAAAAGCAATGCGACCAAATACTAATTGAGTGTATGTTAACTTCTGACCCACTGGGAATGTGATGAAAGAAATAAAAGCTGAAATAAATCACCCTCTCTACTATTATTCTGACATTTCACATCCTTTAAATAAACGGTGATCCTAACTGACCTAAGACAGGGAATTTTTACGAGGATTAAATGTCATGAATTGTTAACTGTTTAAATGTATTTGGCTAAGGTGTATGTAAACTTTTGAATTCAACTGTACATATTTAGGCATAACCATTATTAAGGAGCAGAAGTCGAGAGGCTTACTCAATTTTAACCCTCTTATTAAAAAAAAACAGAATAAACTAAATCAATGGCTACAGAGGGATTTACTCTTTAAAAGGAAGAGTCCTAATAACCAAGGCTGAAAAGGTATCTCTAGACTAACATATGGCACTCTGTCTTTATATCTTGACTGTAAAATAAGCGAGGAGATAGACCAGATGCTTTTCAACTATCTGTGGAGAAACCGTACACATTACATTAGGAAAACTGTTGTAATGAATACTTATGAGTATGGTGGGTTGAATTTCCTGGACATTACTACCTTTACTACTTTTAAGATCAATTGGATAAAACAATTCATAAGAAGACCCACTTCTATGTGGAATTATATTCCTCATCATGTCTTGTCTACTTTTGGTGGCCTTAACTTCATGTTGGTTTGCAATTCTAATATTGACAAAGTTCCAGTGAAACTTTCTGCTTTTCATCGGCAGGTTTTCTTGTCATGGTCCTTAATTTATAAGCATAATTTTTCTCCACACAGATATTATATATGGAATAATCGTGATATATTGTATAAAAATACGTATTTGTTTTTAGAACATTGGTTCTGAAATAATATCCTATTGGTGAGCCAACTGGTAAATGCAGAGGGTCTTTTACTCAGTTATAAGGAATTCTTATCACTTTACAAGGTCCCTGTAACACCTAAAGATTTTGCAATTGTTTTAGATGCCATTCCCTCAGGTGTTGCTATGTTATTCAGGAACATGTCAAGACCTGACCCTCAGAGCCTACCTTCTGTTGACCCTGTTGACTCATCAGGAGGAAAGACCTGACCCTCAGAGCCTACCTTCCATTGACCCTGTTGACTCATCAGTAGGAAAGACCTGACCCTCAGAGCCTACCTTCCATTGACCCTGTTGACTCATCAGTAGGAAAGACCTGACCATCAGAGCCTACCTTCTATTGACCCTGTTGACTCATCAGTAGGAAAGACCTGACCCTCAGAGCCTACCTTCCATTGACCCTGTTGACTCATCAGTAGGAAAGACCTGACCCTCAGAGCCTACCTTCCATTGACCCTGTTGACTCATCAGTAGGAAAGACCTGACCCTCAGAGCCTACCTTCTATTGACCCTGTTGACTCATCAGGAGGAAAGACCTGACCCTCAGAGCCTACCTTCTATTGACCCTGTTGACTCATCAGGAGGAAAGACCTGACCCTCAGAGCCTACCTTCTATTGACCCTGTTGACTCATCAGTCGGAAAGATTTGTTTCTCTTTTGGTCCATTCAAGAAGAGCAATATGAATCTTGTTTCAGCAGGATGTTGTACCTTATGTCATGCCTTATTGGAACAGATCTATTGATAATATCTTTTGGAAAAAAGTTTGGATGTTGCCGCACACATGCCTACTTGTTAACAAAATTAAGGAAGTTTCCTTTAAAATGGTTCATAAATATTATCCTGCCAACCACTATATAAAGAAGTTTAAGGAATACATCAACTCAAATTGTACCTTTTGTAATGACCACCCAGAAACAGTGTTGCATCATTTTTGGCATTGTATTCATGTAAGGAAACTGTGGCAAGACATCAGTAGATTTATAATTGAACACATTTATGAAGATTTTACACTATTGTGGAGAGATGTACTGCTTGGATTATTTACCTACAATAGAAATAAGATGAAACAATTTTATGTAATTATTTTGGCCAAATGTCATATTCATGAATGTAAATTTACAAACAAAACACCACATTTTTTACCTTACAAAAATAAATGGAACTATATTTTAAGACAATTAAATACTCTACTAACAAAAAAAGCTGTTAGAATTATAAGTGTTATGTATGTCCCTTAAGGTCCTTGTTTAATGTGATATTGTACACCCTAGCCCCGCCTCTAGCCCCGCCCCCTATCCCCCCTAGCCCAATTGTCCTTTGTATATTATTTATTTCTACTTGTGTTCCCAAATGTTCTTCCTGTATTGATTTGTTGTTAATTTAAAAAAAATATATTTAAAAAATGGACCACACCACCTTGACGATGACGCTGTCATCACGTATGCTGTCCAGACGCAGCTGCAGCAGAATGGACCGCACCTGCAGTAGCGCCAAACGGTCACTGGGGGGAAATATAGAGGATTCTCAAACTTGATTTTCTTGTACGCCTGGGGTGTATTCACTACATTTTACATTTTAGTCCTTCAGCAGATGCTTTTATCCGAAGCGACTTACAGTTAGTGCATTCCTTTTAAGGTAGCTAGGTGGGACAACCACAAATCACAGTCATAGTTAGTCATCTTTCCTCAACAAAGCAGCAAAGTCTATACTAGTAAGAAAATAGTTTAGTCACCTCAACTTGCTAAATTTCCACATTATTAATTACAAGTTTATTGTTAAGTGAATGATTTGTCTCAAATACAATGCTTTTAGTTTTGGATATATTTAGGACTAACTTATTTCTTGCAACCTATTCTGAAACGGACTCTTTTTTAAGTGTTGCATTAATTTCACTTGCTGTAGTAGCAGACATGCATAGTGTTGAGTCATCCACAGGCTTTATTCAGAGCCAGTGGCAGGTCATTAGTAAATATGTTAATGAAAGAAACGCAGGGGGTAGGGGTGAGGGTGTGCTGTGGGATTCATCAAGATACTTTGTGAATAGGTAGGTTTTTTTAGACATTTTTGGAAGACTCAGAACCAAAGTAACCAAACAGAAGCAGGAAAGTAGATATTGGCTGTCCTAAAAGTCACTAGAAGTAGCGAAATGACGTCACCACCTGATTTGCATAATTGGCCATGTGCATGTAATTGTAATGGATGCTGTAGGAGAGAGGAATAATGTCGTGGGAGAGACAAAGAGTAAAAAACACCCTAAATATGTTTGGAACTACAAATTAACTTTCTTCTGTCGATTCTTGTTTTTTTTTTATGTCACAATTCCAACCCTCCTCCTTTATCCGTGCTTGGGACCGGCAAAAGTGACCCAAAAGAGACACTCTGGCGGAGTTACTTTGTTTTTTATTTTATCTAATTTTTTTTGTTTTTTAGTTTAGTTTTTTACATTTACATCCCACCCTGAATGTAAGCCAGGGCGGGATCAGCCAGCGGCGGCTTCCCCCCTCACCAAACGCGATCACGACACGCAGGTTAAAATATCAAAACAAACTCTGAACCAATGACATTAATTTGGGGACAGGTCGAAAAGCATTAAACATGTATGGAAATTTAGCTAGTTAGCTTGCACTTGCTAGCTAATTTGTCCTATTTAGCTAGCTTGATGTTACTAGCTAATTTGTCCTGGGAAATAAACATTGAGTTGTTATTTTATCTGAAATGCACAAGGTCCTCTACTCCGACAATTAATCCACACATAAAAAGGACAACCGAATCGTTTCTAGTCATCTCTCCTCCCAGGCTTTTTCATCTTTGAACTTATATGGTGATCGGTATCTACACTTTCATAGTATTACCACGACAACCGGCAAAACATTTCGTCTTTCAATCACCCACATGGGTATAACCAATGAGGAGATGGCACGTTGGCACCTGCTTCTATAAACCAATGAGGAGATGGGAGAGGCAGGACTTGCAGCACAATCTGCGTGAAGGATCGTGAAGGATTTCTATTTCGGCCCTTGGCATCGCAGATGCTTGTGAGAAGTGTGGGTGCAATAATTGAATAACATGGATTTCTAAATGTATTTTGCGACACTCGCGCATGCGACGTGTCCGGTCTGGTCAGCATGTAAGAAAGATATGTGCTTTCACGTCAGAGTCTCCAATAACACCAGAAAAAGTCGCTAGAGGGGTCTGAATACTCACTAAATATAGCGACAAAGTCGCTAAGTTGGCAACACTGCGGGAAGGGGCCTACCTGAATTTGTCCAATAGAAACTCTAGTTGGAAGTGATGATATCACAATGGAGAGAACCCTGGTATGAAAGCCTACCTCACTTATGCAAGTGTAAACACTTACTGTAAGTAACCCTAACCAGCATTAAAAGCACATGTTCATTTTAGTAATCTTATATTTCCCATGTGGATTTACGTTGGATCTGTCTACTATTACTACAGACCTTAGTAGCTGTACTACTTGGTCTCTCTTCAGAGGCGCTGTGATGTGGCCCCGGAACAGAAGACCTCTCCTGGTTGGTCGATGAGAATCTGTCTCACTATCTCCCTGAAGTACATACCGCTGGTTATCTTCTCAAACCTGGGGGAACAGGATATGACATGAATTAGACAACATGCAAAAAAAAGCTTTCACTGTATAGCCAGGGCAATAGTCTAGACCTTTTTATTTACTAATATGGGGACATTGTCATGCAGAATTTGAATCAAGCCTTTTTAAATGATTATGGGTCAGGGAAAATTCCCATAAGCATAATGAAGCATAATGTATCTCTCTTTAACATGGTTAAAATAATTCATTTGTATTAGATTTAGACTGACCTATGGATAAGAAACTAATTGAATGACAATCCCTGGCAGCAGGGTGTCCTCTAGTAGCACAGTAAGTTATGATATATTATTATTATTATTGTTGTTATAAAATTATTATTATAAAATTATTTTTGTGCATGAAGTGTTCGGTCAGATCTGGTACCAGGGTGTCCTCTACATCAGCGGTTCTTAAACATTTTCAGCGCGAGACCCAAATGAGAAATTGACCTTCGTCCCGTGACCTAAATTGTCCTCCAAAACCCAAATGAAGAGTAACTCGCGACCCACCTCTCACATGCCCAGGGCCTACTTTGGGTCCTGAACCAATAGTTTTAGAAACCCTGGTCAGTCTGATCTGGATATTAACAACTTGCCTTTGTTTGCCGTTGTTCAATGACCCCTCATCTACTTCTCTGTCAAACTTGGTCCAGATGTCCTCTAGGGAGTCATTCTCCCCTAAACCGACCCACTCTGTGTTTACACACGTCCGTCCCTTGTCCCACTCCACCATCTCCATGTTTCTCATTTCCTCCATGTAACACACGTTACTCCTCGTCGCTAGGGGGCAGCATTTCACTCTGAGATCATACACATCTCACTGTTTTGTTAGTGTAGTGCAGTATAAAATCACCAGGGCTGAGAATAGCTAGAACCTACATACCAGCAATGAGTCCTATCTCACACTTGGGGTCTTCATATGAACACATCATTGTGCACGCTGTGTCATTCACCACAGCAAGAATATCGAGATCAAATTGCTACAGGAAACAAAATATTACATTTGGCCTATGGATACTTTTATAATTGGCGATAGTATAGTTATTTCCATCCAGACTAGCTATTACAGAGCACAGTAGGGCTTGTTCCATTTCACTCACATTCCTTGTTCTTATAAGCTTCTCGCAGCATTTCCACCACATCACTTCCTTCACAGTCTGTGGCTTTGAACACTTTGGTCCAGCTAACCAAACTTCCCTAAGGAAGGAAGTATTACAATGGAGAGCGGTTACGTACTCGAAAAATAATGGAATGTCTTACCCTGATTAAGCAGACAGGACATTGAAATAACTGCCATTCTTTGGCATTAAGGTTGCTGATCTTTATCATGACGATTCTACTTTTACCTTATCGATTCCTGTCTGTCTGCAGGGGAAGGAGAAGGTGAAACCAAGCGGGAGGCGAGTATTCTTCACCCCCATGTTGTCCAGAAAATCCGAGATGCACTGGAAATTGTGGTTGAACACCTGGAAACAGAGAATCAGGTCAGGTTAAGGTTAGGCACCACAGGGGTATCCTGCAAAGCCGGATAAATGAGTTAGCCAGCTAACTTGCCTAAATATTCTGAAATAACATTACTTTTTAGAAAGATAAGCTCGAAATGGGCATGGGCTGATCGACTCAATCAAAACACATATCTACGTTTTGATTTCTTAATGATGCAGAAAATCAATAGTTATTTCTGGTTGTTTATCAAAGTTCGCTCTGGATAACTCATTGATCCTCCAGTACACCCCTCAGTGGGGCGGTGGCAGCCTCACCTCCTCTCCTGTGCCCTGCATGATCTCCAGAGGGATGGCGTAGATCTTGTTGTACATGCGGACAGACTTGCTTATTCCACTCCGGATCTTCACCACCAGTACCCGGAAGTTAGTTCCTCCCAGGTCCAAAGCCAAGTACTTTCCTTGCTCTGCAATAATAAATGTGTAATCACTCGAATTTGAATGAAACAACTTGAATCTAATTATATGATTTTAAACCGCAACGTCTCATAAACTGTTTCAGTGACGGTTCAGAATAAAGTGTGATAAAGGATATTAGCATGGTAATAACATGATCATGTTCCACATTATGAATAACAAGGTAAACCTTCAATCTGTAGCCAGTCCTCTCACCTGTCCCATCAGTTGTCCTGTACACGAAGGAGAGCAGCATTTTAACGTAGGCCGTGCTGTGGGAATCCTAAGGCCTCTTTCTAAGGGTACCTGGGAGGATGGCGGAGAGAGTGAGTGAGTGAGAGAGAGGGGGGGAGAAAGAGAGAAAGAACTAGGGAGATTTAACTATCATTGTTCACAGGCAAAGAGGAAAACTGCCACTCTGAGCAGAAACCTTACACTCTGAATATATAGTCACACGATGACCATGTTTGTCAGTGCAGTTCACACCTATTGTTAAGTCACATGTAAGTGGCTTTGCAGGTAGCTAGTTCTATTGATAATTCATTGGAGACTGTCTGATGTTTTTGGAATGATAATACTCATTAAGAAAAGACTCCCATTTAAGGTGTCTAGAGTAAACATGGATTGAATCATGAACCTAGGCTCCATTGCTAAATACTTCAGACTAAATACCTCAGCTACTTCGGACTGTCCACAAGTGAAAGAGAAGGTGAAGCCCAAAACTGTCCTCTTGACTACAGTATTTATGTTGAAAATTATGTAAAAGTCATCAATTATGGGGATAGTTTCAGAACCAAATAATAATTCAACCCCTGATGACAACCACACAGCTGACTATTTGAAATGACAACATACTGTAGTTTATATACACTACCGTTCAAAAGTTTGGGGTCACTTAGAAATGTCCTTGTTTTTGAAAGAAAAGCAAATTTTTGTCCATTAAATTAACATCAAATTGATCCGAAATAGTGTAGACATTGTTAATGTTTAAATTACTATTGTAGCTGGAAATGGCTGATTTTTTTAAATGGAATATCTACATAGGCGTACAGAGGCCCATTATCAGCAACCATCACTCCTGTGTTCCAATGGCACGTTGTGTTAGCTAATCCAAGTTTATAATTTTAAAAGGCTAATTGATCATTAGAAACCCCTTTTGCAATTATGTTAGCACAGCTGAAAACTGTTGATGATTAAAGAAGCAATATAACTGTTCTTCTTTAGACTAGTTGAGTATCTGGAGCATCTGCATTTGTGGGTTCGATTACAGGCTCAAAATGGCCAGAAGGCGGCCAGCATCCCGGAGTCGCCCCTTCACTGTTGACATTGAGACTGGTGTTTTGCGGGTACTATTTAATGAAGCTGCCAGTTGAGGACTTGAAAGGCATCTGTTTCTCATACTAGACACTCTAATGTACTTGACCCCTTGCTCAGTTGTGCACCGGGGCCTCCCACTCTTTCTATTCTGGTTAGAGCCAGTTTGCGCTGTTCTGTGAAGGGAGTAGTACAGAGCGTTGTACGAGATCTTCAGTTTCTCACATGGAATAGCCTTAATTTCTCAGAACAAGAATAGACTGACAGTTTCAGAAGAAAGTTCTTTGTTTCTGACCATTTTGAGCCTGTAATTGAACATACAAATGCTGATGCTCCAGATACTCAACTAGTCTAAAGAAGGCTAGTTTTATTGTTTCTTTAATTAGAACAACAGTTTTCAGCTGTGCTAACAATAGCATAAGGATTTTCTAATGATCAATTAGCCAACATCTGTATTTCTATAGCAACTAGGCTAGTTACAGTATGTACACATAACCCCCCCAAAAAAGTTTCTTATCAAATACAATCCTTCACACATCAGAAATGTGTCACATTCTTGATTTGGTCCTCCTGAGGCTTGGAAGAATGGAAAGAGAGCAAGTGCACAGCAAACATGTTCACTTCTGGTACCTGTAAATGATATCCTGCAACTACAAATGTGTCTACTCAAAGCAATACAACCTTAATCAGAACAATCTCATAAACTTCGAGAGGAAACTGTTTCAGTCCTTGAGCTTGTGGCTCTGTGTCCCCTCAGCTACAATGTGAGTGTTGTATGAGTGTTTTTCTTCCTCAACTAGTTGTTTTCCTAATCCATGGCCCCTCCATTGGCTCAGTAATGAGTAGCCTAGCTCTAGTCTTTCTCTCTCACTACTCCTAGCAATGTCTTGGCTCGGGTTCCAAAGAGCACTTTCCTTTGGAACCATGGGACCTTTTACTGTGTCCAATTCAAAAGCAAAGGATGGGTTCAACAACAGAACTGGAAGCCTAGATCTATATACGGTATCAAGCCCAGGTTTTCCTAGGAGGACCTTGGTTGGAGGATCCAGGGTCATCTCCGTCACAGTATAAGAGTGATCACTGCTTTAATTTCTAACAATTCAGAAGGTTGAAACATCATATCCCCTCTCTCAAATAACAGCTTCAATCAGTTCACAAATGTGATTGTTTTGTAACAAATTAGGAAATAATGAAATTCTGTCTCCATTCCCACTCTGTGGCTGTTGTGTTTTGAAACTGGCTAAAGCTAATCCCAGTTCAGAGAGAACACTTAGAACGCAGCACAAGGTCTTAGCATGGTCTAAGTGTCACATAACCTTTATCATGTGGTATGAAGTGTTCATTATAAAGACGTTATAATCAGTGTCATAAGGCAAGAAAATCACTGACATGACATCTTATAACCATTTGTGATAAAGCTTGAGGACATGTTTACATTGTCGTTACGAGTAAAATAAATCATTAGAGATTTGTCACCTCACGTCTCACATAAAATAAATACAAAGACCTTGTCAAAATAAATTGTACTTTTATTTTATTAATCACATCACTTATACTGTCAGTTTCGCAAATCATACATAGATAGGAGCATATAATTAGTGGTGTAAAGTGCAAGAGACGATGTCTCATATAACATTTAAGTTTGTTACCGTAGTCTAGCCCAAGCATAGGATGGGCACAAATTGCTCAAGGAATGTTGCCTCAGTGTAAAAATTAGTCATTGCTTGCTGCATGAGACATCTACGTGATGCAGTCAACCATTTTACTTTTCAAGTGATAAAAATAAAATAAGACTACAAAATGACTTTGTAATAACATATTTATTTACCCTTTGGCTCACAAGACTGTTTTTGAGCAGTGATAGACAGGAGCTGGGACACACACAGTCCAATTGGTCAACAGCTGCATAATACCGCCTGGAATGAAGTCCCGTCAAAATAACAGGAAACAGGTCCTGTTTTTCACAACAACTAAGTCAGAGACTGGAGCGGTCACTTTTTCTTCCTCCCTTTAATTTTATTATTCAAAGTTTCCGCAACCAGTTTGACTCCTACTTCCTCTTGACGGTGCTCCTTGGACCACTCCTTCTGCAATTGCTTTAGGAGGTCGGGAGTCAGTAAGCCCTCCTGCACTAGGCGGAAGCCTAGGGACTTGTCCAGCTGCCCAGCCTCTACTCCACTGTCCTGGGCCTTGGGAGCTCCTCGAACCCTCCTTGGGGATACTGGGCTGGGCCCCGACCTCCTCTGGCTGGAGAGGGGGTCTATCCCAGGGGTGGCGCTGGTCTCCGTTGCTCGGATAAGTCGTGTGATGTTGCGCACGCCCAACTGAATGATGCTGTCCAGCTCCTGCTGGATCTCCCGGACATGATTGGCATCCGGGAACATGTCCATGAAGCGGTAGCTGGAGACAAAAAGTCCAAAAGAGAGTGTTATTAACATCTGATTGAGAATAATTGCAATAAAGACAATCAATGACCTCATTAGGCACATTGTGTTACTAAATTCGGTGATGACCTTTAGCACAACAAGAACATGTGGTCATTTTGATTGGTGAATGGTTTTGGTAAGGTAGAGTGGTGAGAGACGGGATCACCTGAGCCAGAGGTAGAGGTCTAGCACATCATGGACAGCCTCCAGGTGCATCAGGTCCTTGATGTTCTTGGGTGGGACCAAGGGCCAGCTGACGAGCCGACACACCCAGTCAAAGGTCAGAGGCTCATCTCTGCTGAACTGTCTGGCAAACTGGAGACGGAGAGAGCGTCACCTCAGACACTCAAGTGCCTCATCATCCAGACCCAATTACCATAGGATTACCTTTAGACCGTAGTCACCATAATGTTTCACCCAACCCACAATAGATCTTATCAACACTGCTGCCGTAACAACACTGATGTCATGTTCCTTAAAGCACAACTAACAAAAGCTTATCAATGGTGCTATAGTTACTGTACGACCGGAAGACAGCTCATATCAGAGGCAAACTGGCAACATACTGATCATGCCAGAATATGGAGTGACTCATGCAAGGACGTGTGCTTCCCATGACAAATTCCATATTCCAAACGGTAGACCCATCACTGAATGACAGGAACATTCAGAGGTTAGAGCCCGTATTCACAAAGCGTCTCAGAGGAGGAGTGCTGATCTAGAGTCAGGTTCCCCCTGTCCATACAATCTTGTTAACTCTTTACACTCTTGGGAATTGGCCTGTAGGGCTACATTTGAAATGTTTCTTACAGAATAAATATGGAAAAGAATATGCATATACACGGCAGAAATAAAAAATTAACAGTTCAGAGATCATGGGGAAATTATTTTAAAAGTTGAGGACAACAGTTCACCTGACAAGATTGAATCCAAACATTATAACGTTGATTTTGCCACATCTTATAATGAAATCTGAAAATATGCTGGACATGGAGTTACATAATAACAATATCCATGACAATTTTGGGGTAGGTGCAACATAAGACAAAATAATGACAAGAGTTTGAGTGTGAGGTCTAACTGGTGTCTCCAAGTGGACACACCTCTCCAGACTGGGCACAGTTCATACGGAATTTAAATCTACTTTAATGGCTCAAGGAAGGAGCCTTCAGCTAGAAGGTGCTTTTTTGATCTCTCCTAGCTTTGCCATTGAGGAACTGAAGCAAACACATTTGTAGTTTGTTTGGAACACAGCCCTGCATCCCCCCCTTTACACAATTACTGTTGTTGTTTAAGCAATCCAAAAAAAGTCCATTATAAATAGCATGTTACTGTACAGCCAATGCATTCCAATTTAGGGCACTTATCATTTGCCATGTTCAACCTGTATACGGGTACGAGTGTAAAGGGTTGATGATGGCCTAAAAGGTGATACCGTATATGACCACTCCTACATTGTGAATGCGGGCCCAGACGTTTTAACCATTCTGCTGTAAAGATGTCTCTGCTCCTACCTTCAGGAAGGAGGTGCACACAAAGGGCTGCTTCTTGTTGATGGGCGCAGTGCAGAACACATATCGAGAGCGCAGGTTGAGGGGAATGTGCTGGATCATGTCTGCCAGGAACTTGAAGTCATCAATGTTGCACACAAAGTACATACCATCAACTTGCGAGAGGCTCACAAATATATCCTGGGGATAGAAAGAAAAAGGGTTACTTTTAAATTAACACAAATAATTCTATACTAATCTGTGCATTTAACAGTAAATCTTAATTTTCATTACAGAGTAATTTGTGGTGAAGTAAAGTTACTTACTATCAGATTGGACAAGGTGGCATCAGGTAAGTGGTAGGCAAACATTTCAATCTGCTCTGCTGTAGGGTGCAGCCCAGCTATCTAGGATTCAGAAAATTAACATAATGTCATCCTTCATTGTCATTAAATAAAGGATATTAAATAGTCAGATATGCCACACACAGGAGATCAAAGGTCAGAAACGGTCCATATTCCTCACCTCGATGGCGTGGACGGTCCTGCTGAGTATCTCCTTGAGGATAGGCAGGTCGTCGCGGTGCATGGTGGTGACCTCGCCCTCTTTAAAGATGGAGCTGAAGCGTCCGGCCCGCCCGGCGATCTGGAGAGCCTGAGACGTGGAGATGGTGTTTAGCTCCTTCTCACCCTTCTCATTGATGTTGGGTTTCACCAAGGAGTTGAAGATGATTCTCTTGATACTCCTAATGTGGGAGGGGCATGGTAGACAGAGCTTATACAGCTAGCTGTAGGATCTTAAATTTGAGCCAGTGTGCTACAGCAGCAAAATAATCCTGCAGCAAGAGGAAATGTGAATTATTACGTGGACTATAATTAATGGACATTTTTGTAGGGGTTGATAGATTTTTTTGGTAAAGGAAAAATAAATGAAAATTCAAAGTAAAAATGACAAATGTCGTACATTTCAATTACAAGTTGTACATTTCGTGCATTGCAACAACTACAACGCTGCAGCGTTGACTGAAATCAAACTAAACTGAAATCAACTAATCATGCAAGAAATTTGTTTTTTTTCTGTTTAGTAGTTTTATGACAATGTGTAGAACAATGTACTTCAAACATAATATGGATTGTCAGAGGTCAATTAAAACAATAAGCTAACAAGATCAGCTTCAACGCTCAACTCACAGGTTAAGTCCCATCCCGATGGCATCTGTTGCAACCAGGATCTTACATGGGTCCTCTGGGTCATTGAACTTCTTTGCTTGAGATAGCTTGGTCCCTGTTTAGCGGATGATTGACAGTGCTTTAATGATACACACTATTACACCTCAAGGATTGAGTGATGTCACGGCGGGAGTACATCAGCCATTTTGTTTTTCTGTCCAGCACCCGAACAAGTTGAATGTCCATATTTTACATTTTTCACTCCATTCTAAATTTCCATCACCTCAATCACTGTGGACATATAAGAACAGAGGAAAGCCTTACCGGGTGGAAGGCTTCCGTAGATGACGGCACACTCCAGGCCTCGGCTCTCGATCTGCCTACTGATGGAGTAAATATCGTTTTTGCTGAAGCAGACAACACAGTCGCCTGGTCTCAGGTTATCCAGAGACTCCACAGCACGGTCCAGAATTGAGCACGGACTGAGCCTCTTGTAGTTACGAACCTGCCAGTAGAATATGTCAACTGTAAGACACTTGGCTTTTTTTTTTTTTTTTTTTTAAACACTAGAAGTCTGAGTTTTTAATTGATATTCAGCAGAATCATGTAAATGACAAGCAGGCCTCTACCCCAAATGACTGATAGTCTCATTAGAAGCCGAACACACTAATGTTCAGTAGACTGGCCAGACTCACCTCCACCTCTTCACCAGTTGTGTACATGAGCTCTGTGACAAAGTTAATCACAGCAGGCTCTCCGCACACATGGATCTCCTCAGCACACAAACCTTTTCCCAGACAGAGAAAAACAAATAATCCATTAGTTATTACTGTGAAATTATAATTTTACCATATTGTTATTGATCTAGTAAATAGCTGGTAATTTCTATACAATAACAATACAGTGAAGTTACTGACCGAGAAGAGCCCTGGTCCAAGCCCATCCCCTCGATATGTCCCTAATCATCTGGATCTCATCAATAACCGCTACTTCATCTGTACAGAACACAGAGGACGACACGTTTCACATGTTAGTGAACACAGCAGGTGATAACCAATGTCAACAAATATCTAGCTCTAGCAGAACATAAACCCAATACTTACATGGAAGTGATAAAATAAACATATTTCATGTACATGAGGTTAAGTTGAGAGGTAAGATAAGACACTGACATGGAGTTGTGACACTGCACATCTCGATAGTACAGGCCACATGCTCAGCTTGTCCCCCCTCCGCATCCACAAATGTTCTCTCTTCTCCTGTCACCAAATCACATGGCACGCCCTGGGGAGAAAGAAACTTTGATTTAACGTCCTCCTTCGACATAGAGCTCTGAGAATTAAATTAAACATTTTTGTTTCAAGGTATTAGCTACACAAAAAGCTTTCTTAATGTCTTCTCTATGGAGGTTTACTAGTGAACGAGGGGTCATACTAACAGCAGTGTTGCTCTTTTCAAAGATCTCGTGGGCCAACAGCTTTAGCGGTCCACAGTAGACACCAGACTTGGCAGCCAGGTATCTCTGAATTGCATGATGGGTCTTTCCACTGTTGGTCGGACCAGCATGGAATATCACCTTCCTCTGGATGGCTCTAGCCTCTGGGTACCTGGGAAACATTCAGGTGCACGGCTGAAAGACACTTGTGTGGAGTATTGTGTGAACACAGCGCTGTATGTATAAATATCTTGAGCGTTGGGCGAGTAACCGAAAGGTCGCTGGTTCGAATACATGAGCCGACAAGGTGAAAAATCTGTCGATGTGCACTTGAACAAGGCACTTAACCCTAATTTGCCCATGGGGCACCTTATTACTATGGCTGACCCTTTTAAAAACAACACATTTCACTGCACCTATCCCTGTGTATGTGACAATAAAACCACAAAAACTATTGTATAATGTGTTTAATGTTGAGATCACATGAAGATGAGGTGATACTTACCAATTAGCTGGTACACGCAGATCACTGATTTTTCGTAGATCCTCCATGCAGTCCAGCATGGGGAAAATCTGCTTTGCATGTCTCATGAAGTAAGGATAGAGGTCATCTATGTGGCCTGGTGAACACAAGCAAACACACTCATCAGTTGAGAGGGTGTGATGGGGTTGGAATTCAGTTCCAACTCACAGTTGCTTTCAATCACCTGATTCATTACGTCATAAGAAGAGTGTTGTACTCACCTGCTCCACAGCATATATCATTGAGGATGATATGAAGGTCTGCACTGAGTGTAGAGATTTCCAGCACATACTTCCGAAAACTGATGAAGGCTTGGTGAAAGAGACGAGCTAACAACACAGAGATGAATGTTTTGGTATGCCCATGAGGCTTGGTTGGAAGAGTATGATCACTAAACATATATTTGATGAGGGTACCATACCAGTAGGCCAACTAGTTGAAAATGATTGTTGTTCTCACCATCGAGACCTTGATCCGCAGCAATTTTTTGCATCTCATTCCTCTTGTAGAACTTATTCAGTATTTTTAGAAGTTCACCTGTTAGGAGAAACCACATAGTAATGACTGATAAAACAGCCATGTAGCAGGCCTACTCTTGAAGCTATAAACATTATAGGAAGAGAGTCCCAGCAAACAGCTTTTACAAAAATATATATAGACAGGGAATGTGACCAAACGTTCACAAGTCTCAGACTCATAGCGAGCTGTTACTGAGACATGGCTGACTCCATAGTATACCGTTAGAATACAGCCCCCATGTCACAGGGCCATGACTGCCCCAGTATAACGTTACTCTTAGCCAAAGGACTTTACATGGTCTGCTTAAAGGCGAATTGGCTCTGGAAGCCACACAAATATTGCATCCAAACATGAAACCATTCTCAATTGCAGCACGGTTCTAGAAACATAAATCCCTCTACTTTCATATCACATTGTTACAGGTTTTGGTTTTCCCATTTAGATTTCGAGGTTGGACGTTACCACGTTGGGTGCACCGATTGGTGCCACCTTGTTAGTCAGTATGTGTTACACCTGTGCTGACTTGTCATCCTCGTTAGTCAGAAGGCATTTCACTTTTGCTGGCACTGACGATATTTAAGAGCACCTGGTTCAGTGCTCCAGTTAGCTTGAGCGATTTGGAGGGTTAACACCTTTAGTTGGCCCTCCCTATTAGATTTTTTAAAGAATATCCTTTATCAGATCTTCATTAAGAGTGTGGAGCCGGTGCTAGCTATAGGTTGGGAAACATACCTCAATGCAGGCATGGGATATGCCACTGAACTCCAAATTGTACCTTTATCCACACTGCTCCATCAAGAAGATTGAAGTACTGCTAGTTTTCCTGGACAACTGCCCTTTTCATCCTCATACTAGTTAGCAGCAGCCATTATGGAATGGCACGTTGCATTGAACAAATGGGTTGGTTGGCTGACACGGCCATTCCAAAATGCCCCGGTGGCTACTGCTAACTAGCATGAGGGCAAAAAGGGTTGTTTCTGGGAAACTGGCAGTATTTCGATCTTCTTGATCATAGTGTGGATAAAGGTACAATGGCCTATTCCAACTCTGCATTGAGGTACGTTTTCCCACCCATATCTCGTGCCAGCTCCATGGTGTCTTCATGTAAACGTGATTGCCTTGTGACCTCAGTTCAGCTTATTGTAAACAAGCATAATGATACATGATCTTCCAATATTGTGTATAACCCTGGAAGACAGACAGGGGGTGCTGTATTGAAGCCACCTCGCAGCCATCTTGGCACTAAATTACAAAAATATGTCAATTTCAGCTATACTAACAGCTCATCTGTCTAATTGGCACTCAACATTAACATAGCGCAACAATATAGATGTTAAAAATACAGTACTTCTGTCCAAAGGTTGCGTGAGCTCAGCTCCCACAGCCCAACCATCGTCGACATCACTCTTGATGTTGAGAGGCACAAATAGTGAGGTGTCTGGTGATCGTGACGAACTGTTCGAATAAACACCTCGTCTGGAGGTCAGAGGACCAGACCAGGGGTCTTTCAATAACGTTGTCGATCCAAAGTTTCCACAACGACTGTCCACCAGAGCGTTTTTGTTTCGTACAGATATGGCGCATATTCTGGGCTGTACTCTTGAGAACAACAGCATACAGCGGTTTACTGACATCCTTGGTTGCTAGATACAGTCCGCGATTATGTTGCCTTGTCTGGTGTGTGTCAATTAACACTTTTCAATGTCCCATTATATGCTATGTGCCATAATCTTTTGCTGGTACGTTTTTGCACAGTATTGTAGCAGAGGACTGTCTACATGGGCTTCATTCTGTGATACAACGTGCAGGAGGACCCTTGTTTGCATTGGAGTCCAAAAATATGCCTGTAGCAATATGTAAAAATATATATCATAGTAATTCAGGAAATGCGTTGATTTAATTAGAAAACATATAATTGTGTCTATAAAAATACCGTGATTATACGTTCAAATTATATATGTACTATATGAGCACACATCTACTGATAATACTCTGGCATGTCTGTGGTGCCTACATTTCACAAATCAAAAGGTCCTTGAAAAGGTCAAAGCCGGATCGAAGGTTAAAGTGTGCATCGCTAAAAACCTGAAAACAAATGTTAGTTATACATGATGATCGCGTTTGGGGAGGTGCTGCCTTCATATTCATACCTGAACATAATTCATGGAAATAAAGCAACAACAAAAAAAAAAACATTTCTGGGATTCAGCGTGATATAAGAGGTGTAGCGTGAGTTTGCGTGATCGATGTTAGACAGTCAATCATTGGCCAGAAGTTCAACATCAACAGAGTCACTCAACTCATCATTGAAGGAAGCCGTGGGACAGGCCAAATGGACCACAGATACACCCATGTCCATAATGCTGAAGCTGACCTAGAAGAGAGGAAGAAAAATAAAAAAATATATATATATATTTTTTTAAAGTGTGTATGAAAATGTGTAGATATGTGAAAATGTGTAGATATATGTGAATGCAGTCCTTAGCACCCCGACCCCTCTCCCCATGCACAGCTGTGGGCTATAATTTTAATGACGTTCTTTTATCCCTTTTTTTTCTTTTCTTTTTTACCTCTATTTTTAAAACAAAACACCACGAACTCATGTCGGGAAAAGCAAAAAGGCGAAACTAATCTACAACCGTTCTGATAAAAAACCTTAGGGCATTCAGCCTCGGGGGATGCCTGCTGACCACACCCTTGTTCCTGGCCTGCCCGGCCTCTTCCACCAATCCAATTGTTTCTTATGGACAGAAAAGAGCAGAGGCTCTGAGCTGTCCGATCAGGTCCATTGTCTACTTGATGTCAATTGCATGTGTCTCATGGTGAATGCGTGAGAATTAGTAGCTCTAGTTATACACAAATGCAAACGTTAACTTCATGCACGAAATTAAAATGCCTACTATAACTCAGCATTTGAGTGAGATCAATGGACCACAATATTCTTGTGATAGGTAACATTTGAATGCATATAACCAGGTAAAATCCAAATGTGCAAATCCCTGTAGGTCCCTAGGACCAGGCTTGAAAACCCTAATATACTGAACATAAATATAAAGCAACGTGCATCAATTTCAGTTCATATAAGGAAACCAGTCAATTGAAATACATTTATTAGGCCTTAATATATGAATTTCACATTACTGGAAATATAGATATTGTTCTGTTTGTGAAAGGTAACTTAAAAAAGGTAGGTGCGTGTTTTAGAAAACCAGTCTGTCTCTGGTGTGACCATTTGCAGCACAGCACATCTCCTTCACCTAGAGTTGATCAGGTTGTTGATTGTGGCCTGTGCAATGTTGTCCCACTCCTCTTCAATGGCTGTGCGAAATTGCTGGATATTGGCGGGAACTGGAATGCGCTGTCATGCACGTCAATCCAGAGCATCCCATACATGTTCAATGGGTGACATGTCTGGTGAGTATGCTGACCATTGAAATGTAGAGGTAAATCGAACACAACCTCAAAAGCTAGCTAATGAGGTGACGCATGCAGGACACTTAAGGCTGATGAGTAAGTGTCACATCCCAATATTTTCAGCTTCCTGGAACTGTGTAAAGATCCTTGCGATATGGGGCTGAGCATTATGATGCTGAAACATGAGGTGATGGCGGCAGATGAATGGTACGACAATGGGCCTCAGGATCTCGTCACGGTATCTCTGTACATTCAAATTGCCATCGATAAAATGCAATTCTGTTTGTTGTCCGTAGCTTATAGGTGCCCCTACCATAACCCCACTGTCCCCATGAGGCACTATGTTCACAACGTTGACATCAGCAAACTTCTCGCCAACACAACTCCATTTCCGGCAACAGCTCTGGTGGTCATTACTGCAGTCAGCATGCCAATTGCACACTCACTCAAAACTTGAAACATCTGTGGCATTGTGTTGTGTGACAAAACTGCACATTTTAGTGGCATTTTTTGTCCCCAGCACAAGGTGCACCTGTGTAATGATCATGCCATTTAATCAGCTTCTTGATATGCCACACTTGTCAGGTGGATGGATTATCTTGTCAAAGGAGAAATGCTCACTAACAGGAATGTAAACAAATTTGTGCTCAAAATTTGAGAGAAATAAGCTTTTTGTGCGTATTGGACAATTTCGGGGATCTTTTATTTCAGCTCATGAAACATGGGACCAACACTTTACATGTTGCATTTATATTGTTATTCAGTGCATAAGTAATCAAAACGTATTAAAGACATCACTCCAATACATACAAGTCTAAATTCGCATTTCCTTTGAGTCGATGACAGATGGATATAGACAGGTTGGATATATACAAATGTTCAACGTCCACACAAGTCTGTTACATTGGACCCAGTATAAAAATGAACATGCAGTGGTGGGTCAGGGCAGTATTTGGCATAACAGTTTCTTCATGACCTTAAAGGCACTTAAAAAATATATTGCCTGTATAGTGTTCAGATGTAGCACAGCCCCATCTGAGTTTAAATATTTAACCTTAGAGAAATTATGTGAAGTGATATTTCCCTAAATCTAGTCCCCCAAAAAATGTAAGTACCCATTAAACAGCATTTTGTCTCACCTCAATCCAATGCCCCTAGCAAAAGCATTTATTGATATAATATATTTGAAGAAAGAAAGCGCAAATTACAAGAAAAAGTGAAGTGAAAAAAGAATCAAACTACAGGTTATAGCTACACTAAAATACTTAGGAGTTAGAAATCTTTTACATCTTAAGGTGAATTATAAACAAGGTACTATTTGAGCTCAAATAATGCCTATTGTCTTACAGCTTGACCTTAGAAATTGACCCGACTGCCAGCATTGACATGATACTAACCCATCACATTCAATTTGACCTGCTTACATGCACTGGAACATCCTTTGAAATATCTAGAAGTGAATGATTGTATGCCAGTGTTGAGCCAAACCAAGTGCCTCTTACAGAGAGGGTAGGTCCCCCAAAAATGTGATGGTAGCTCCCATTCCAGTGCTATTTATTGTGTGTCAAAGAGACGAGTCCATACAGTACGCTAAACAGAGTAGACCCAGCACAGTCAGATGCACCAGTAGGTCACTGTCACATTGCAGAAGGTAGATGTATTAAATGGCTGACTCTTTATTTTCTCCTTGCGTGTCAAGTTGCACTCCCTCTCCCTTCTCATTTGCTTTAAGCTATAATCAGAAGCATTCTCAGCATTTTTCCGTTTCACTCCGATTGGCTTTCACATTTCGGGTTGCTGCTCAGCAGTAAGCGTCGGCCGTGGCTCCGGCGACTCGTAGCGTTGGAAGTTCCGCTTCCTTATTTTCTCAGGAGCTTTCCTCCAGAGAACGACCTCCTAGTAATAGAGAAGAATTACATCAACACTAGTCACAGTGATCCTCTCATAGGTTATTGTAAATGTGCATACTGAGATGAGACGATCGCTTTCAATAATACTATAGGCCTACTTCCTCGTTTTGAGTTCAAACTACTGTAATATTTAACTTCTGTAATATTTTGCTACCACAGATATACACTACATGACCAAAAGTATATGGACACCATCGAACATCTCATTCCAAAATCATATGCATTAATATGGAGTTGGTACCCCTTTGCTGCTACAACAGCCTCCACTCTTCTGGGAAGGTTTTCCATTAGATGTTGAAAGATTGCTGCGTGGACTTACATTCAGCCACAAGAACATTAGTGAGGTCGGCACTGATGTTAGGCGATTAGGCCTGGCTCACAGTCCGCGTTCCAATTCATCCCAAAGGTGTTTGATGGGGTTGAGGTCAGGGCTCTGTGCAGGCCAGTAAAGATCTTCCACGCCAATCTCGACAAGCCATTTCTGTATGGACCTCGCTAGGTGCACCGTGGCTCCGGTACTAACCACTAAACATTGTCATGCTGAAACAGGAAAGGTCCTTCCCCAAACTGTTGCCACAAAGTTGGAAGCACAGAATCGTATGCTGTAGCGTTAACATTTCCATTCACTGGAACTAAGGGCCCGAATCATGAAAAACAAGCCCAAACCATTATTCCTCCTCCACCAAACTTTACAGTTGGCACTATGCATTGGGGCAGGTAGCATTCTCCTGGCATCCGCAAAATCCAGATTAGTTTGTTGGACTGCCAGATGGCAAAGAGTGATTCATGGCGGCGAGCTTTACACCACTCCAAATAAAGAAAAACCCTTGAATGAGTAGGTGTGTCCAAACTTCTGTCTGGTACTCTACTCTATGTAGTGTATCTGCAGTCTTGGAACAATAACAACAGACTGGTAAATAGAGGTCGGCTTTGATGTTCTGTACCTGCTGTTTGAAGTATCTCCTGTCCTCCTCATCCACCAGCACCAGGTTGAGGAAGTACCGCACAGAGAACTTCTTGTTGACATCCCTCATGGTGGCTGTCAGGTCGTAGCCAGCCAAAAACAGACGGATGGGAATGGACTCTCCTAAGAGTGAAAGAACAGGCATGAAGAGGATTGTGAAACAAGTTCCATGGCAAGAAGAGACAGACGTACACTACAAGTCCTGAAAACATTAAACTGCTTTGGTGGGGCGGAATAACAAAATAAAATAGATAATGAAATAAAAATCATAATATTGGGACAAATCAACACCATATTGTGCATACCTTTCACAGGGGCGCCATCCATTATGTCATACTTGGCAACAGTGTCCGTCTCTGTAGTTGTGCTAGGCCCTGCGAAGGAATATCACATGACCAAATACATACATTTCACACTGTTTATAAAGCAAACGCAGAGATTACAGGGAAGTTTTAGGTTTTCACAAAATTTGAAATCTGAAGAATCTGGAACATTCAATAATTTAAAATAAAAATGTTATTTAAAAGAGTAACATCTTATGCCGTTTTAAGTGAACTTTCCCTTTAAGTAAACCTCATCTCACCTATTCCAGTCATCTCCTTCTTTATCAACTGAAGTTCCATGTGCTGGATTTTGATTCTCACCAGAAGGAAATAGATTTTACCCACAATGACATCTTTCAAGTGGTACCTGAGAAGACAGTTGAGGTCAGGTCAAGTTATACATTTATAATAATGTAAATATAAATTCTAATCATTTATTTAATTTATAACTTCTGAATCTGAAACCGATTTTGACATGTATTTGCTACTGTGCTATGGTTTGAATGAATGAATGTCTTATATATATATATATATATCTTACTTGGACTTGTTGTATTCAAACTCTATGTGTAGACAGTCTTCAATGCCAACTTCCATTTTAATGGAATTATTCACATCAGGGTAAGTAGCCAGCTGATGGACAATGAGCTCATACTCTTTCACCAGATCAGACAGTCTCCTCATTACTGTCACTTTGAGGAAATATCTACAGGAAATAACAAAAGGAGAGTTATGGATGGTTTACAACAATGCAAATGACATTAAACCGACACACTGCTTATATTCATAAGGTGGATGCAGCAATGACAACAAGAAGCCATCTGATGCAGTTTCACTGATCATCTCAAGCTGTGCCAATAGAAAAGGACGATGCAGAGGACATCTGGTTATGACAGAGTCTTGTGCGCTAACCTCAGTCGGACATTGGTTCCAACGTAAGATTCATAGGGCTTCTCCACCTGCGTGAACTCAAAGTCGTAGCTTCGGTTCTGGGTCAACTCCCCTGGCAGGGCAAGCTCCTTCACCAGGTTAACAAACTCATGTGTGTTGCTTTTATCACTGAAGAGCTCTGAAAGAAATAGACCACAAGTTTAAACACCTCTGTTAGGTTCATCACATCATCACAAACAGGAACCTAACATTTCCAATAAGCACATCCGTTGTAACAAGGGAAACATTTATTTTAACAAAAGTATAAATAGAGTCCTAAATCTATTAACCTAGATTGTCCTGTATTAGATTTTAACTTTTGTCCTATGATCAGACATTCAGATATTAATATGGTATTTGTAGGCTTCCCCAAACTTCCTCAGTCAGTTTGACAACATTGAAACAACACTTAGTAATGGTTGAGGAATCCTCACAGAAACACTTTGCCACCAGGCCAGAGTGTGTGCTGTGGAGTGTGGACAACTGCGTTTTTCACATGACAAGCACATGCTTTGCTAAGCGGTTTAGCATAAATGAGACTGATAGCACACTTGGTTTCTGAACCAATGAACAATGCATGGTTGGTGTTTGAGGTGGGCGCTGCTGTAAGGTTACAATGTCAAAATACAAATTTACACAAACTCACCAATCTGCCCAACAAACTCAATTCGAATCCCCTGGTGTTCTAGTCTCTTGCCCGTCTGCCTCACATTGAGATTCACCTTACAAGAAAACACAAACAAGTTATGGGGTATTGGCATAGGACACAGTAGCTATGTTTCCATTAGCTTGTCAACATTCAGAAAGTTTGCATTAAAAAAAAATAGATGCGACAATTGCCTGCTACGGTGCGTTTCCATTTAACTATCCCGACGGTAAAAACACATGGACGTAATGACATCACACCTAAAGAAAACCTACAGTGTTGAATAAAAATGTGTTTCCATTAGCCATTTACGCAAATAACCTAATAAATTGGCGACAGCCTGTAGCCAATGTCCTCCCACCTATCTGTTCTATGTCTCAAGTAGCCCCGGGAAAACCAGCATGGATAGAATTAAATCATTTACAAATATTTGCCATATTCTAATAAATTCCTCGTGTCAACATATCACCACAGCCCGTGCCATGTTGAAACTTCAACTGTAATAATTATTGGACGGTGAAACTTGCCAACTAACCAGAAAAGCAACGCGAAGCAATTCAGTCATTCCTGAAAGTCAGGACAATCACTGTCCTGCAAAACAACATTACTTTTCTAGTTGAACATTTTTATTTGAAAGCAGTAGGCATTTAGAATTAAATGTCGGATGGCACTTTAGAGTTACGCGTACCTTCAAAATGATTTTTTGCAATAAAGAAATGTCATGTCAAGTTTGTGTATGTGCGCAACGCTCACCTTCCCAGAGACAGATTCTCCATCATAAAAAAGGTAGTTCTTTTCCACTTTTCCATCCTCTGTTTTGAGTTCTGCAGTCTTCCTAGTCTCTGCATCATTGAGTAGGACATCAATTTCACACACAGGACCAAATAAACCACCCAGGAAACTCTGAAACACAGGAAGACTTAATAAGTATACAATCCTCTCAAAGGCACATACAATCAATCGTATAACGTTACACAGGCACAGAATCGGCTAACCTGACAGCTGACGTTAACACAGTCAACATTTCTAGTAGTTTTGACTGGATTGAGCGCTCCGCGTACCCTCGATAAAGATGGAGGATTGTTCATGCATTGCGTGCAAACTGACGGTTTTCCAGGCTGACGATTGTATACCAGCCATGTCCAACTCTGATTATGAGATGGAGCTACGTCAGGATGCCACTGGGCCACTTAGCAAAGCCGGGAGAAGAGGAATGCAGGGAAAGGGATACGGAAAGGTGGGATTTCGAGGGAGGAATGGGGGAAGTACAAACAGAGTGAACTGAATACGTTTGCCGATTGCACTGCATGTCTGGTAGTGAGAATTCAGGCCATGGAAGAACTGGGACATTTTCAGCTTCCAGGAATTGTGTAAAGATCCTTGCGACATGGGGCTGTGTATTATCCTGCTGAAACATGTGATCTATGTGTACTCAAATTGCAGACGATAAAATGGATGTGTTAGTTGTCCGTAGCTTATGCCTTCCCATGCCATTGCCCCATGGTGGCGGTGGGGTTCTCTGTTCACAGTTGACATCAGCAAACAGCTCGAAGACATGTACGCTGTGAAGACACTGGTAAATGTCTTCACTGACATTTTCAACCTCTCCCTGACCGAGTCTGTAATACCAACATGTTTCAAGCAGACCATCATAGTCATTGTGCCCAAGAAAGTGAAGGTAACCTTCCTTAATGATTACCACCCTGTGGCACTCACTTCGGTAGCCATGAAGTGCTTTGAAAGGCTGGTCATGGCTCATCAACACCATCATCCCGGAAAACCTAGAGCCACTACAATTCGCATACCGCCCAAACAGATCCACAGCTGACGCAATCGCACTCCACACTGCCCTTTCCCACCTGGACAAAAGTAACACCTATGTGAACATGCTGTTCATTGACTACATCTCAGCTTTCAACACCATAGTGCCCATAAAGATCATCATTAAGCTAAGGTTTCTGGGACTAAACACCTCCCTCTGCAACAGGATCCTGGACTTCCTGACGGGCCACCCCCAAGTGGTAAGGGTAGGCAACAACACATCTGCCACGCTGATCCTCAACACGGGGGCCCTTCAGGGGTGTGTGCTTAGTCCCCTCCTGTACTCCCTGTTCACCAACGACTGTATGATCAAACAACTCCAACACCATCATTAAGTTTGCTGAAGACACAATGGTGGTAGGCCTGATCACCGACAACGATGAAACAGCCTATAGGGAGGAGGTCAGCGCACTGCCAGGACAACCACCTCTCCCTCAACGTGAGCAAGACAAAGGAGATTATCGTGGACTACAGGAAAAGGAGGGCCGAACACGTCCCCATTCACATCGACAGGGCTGTAGTGGAGCGGGTCGAGAGTTAAGTTCCTTGGTGTCCACATCACCATCAAACTTTAGAGGTTCAAACACACCAAGAAAGTCACACCAAAAGATCTGGCATGGGTCCTCAAAAAGTTATACAGCTGCACCATTGAGAGCATCCTCACTGGTTGCATCACCGCCCGGTATGGCAACTGCTCGACATCCAACCGTAAGGCGCTACAGAAGGTAGTGAGTACAGCCCAGTACATCACTGGGGCCAAGAGGCTCCTTAACAGCTTCTACCCCTAAGCCAAAGAACTGCTGAACAATTAATCAAATGGCAAAACAGACTAATTGCATTGACACCCTTCCCCCTTGTTTTTATACTGCTGCTACTCGCTGTTTATTATCTATGCATAGTCATTTTACACCTGCCTACATATACAAATGATCTCGACTAACCTGTATATAGCATTGTTTTCGTGTTACTTTTTTAAACTTTATTTTGTAAATATTTTCTTAGTCCTATTTTCTTAAAACTGCATTGTTGGTTACGGGCTTGCTTGTAAGTAAGCATTTCACGGTAAGGTCTGCACCTACACCTACACAGTAAGGTGTGTCTGCCATCTGCCTGGTACAGTTGAAACCTGGTATTCATCCGTTAGGAGCACACTTCACCAGCGTGCTAGTGGCCATCAAATGTGAGCATTTGCCTACTGGAGTCGGTTACGACGCCGAACTCCAGTCAGGTCCTGGTGAGGACAAGCATGCAGATGAGCTTCCCTGAGACGATTTCTGACAGTTTGTGCAGAAATTATTTGGTTGTGCAAACCCAGTTTCTAACAATCCCGCAGATGAAAAGGCCGGATGTGGAGGTCCTGGGCTGGCATGGTTACATGTGGTGAGGCCACTTGGACATACTGCCAAATTCTCTAAAACAACATTGGAGGCAGCTTATGGTAGAGAGATGAGCATTAAATTATCTGGCAACAGCTCTGGTGGACATTCTTGCAGTCAGCATGCCAATTGCATGCTCTCTCAAAACCTGAGAAATCAACTTTAGAGTGGCCTTTTGTCCCCAGCACAAGGCACACCTATGTACTGATCATGCTGTTTAATCAGCTTCTTGATATGTCACACCTTTCAGGTGGATGGATTATCTTGGCAAAGGAGAAATCCTCTATAACAGGGTTGTGCACATGAGAGAAATATTCATTTTGGGAGTATCTTTTTTATCAGCTCATGAAACATGGCACCAACACGTTGCATTTATATTTTTGTTCAGTATAGATCTGTGCCAGCACAGAGGGTTGGCCAACGAGTGGTATATGCTTCAGTGAAGTTGGCTTCTTAGGAGTTCATAGCAATGGTTTTCAACTGTACGGTAGAAATGGGACGTAAGTCACAGAAAATAATGTTGTGGCAGCTGCAGAGAAGTACCTGAGTGTACTAGATTTGACTTCAGAAGAGTTACAGGGTGTGCGAAGTGGTGGCGTCCCGTCCTCCCAAGCCATTGGCATAGTGCAGAACAATATGGGGTTAAATAGTGGAATAGGGTTTCAACTTGTGTAGAATTACAAAGTATAATTGAGTTATACTCCAGTCTAGTTGGTGGCGATAATGCAACCGCAATTAAACCTCATCGACAAATAAAATGTCTCGTGACATCCAGCAATTTTGTGTAGCTTTCATCGATAATCACCACAAAGTGATCAATTATATAACTGCTACATTAGCAAATTGCCGCCAACTAAAACGTGTTAGTTATCTAGCTACAGCTGGAAGAACACAGTGGGCCTCCGACCCCTGTCTGTGTTGATACCGAACCTAACGTCGTTATGCTAGGCTAGCTATCCGTTAGCCAAGCTAGCTAACGAATTAGGGGAAAAAACGAAACAAATGGTCAGAATGACAGCTTTAGCACATCTCTTTATGTATGTGTTGCTACTTCTTTCATTTGAACTCACCATTTCAGCTGTTTAAACTGCTATGACAGCTAGCTAGCCTCCGTGTTGCTAATTCCTGTGTCGATACACAAAACAGAGAAGCAGTATATCTGTGAATACAGAAGCAATGGCAACACATACCTTTCAAAATAAAAGTCCAACGTCTAGCGATGTAATTTTTTTAGTCCACTGCTGCTGCAAATTTTCACATTCACTGTTTGCAGATGATTGAGTACTTTTCTGAAGGTTTTGGCAAAATCTCTATTGTCTACAGTAACTTTCTTTAGAAGAGGCAGTTTATCGGTAATATCTTTTGACTTTGATATAGCAGCACGTTGTGCATCAAGACAGCGTTACTTGGGGTGCATTTATAAATTCACACTGGTTATCCACTCCAATTTCAGAGCACTCTCGTTTGAGTGTGCCTGAGCGCAGAATAACTGATGAATTTACTAACCCACAACAATCTTTTAATATGACCAGTGTCAGTAAACTTCGGCAACAAAACGCAATTAAATTGTTGCCAGCAGCACAGTTAGTCACCAACAGTGGCGATTTTAAGCATGTACATCTCAGTGCCAGTGTATGTTAGGACCAACATAAAGCTGTCCCAACAGCAGAGCTTTCTTTTCAGTATGATGGAGTGAAACCTTACCCCCGCTACACCTGGCTATCAGCAGAGACTTGTCTGGCAGCAAAACGGTTAATTCAGCCTTCTTAAAAAAATAGCTGATATTGCTGAATTGCTTAAACTAATGTGGGTTCTACTGACAATTGAGATGTACAAATATGGCATAAAAGAGGATGAGGCCATCCATAATTTAAATTAAGAAATTAATGAGCGAGATAAGGATGTAGTCACTAACTATTTGTTCAGCACTTTTGAAATGTAAAGTGACAGAATTCAGAACATGGGCTGTTTTTACAGTATTCTCCCTGTACACCAAGTCAGAACTATAGGATAAATAAAGGGGGCCTAAAAGCAGACACTGTAAGTTCTTACAATATTAGATCATGACATATCTCTAAAACAGGCTATAGGCTACATGTGCACCACCAAGTCAGAACAGTAGGCTAAGTTATGAGTGGGAAAGGGACCAAATTATTAGGGGAAGGCACGTGGGCAACTAACAGCTTACTCCACAACATACACTTAGTATTACTTTCTTAGCTACAGTATACATATCTCCCTGGCATATTACATCAATTATGCAGCAGAATACAGCAACATTGTCATGAGACTTTGTCATCAAAGTCTGGAATTCTCTGGATTTATGGTGCTTTCAAGACAACTGGGAACTCGTAAAAGAAACAAGGTCGAATCATGACGTCAGTGATCTCAAGGTCGGATCTCGAGAAAGAGGCCCAGGTTCCCAACTTGGAATTCTGAGTTGGATGACAGTTCAAAATGTATTTTCCCAGTCGGAGCTAGTTTTTTCCCAGTTGTCTTGAACTCACTGAAGTCTGGGATTTCCCAGTTCAGAGTTTCCAGTTGTTTTGAACTCAGCAGAAGTCATGCTGGATTGACAGCATGGCCAATGTATTCAACCTTTTCTGGCCCATGGTGTTGCGTGTGAATGTTTATCATTTTAAGCTTGGATAAAGAGACCCTTAAACCCTGACTTAGATCACACACCCTCTCCACAAACATCAGGCAGGGGAAGCAAAATAGTGATTGCTTTGAAACGCTTGCAGTTAGCCACTCATTCCTTCCAAAACACTCATTGTGTTTGCGATTTCCAACTTCTTGTGTATGTTTATGTTCAATGGCCGATGAGCACCGATACATTTTATCTATAATTTCTCTTCATACGACAGGGATTGAAGAGGATTTGCAAGTAGATTGTCGACATGATTCATGATAATGACTGCTTGTCAGCTTCCTAACTAAGATCCAATCAAAGCTGCAGTCCAATCAAAGCTACGGTAGATTTGACGTCATTTTATCTGTTGCCAATGACCTTGAGCCTTTTTGGATGGGCACTTCTAATGAAACTCTAAGGCAGCACCCAAGGGGGCTTGAACTGCCTAGCTCTCCCTATAGATTCTGCAGTGACAAAGTGTCCCCATGAGTGACAGAACACTGAGCCAATCACAGCGCAACTAGAGAAGATGACCAATGCCCACGCTCTGTATTTTCCGCTGGCTGCCTCACCACTACAGAAAGCACTGATCTAGGCTGAAACACCTGTATTTTGGAGCTGCCTCACTCAATAAAGCACAAAAGAGACCATGTTTGTATGAGGCTTTATTAACTCAATAATTGTTTTTACATTGTTTGCAAAAATATAAATTACACGTATTAATGTATATATATATATATATATACACACATATATATATACACATATATATATATTTATATTTAACCTTTATTTAAAGTGGGCAAGTCAGTTAAGAACAAATTCTTATTTACAATGATGGCCTAGGAAGAGTGGGTTTATTCAGGGGCAGAACGACAGATTTTTACCTTGTCAGCTTAGGGATTTGATCTAGCAACCTTTCAGTTACTAGCCCAATGCTCTAACCGCTAGGCTCAAAATAACATGCAAAACAGGCAACAAATTGTATTTATTTTATCCATGATGATAGATAACATGAAAACAGCCTAACCAGCTCTGCCACGCTGAGTAAAAAGATGTGTTCTCTAATTTGTGTTTGGAAGTAGCTCGCAAGCTAGCCAACTTTAGCCAGTTAGCTTGGGTGCTTGACTGCTGTTGTGAGGTAAGAATGCTCCGATCAACCCTACTCCTTGGCCAGAGCATCCCGTGTGCGTTCTGAATGCTCCAAGAGCAAAACGCTCTGAATTTACGAAAGCCCAGAGTGCAATCTGGCACTCCAGAGTTAAGTTACGAACACACCCTCAGTAGACTTTTATTTTGTCCTAAAAATCTGGAATATAAATAATCTTGTTGCAAACATCACACTCTAAAATCCCGTGATCTATCATGTGACCAAAAGTCATATGAATAGGTGGAGAAGTGTTGCGCAATCCTTTTTTTATTTTAATTCATGATATGGCACTGCCTCAGGAGCCTTATTTCTTTATTTCATAATTGTTTTTACATATTTTCATTAAAACATTATGTTGACAAGCCAATTCATACAACTGAATTCTTCCACCAGAAGATATAGCTAGTCCAGACAAAAATCTGGTCGTTAGGTATTTTGGTCATGTTGCTTTATACAACGGGTGGGCCTAATCCTGAACTCTGATTGGTTAAAACCGCATTCCAGCCAGTGTCTATTCCACAAATTACCACCTGCTAAATCTATGCCATTGAAATGCCTATTTACTCTGTTCCATCTGACTGGGCAATCCACTGTCTCATCAGCCCAGCCAAACAATTTATAAACTTGATCGCCATTATAAAAAGCATCTAGACATTATCTCACATTTATTTAGACTAACATTTGGTTTTCAACAGCGGAAATTTGTATAAACCTTGCTGTCTGTCTCCCCGACATTTACAACATTGTTTCAATCTCCAGCTGTCCCATAGGAATGAACGTGTCAGGACAAGACAGACAGACAGCGTTTCTCAGCCAGTCGAAATCATGTATCAGCTGGCATAATTTTTATGGATCTCAATGTCAGTTGAAAAAAGGTAAAACGAAACGAAGTGCAGCTAGTTTGCAGTCTTTTCAGCTTCGGTTTGAAGTGATTGTGTTAGCTGTGTTGTTGGCTAGCTCCTCTCAACAAATAAAATAAAATGTTATTTGTCACATGCGCCGAATACAACCTTACAGTGAAATGCTTACTTACAAGCCCTTAACCAACAATGCAGAACAATAAGTGTTAAGTAAAAAATGTAAAAACAAATAATTAAAGAGCAGCAGTAAAATAACAGTAGCGAGGCTATATACAGGGGTACAGAGTCAGTGTGGGGGGGGGGGGGGGGGGGGGGGGGGGTCGAGGTTAGTCGAGGAAATTGAGGTAAAGATCATGATCATTAGAAAGCAAATTACGGACTCCTCTTTAAATCTGCGTATTCCTCCAAAGCTCAGTTGTCCTGAGTCTGCACAACTCTGCCAGGACTTAGGATCTCGGGAGACACTCAAGTGTTTTAGTACTATATCTCTTGACACAATGATGAAAATAATCATGGCCTCTAAACCTTCATACTGGATCCTATTCCAACTAAACTACTGAAAAGCTGCTTCCTGTGCCTGGCCCTCCTATGTTGAACATAATAAACGTCTCTCTATCCACCAAATGTGTACCAAACTCACTAAAAGTGGCAGTAATAAAGCCTCTCTTGAAAAAGCCCAACCTTGACCCAGAAAAGTTTTAAAAACTATCGGCCTATATCGAATCGTCCATTCCTCTCAAATTTGAGAAAACGCTGTTGCGCAGCAACTCACTGCCTTCCTGAAGACTAACAATGTATACGAAATGCTTCAGTCTGGTTTTAGACCCCATCATAGCACTGAGACTGCACTTGTGAAGGTGGTAAATTACATTTTAATGGCGTCAGACCGAGGCTCTGCATCTGTCCTCGTGCTTCTAGACCTTAGTGCTGCTTTTGATACCATCGATCACCACATTCTTTTGGAGAGATTGGAAACCCAAATTGGTCTACATGGACAACTTCTGGCCTGGTTTAGATCTTATCTGTCGGAAAGATATCAGTTTGTCTCTGTGGATGGTTTGTCCTCTGACAAATCAACTGTAAACTTTGGTGTTCCTCAAGGTTCCGTTTTAGGACCACTATTGTTTTCACTATATATTTTACCTCTTGGGGATGTCATTTGAAAACATAATGTTAACTTTCACTGCTATACGGATGACACACAGCGGTACATTTCAATGAAACATGGTGAAGCCCCAAAATTGCCCTTGCTAGAAGCCTGTGTTTCAGACATAAGGAAGTGGATGGCTGCAAACTTTCTACTTTTAAACTCAGACAAAACAGAGATGCTTGTTCTAGATCCCAAGAAACAAAGAGATCTTCTGTTGAATCTGACAATAAATCTTGATGGTTGTACAGTCATCTCAAATAAAACTGTGAAGGACCTCGGCGTTACTCTGGACCCTGATCTCTCTTTTGACGAACATATCAAGACTGTTTCAAGGACAGCTTTTTTCCATCTACGTAAAATTGCAAAAATCTGAAACTTTCTGTCCAAAAATGATGCAGAAAAATGAATCCATACTTTGTTACTTCTAGGTTAGACTACTGCAATGCTCTACTTTCCGGCTACCCGGATAAAGCACTAAATAAACTTCAGTTAGTGCTAAATACGGCTGCTAGAATCCTGACTAGAACCAACAAAAATTGATCATATTACTCCAGTGCTAGCCTCCCTACACTGGCTTCCTGTTAAGGAAAGGGCTGATTTCAAGGTTTTACTGCTAACCTACAAAGCATTACATGGGCTTGCTCCTACCTATGTTTCCGATTTGGTCCTGCCGTAAATACCTACACGCACGCTACGGTCACAAGACGCAGGCCTCCTAATTGTCCCTAGAATTTCTAAGCAAAGAGCTGGAGGCAGGGCTTTCTCCTAGAGAGCTCAGTTTTTATGGAATGATCTGCATACCCATGTAAGAGACGCAGACTCGGTCTCAACTTTTAAGTCTTTACTGAAGACTCATCTCTTCAGTAGGTCACATGATTGAGTGTAGTCTGGCCCAGGAGTGTGAAGGTGAACGGATAGGCTCTGGAGCAACGAACCGCCCTTGCTGTCTCTGCCTGGCCAGTTCCCCTCTCTCCACTGGGATTCTATGCCTCTAACCCTATTATAGGGGCTGAGTCACTGGCTTACTGGTTCTCTTCCATGCCGTCCCTAGGAGGGGTGCGTCACTTGAGTGGGTTGAGTCACTGACTTGATCTTCCTGTCTGGGTTGCCCCCCCCTACCCCTTGGGTTGTGCCGTGGCGGAGATCTTTGTGGGCTATACTCAGCCTTGTCTCAGGATGGTAAGTTGGTGGTTGAAGATATCCCTCTAGTGGTGTAGGCGCTGTGCTTTGGCAAAGTGGGTGGGGTTATATTCTGCCTGTTTGGCCTGTCCGGGGGTATCATCGGATGGGGCCACAGTGTCACCTAACCCCTCCTGTCTCAACCTCCAGTATTTATGCTGCAGTAGTTTATGTGTCGGGGGGCTATGGTCAGTCTGTTATATCTGGAGTAATTATCCTGTCTTATCCAGTGTCCTGTGTGAATTTAAGTATGCTCTCTCTAATTCTCTCTTTCTTTCTCTCTTTCTTTCTCTCTCTCGGAGGACCTGAGCCCAAGGACAATGCCTCAGGACTACCTGGCATGATGACTCCTTGCTGTCCCCAGTCCACCTGGCCGTGCTGCTGCTCCAGTTTCAACTGTTTTTCCTGCGGCTATGGAACCCTGACCTGTTCACCGGACGGTGCTACCTGTCCCAGACCTGCTGTTTTCAACTCTCTAGAGACAGCAGGAGCGGTAGAGATACTCTTAATGATCGGCTATGAAAAGCCAACTGACATTTGTTCCTGAGGTGCTGACTCGTTGCACCCTCGACAACTACTGTGATTATTATTATTTGACCATGCTGGTCATTTATGAACATTTGAACATCTTGGCCATGTTCTGTTATAATCTCCTCCTGGCACAGCCAGAAGAGGACTGGCCACCCCTCATAGCCTGGTTCCTCTTTAGGTTTCTTCCTAGGTTTTGGCATTTCTAGGGAGTTTTTCATAGCCACCGTGCTTCTACACCTGCATTGCTTGCTGTTTGGAGTTTTAGGCTGGGTTTCTGTACAACACTTTGAGATATCAGCTGATGTATGAAGGGCTATATAAATACATTTGATTTTTTTATTTTATTTATTTATCCGTTATTTTACCAGGTAAGTTGACTGAGAACACGTTCTCATTTGCAGCAACGACCTGGGGAATAGTTACAGGGGAGAGGAGGGGGATGAATGAGCCAATTGTAAACTGGGGATTATTAGGTGACCGTGATGGTTTGAGGGCCAGATTGGGAATTTAGCCAGGACACCGGGGTTAACACCCCTACTCTTACGATAAGTGCCATGGGATCTTTAATGACCTCAGAGAGTCAGGACACCCGTTTTACGTCCCATCCGAAAGACAGCACCCTACACAGGGCAGTGTCCCCAATCCCTGTCCTGGGGTATTGGGATATTTTTTTTAGACCAGAGGAAAGAGTGCCTCCTACTGGCCCTCCAACACCACTTCCAGCAGCATCTGGTCTACCATCCAGGACCAACCCTGCTTAGCTTCAGAAGCAAGCCAGCAGTGGTATGCAGGGTGGTATGCTGCTGATTAATATGTACATGCAGGTAGTTAAAGTGACTGTGCATAGATAATAAACAGAGTAGCAGCAGCGTAAAAGAGGGGGGACAATGCAAATAGTCTGGGTAGCCATTTGTTTAGCTGTTCAGGAGTCTGATGGCTTGCGGGTAGAAGCTGTTAAGGAGCCTTTTGGACCTAGACTTTGCGCTCTGGTACGGCTTGCCATGCGGTAGCAGAGAGAACAGTCTGCATTGCTGCTACATCTGCATTGCTTGCTGTTTGGCGTGTTAGGCTGGGCTTCTGTGACATTGGCTGATGTAAAAAGGGCTTTATAAATAAATGTAATTGATTGATTGAACAGTCTATGAAGGCCTTCACGTCCATGGATAAAGAACAAAAATACTGAAGACTGGGTTGCATCTTTAGCAACCCTAGAATTGTGTCGGGACTATATCTTGTGGAAGAATGGAATAGTATGAATAAATTCCTCAAAATTACATTTAATCAAAATATGTAAATCATTATTTTAATATGTTGGTAACCCCTTGTATAAAAGTTATAATACCCTCGAAGCCGGTGTTTGGGAGATATATTGGCACGGATTGCTGTCCCGAGACAAAACACCGGCTTCGAGGGCATTATCACGTAATAGACGCGACACATTCATTTATTTATAGTTGCTATTCAAAAGGACTGGTCGTCCATTCTAAAATAAATGGTTGCTATGCAGGCTGGACAACGTTCATGTCACTTGTTAGCGAACTAGCATACTTAAGCTAACTCAGTCACATCAAACATTGAACCTGGAATGACAGTATCCTAGCTTCGTTTGTTTGTGCTTTTTTTTCTATTGGCATTTACTTGGTTATGTCCATGATAATCACATTGGTGCGCGATTTTGACTGGCTCTGAAGTTGTTTGGGCACGGTTCACTCTCTGTCTATGATGGCCAATACATACTTGGCTTGGAACGCTGCTCGTCTAATCAGCATCCAGCATCCAGGATCCAAACCACCAGTTTAATAAGAAACAATACAGTCTATTATTTGTGTCCTGTATTTTCATCTGGAAAATTATGAAAAAGAGAGGCAAGTGCACAAGCCAACAGGTTAATATATTTCACTTTTTTTGTTTTCTTTCTGCTTGCATTTTGTATTTGTATTTTAATGTGTGTATTTCTGTCATTTCAGTAATTCAGGGATCATCTTAAAAAAGATATCTTGGTCTCAGCATAACAAAACTGGTGGTTTTGTAGGTCATCAGGTACTTTACAGAGGAAGCTCAGGGAAATATTCAGCATGAGGGTGTGATAATGGACTTTCGCCAGTTCAGGAAATGACACAGTGTGGTTGAAGTGTCACGGGAGGATCTGAACCCTGGTCTATCACGGAAGAAACTAACGTCTTGGCCATTAAACCCTCATATGAACTGTTAGATCACGAGGAAATTCCCTCAGCAGCATAGTGACACTGATACTGAAGTTGCAGGCAGGTATGGAGCAATTTCAGTGCAAACAGAAATTGTATTTGAATTCCGTAATTTAGAATTTGTATTAGGATATTGAATTTAATATATTTTTTATTTGTAATGCACAAATTGAATCATTGAATTCAGAAATTAAACTGGTTTTCAAATTGAATTGAATTAATATTGCATTCAGCTTTCAAATTAAATGTAAATTTAATTGAATATTCAAATTCAGTATTTATATATTGAGTTTCAATATGGTAGATATTGCATTCATTGTCTGTGTATCAAGTTTACAAACTATCAAGTTTACCAACTATAATTTTAAGTTCATCAAAGTTTCGTATATTCAACTTCTCAGATGCATTCGGATTTAGATTTCAATTTCAGTTCTCTAAATTCAGATTCAAAACCAGAGACAACATCCTGGTATTTTGCCAGCCAGAAAGGTAGAGGAGAACGGATAGCGTTTGTGTCACACCCTGACCATAGTTTGCTTTGTATGTTTCTATGTTTTGGTTGGTCAGGGTGTGATCTGAGTGGGCATTCTATGTTGGATGTCTTGTTTGTCTATTTCTATGTCTGGCCTGATATGGTTCTCAATCAGAGGCAGGTGTTAGTCATTGTCTCTGATTGGGAACCATATTTAGGTAGCCTTGGTTTCACTGTGTGTTTGTGGGTGATTGTTCCTGTCTCTGTGTTTTGCACGTTTGTTGTTTTGTAGTGTTTGTGTTTATCCTTTTTTTTTATTAAACATTAATCAATATAATCACGCTGCTTTTTGGTCCGCCTCTACTTCACCACAAGAAGACCGTTACAGTTTGATTCTATCTCTGGTAAACAGAAGCTTTTAGCGGTTTGTGAAGGGAATGTGACATGTTGAATTAATATCCTATGGATTTGGAAAGCTAAGACTCTCTGGAACATGGATATGCCTTCTGTTTTCCTTTACGATGATCGCAGGATACGTTAGAAGGGAGTGTCACAAAATTAAATTTGGCCTAATAAGAATTATATTCTAAGGATAGCCTTTCCACTGCCCATTTAATCTTGCTTTTGAGATTGACTGGGTTCGAACCAATGTTTCCACCTGATTCGGCTCATACCGAGACTCAATCTCAGGACCTCTGCCTCGAAAACACACATGACCTCCCTGCTGAAGCATTCCAACCCACCAAGCTATTGAAAAAGGCCTTCTTCTAATGTACAAGGACGACACTTCAGACTGATGAGTGAGTTTCACATAACCCCATCTGCTACATTCACCTCCCAAACTGACTTCACAGTGACCACTGTGGTTGAACCAGCAAACTGACTTCACAGTGACCACTGTGGTTGAACCAGCAAACTGACTTCACAGTGACCACTGTGGTTGAACCAGCAAACTGACTTCACAGTGACCACTGTGGTTGAACCAGCAAACTGCAGGTTGGAGTCCAGTGGCACAATTGTAGAGGATGTTAGCTGCGTGCTTAGCTAGTACCGTTTACCCCTTGATTCAGCTCAAATGGAGACTTGAACTCAGGACTTCTGCCTCAAACACACATGAACGCCTTTTCTGAAGCATTCCAACCCATCTTACTATTAAAAAGGTCTTTCTTCAATTGCAAGGGGCAACACTTTAGGCTGAGTATTGAGTTTCACAGAACCCCATCTGCCACACCAATACAAGTCTTCAAGATCCAGCAAAATGACTCGTCAAAAGAGCGTGGTTTGGTGGGCCATGCTAATGCGATGAGAACCTTGCCTGAAACCTAAAGAACTGTTAGTTTGACATGTGTGAGTTTGTGTTAGACGTGTTAATTTCAAGTCTCCAGCAAGGGTAGTCATGATGTGTAACATGTGACTGGCTGGGTTAAGACTGTGTTTGCCTGCTGAGCTAAAGCCTAGGCATTGGTCCTGTGACTTGGATGGGTCTCTTCAAGGAGGAGATCAAAGTGGGTTTGGTGACCACGCTCGCATGATGACTAACTTGTCTGAGACCTGAAAAGTTGCATTGTCTGGCGCACAGGTGACCAGGGTGAGAACCCCATCAGTCATACTAAAACATCTTTAGGTCTCAGGCAAGGTTTCTCATCACATGCATGGATCACCATACCCCCTCTATTGCACCTTCATTAAATGGGTTTTACTGGTTTACTCGGATCCCCATTAGCTTTTGCCGAAGCAGCAGCTATTCTTCCTGGTGCCAACACAACAACAACAAAAAACACACCAAAACACTGATATACTGATAGACAAGAACAGTCACACACATTTAAAATACAACATATACAAACAATAATGTGTGTGTACTACCTCTTCAACAAAAGAGTCCAAAGAAAACATTTTGTATGATCTCTTATAAATTACTTTAGGCCCAACCTTTGGCACTTTGGCTTTCCTTGTTATTGCCACAATCTTATGGTCACTACAGCCAATATGAACTGATATTGCTTTGGAGCAAAGCTCTAGCAATAGTGAAGATATGATCAATATGAGTGGATGTCACAGCTCAAACACTATTGGAATATTGTGTTTGTAGATTGTGTGTGATAGTGTGTCTGTGTGCATGTGTTTATCCTTTCACAGTCCCTATTGTTCCATGAGATGCCGTTTTAATATATTTTTGACAGTAATTTGCTGTTTGCTTGAGCAATCGGAGATGACCATGCGATCATGGCTCTGCACAATATTGTCTGTTGCCGTGAATTAGTTTTGGGCATGGGGACTGTGAAGAGACCCCTGGTGGGATGTCTTGTGGGGCATGTATGGGTGTTTGAGTTCTATGTTATTTGATTATGCAAACAATGAATTTTTCATAACAGTATATTTCTCATAACTAGACGAGCACTTAATCTCTTGTCAACCCTCAAGTAGACTGGCATGCATGTTGTTGACATTAGTTTTGTATGTGCAGTTAAGAGAAAGGTGTGCTGCACTGTTTTGAACCAGCTAGGTCTTTTTTTGCGGCACCTGACCATATTACCTGACAGTAATCAAGATGGGACAAGACCAGAGACCTAACAACTAGTACAGTTGATTTGTGTAAAACAATGCAGAACATGTTTTTTTTTATAACAGACATACCCCTCCCCATCTTCACAACAACTTTGTCAGATAATTGACCATCCAGTGGCATACCTAGGAGTTTAGCTTCCTCAACTTACTCAATTGTCACACCTTTTATGCACAACTCCAGTTGAGGTTTAGATCTTAGAGGATGTTTGGAACCAAATACAACAGTGTATTACTAATCACCCATTCTGATACTGACTGTAACTTCTTATTTAGAATTTCAGTGAGCTCACTGGCTTTGGGTGAAGACATGGAGAGTGTGGACTCATCCGCATACAGTCATTCTAGCTTTGTGTAAGACCAGTGGCAAATCATTTGTAAAACATAGAGAAGAGTAACGGTCCAAGGCAACTTCCCTGAAGGACACTGCACTGTACATATGTGATGTTAAAGAAGATTCCATTGAAGAACACTCTCTAGGTTCTATTGGATAAATATCTCTCCAAACGTGATGGCGGGTGATGCAAAGCTATAGCAAGTGAGCTTTTTCAATAACAATTTATGATCACTAACATCAAAGGCTGCACTGAAATCTAACAATACAACTCCAACTATCATCTTGTTATCCACTTATTTTGACCATTCATCAGTCATCGGAGTCAGTGCAGTACTAGTTGAGTGCCTTTCTCTATATGCGTGCTGAAAGTCAGTAGTTAACTTGTTCTCTGACAAAATAGCATTGTATTTGGTCAAACACAATTCTCTCCATCAGTTTACTTAGAACAGGCAGCAAACTGATTGGGCGGCAGTTAGAGCCAGCAAATGTTGCTTTACTATTTTTAGGCAGTGAAATGACTTTAGCTTCCTCCATACCTGTGGACACACACTCTCCTTTAGTCTTTGGTTAAAGACATGGCGATCGTTGTCCCCATGTGCAGTTGCAAACCTTAGTCTGGCTTTTTTTATGGCGGTTTTGGAGCAGTGGCTTCTTTCTTGCTGAGCGGCCTATAGGACTCGTTTTACTATGGATATAGATACTTTTGTACCTGTTTCCCATGATGTCAAGCAAAGAGGCACTGAGTTTGAAGGTAGGCCTTGAAATACATCCATAGGTACACCTCCAATTGACTCAAATGATGTCAATTAGCCTATCAGAAGCTTCTAAAGCCATGACATAATTTTCTGAAATTATCCAAACTGTTTAAAGGCACAGTCAACTTAGTGTATGTAAACTTCTGACCCACTGGAATTGTGATACAGTGAATTATAAGTGAAAAAATCTGTCTGTAAACAATTGTTAGAAAATTACTTGTGTCATGCACAAAGTAGATGTCCTAACCGACTTGCCAAAACTATAGTTTGTTAACAAGAAATTTGTGGAGTGGTTGAAAAACGAGTTTTAATGACTCCAACCTAAGTGTATGTAAACTTCTGACTTCAACTGTATGTGTACATTTATTTTGCAATGATCTTGCACGCAACATGGGCAGTGTGGTCAGCATGTAACTGGTCCTGCGCAGCCTGTGATCATCATAGAGGGGATCTGAAAGCACATCTATGTTCCAGAGAGTCTTAGCTTTCAGGAATGGGGTTATAATAGTTTATAGCTAAAACAGTTCAAACTTACTATTTTGCTATCAACATTGAAACAAGGTCAAATAACAGGAAGTTCTGCATCATTTCAACCACCCAATATATAGGTAACTGCCAAAATAATGGAAACACCAACATAACGTGTCTTAATAGGGACATCAGGATAGAAATGATTCACCATAGGTTCAAGGTCATCACTCAAACAATGGCTGTATATTTATTGGAGTTTACCTCACCCTCTAAGGGGTTAAGTGAACCTAAACCATGCCAGGAAAATGCACCCCACACAATAACAAAGCCACCAACTAATTTGCTCAAGTGTTTCCTTTATTTTGGCAGTTACCTTTGTACTGAATTTTACATTTTAGTAATTTTTTCATTTAACTTTTATTTAACTAGGCAAGTCAGTTAAGAAAACATTCTTATTTACAATGACGGCCTACTCTGGCCAAACCCCGATGATGCTGGGCCAATTGTGCACCACCCTATGGGACTCCCAATCACAGCCGGATGTGATACAGCCTGGATTCAAACCAGGTACTGTAGTGATGCCTCTTGCCCTGAGATGCAGTGCCTTTTAACGCTGCGCCACTCCGGAGTCATTTAGCATTAGGCTACGAACGTTTCTATGTGGAATTTTCAACGTATATATAATTCTGATGATTATGTTGAAAGTAGATTGATGTAACAACCTGTTAGTAAGGTTAAGTCAATGTATTTAAGTTGAAGTCTTACCCCTATTTCAATATTTACAACGCTGGTTGAAATGACATGAAAGCAGTACTGATTGATTACTTTTTTCAAATCCATTGTATTTTCCACCTTGATTTCATGTCACAATACGTTGACAAATTACATTGATACAACATTGATTCAACCAGTGTGTGCCCAGTGGGACCTGATCACGTGACCATGAGCCCAACTCATGTCCACTAAAGAAACCTAATCCCAAATCCTTAAATAGTTTATGGTTCAAATACCATTGGATTATCAAAACACGTTTATTTAAATCTTCCCAAAAAATATGAGTGTGGAATGATATAATATCAAATTGTGACAATTGTGGATATTCTGAATAAAGTATTATGTTTGACAATATTTGAAGAGGGAAAGACTATCATATAGTATCTTATAAATTTAATTGCAAAAGAAAACAATAAAAGCACACGTTTTAAAACCGTATGAAAAATATAATTTGCTGAGCTCAAAAATAAAGGCTACTGGTTAAATCTAATTAATTACATTCTTGGCAGGTATTAAAAATAAAAACACACAAAAAAGCGATTAATTTGATCTCTTTGGTTCCATGGGAAATAACTAAACTGTGTAAATGATGCTATAACCACTTACATTTCCCACTCTTCAGTTACCTAAATGCAATCTTACACAGCCAAGCATCAATACCTGGGTCAAATAGCATGGTATTACTACTTTCATAAGATGCGGATAGCATTGACCAGAAAATACAATAATTCAAATGGAAATTCCGTTTTAAGGTGCTCATGGAATCATGAGAGGTTGCAAAATGCATTTTACACAACCGGATTGACATCACAATTTCAATATTTAGCATTCTGGCAGGCTACAGGATCAGGTGATCCTCTTTCAATTCCTGAGCAGGAGGCAGAGCCTGATCCATGGTCATTTTCGGTGGGAAGACAAAGCCAGGGTAGTCAATCCCATCCACATCTGTGCTGCCCAACTGGTCGCCAGAGCCCTGCTCAGTTAAAAGGATTCCTGTGGCAGAACCCTCGCCTGACTGCTCCTCCGGCTCTGAGCCAGCCTCTTCTGGCACTCTGGAAGAAAAACAGAAGCACAGTAACGTTAGCCATTACAGTCTACATCCTCTGAGCTCTTCCTGTGTTTTTTCACTACCGAGCAGGCCTGGGAGTCTCTACACACCCATCCTCCCTGCTTTGTTTGTCTGAGAGCCTTGGATCGTATTAAGTTGAAGTCACAAAGCGTTTAACAAGAAAGGCTGAGAGTATGATAACTCTATAACCGTTCTTGCCAGAGAATATATTGTTGAAACAGTGTCCAATCTTTTATTTTATCAACTTAAAGCAGCATTATGTAACTTTTTGGGCGACCCAATCAAATTTACATAGAAATGTGTGTTATAGAGCTGTCATTCTCATTGAAAGCAAGCCTAAGAAGCATTAGATTTGTTTTATGTGCATTATTTCTATGCTTCCCGCTCTTAAGTTTCATTTTTGTGTCTTTTACATTCAGTTTTGTACACCAGCTGAAAATACAATCTTTTTGGTTATGGAAAATATATTTCACAGCGGTTTAGAGTGAACAATGATTCTCTACACTCTACCTGCTTGTTTTGTCACCACTTGAAATGAGGCGAACTATTAGAATTTTAGCAACCAGGAAATGGCAGAGCAATTTCTACATAGTGCACATTTAAGTGAATGCGAAAATAACCACATGTAGATGAATCATTTGTAAAACTTTACAAAGTTGCCCTGATACCTGTGAAGAAACACTTATTACTCCAGTCACTCACTATATTGGATTCATATGTTGTCACATAGTAATTATTTAGGAAATGCTTTGTAATTGCATAAAATACAATGTTGTTACTAACATAATAACAGCACTACTACACAGGTTTTATTCTGTTTGCATGGTACTTTAACAAGTGTAATACACAAAATCCATAATTAAACAGTGTATTCCTGACTTTTTGCCATTGTACCTTATTGTCGTATAAGGCAGGTTTTTATATTTCTTCATGGTAATATGGTCATTTAAAACGATAATAACTTTTTCTGCAAACAACAGTATAAGGAAGAGGGTTTTGTGAGATTCAACCTTTTTGGGTCTTGGTGTTTTTCTAACTGATACAATGTCTTGCTTAGGATTTTGACCACTAGAGGGGAAGTGGTGTCTTAGACCATATGATAGCAAATGTTTAGCTTCCTCAACAGTGAAAATGTTGAACAGAGTGTTTAACAGAGCTGAGTGCATATTGTTATCTTCTGTCTGTCGTAATATAATGAGTGCGGAAATCACACATATATAATCAGATCATTTAAAATAGGTCGTAGTTTTAACACTCATCTTTCAGCAGGATAATCTAGAACCAAAGAGTAGGCTCACAGTGTGTAGTTTATACTAATAAGAAGTCATCAAAGTGCTCTCTTTCTGTATGCTTCCATCACTCTCGGGAATAAGACCGAATATTGGAGGCCATTCAAGTCACACCACGCACCTACCAGGTCGATTCTGTAATTAATAACATTTCCTACAGGAAATTGTGAAGTAAAAAAAAAGATTTTGGAAATGTTTATGCTTAAGTGGGGCTTGTGACACAATTTGTCAATGTCCGTTATTGCAATCCTTTATGGGGACATCACTCATCAAAAGCAATGGTGCAAAGAAGTTAAAGTTTGAACAATCCTGTCATAGTCTGTTCAATTCTGAAATTCATTAGCCCATAGAGCCTTGGTCTCCTGACAAATTGATCTGTGATGATGACATATACTTACATATCCTTTACGGCAATTGAAGGGAGTCTGTCAGGAGGCCCGGGCAAGTCCATCCAGGGACCCCTCTGTGTCTCACAGTTGGCATTCTTGGCGTCTGGACTGCATTTAAGCCACATATATCTGCCTTTTGCTGGAGCCCCTGTGTTTGATAAAGGAATGACAATATATAAACATAACTCATTTGTGACAAAGGATAATTTGTCAACAATATTCCTATTGAATATGAGATATGAAATATATGCTTTTAAACATTGGAATTTGATTAGGATCCCTGTTAGCTGTTGCGAAAGCAGCAGCTACTCTTCCTGGGGTCCACACAAAACATTAAACATGATATAATATAGAACATTAATACATTCTGGAACGGCGCCTGAGACAGCGTTTTCCACCACCATTAACAAAACATCAAATTATGGACTTTCTCATAAAAGAATGCTGTCAAATCCCACCAAAAGAGTTCCAGACAATTGTAGAATCTATGCCAGTGTAACGGATGTGAAATGGCTAGCTAGTTAGCGGTGGGGCGCGCTAATAGTGTTTCAATCGGTGACGTTACTTGTTCTGAGACCTTGAAGTAGTGGTTCCCCTTGCTCGGCAAGGGCCGTGGCTTTTGTGCAGCGATGGGTAACGATGCTTTGTCTGTGACTGTTGTTGATGTGTGCAGAGGGTCCCTGGCTCACGCCCGGCGAGGGGACGGTTTAAAGTTATACTGTTACATTGGTGCCGTGACCCAGATCACTGGTTGCTGCGGTAAAGGAGGAGATCAAAAGGGGGGTGAGTGTAACGGATGTGAAATGGCTAGCTCGTTAGCGGTGGTGCGCGTTAATAGCGTTTCAATCGGTGACGTCACTTGTTCTGAGACCTTGAAGTAGTGGTTCCTCTTGCTCTGCAAGGGCCACGGCTTTTGTGCAGCGATGGGTAACAATGCTTCGTGGGTGACTGTTGTTGATGTGTGCAGAGGGTCCCTGGTTCACGCGAGGGGACGGATTAAAGTTATACTGTTACACCAAGATACATTGAATCTGTTCTGGCTCGTGATGATCCAACGCCCTATTAACACACTTTATATTGGTGTTTCCTTTATTTTGGCAGTTATCTGTATCTGGATGCTGATTTTATAATGCCTGGGAATAATCAATAGGCCTGAAAAGACTTCAAAGGGCCTTGGAATGGTTTAGGAACAAGTCAAGGTAGCCCATATCCCTAACACGGAACCCAAACCGGCTGCGCGCGTGCGCCATTGTGCATAAATGTATTTTGTCCCCCCATACCAAACGCGATCACGACACGCAGGTTAAAATATCAAAACAAACTCTGAAGCGCGATCTGCGTCAGAAATAGAGCTGATTTATATTTTAGCCCTTGGCAACACAGACGCTCGTTGGCGCACGTGAGCAGTATGGGTGCAATAATTGAATAAAATAGATTTTGCGATGCGAGTGGTGTAGTCAGCCTGTAAGAGGAGTCTGGGAGTTTTGATATGAACAAGTGTGCTTGCCACCATTCATCCTGCCCAACAAAAATTATATAACTTGTTTTGGGGGTATATTTTGACAACTTTCCAAAAACATGTACTCTAAACTATTCTCGGTCCGTATGTACCAAGCGTCTCGGAGTAGGAGTGTTGATTTGGGTTCAGTTTTGGCTTTAAGATTATAATGGACAGAGAGGACCTGATCAGCACCACCCCTCTGAGGGGAGCTGACCAGAACTCCAACTGTGAGAGGATCTGAGCAGCACTCCAACTGTGAGAGGATCTGAGCAGCACTCCAACTGTGAGAGGAGCTGACCAGCACTCCAACTGTGAGAGGAGCTGACCAGCGCTGCAACTGTGAGAGGAGCTGACCAGCACTCCAACTGTGAGACACTTTCCCATTTCTTGCTAGTAAACTTGTTCTTGCAATCTGTGAGAATATTTTCACTTTAGAAAAAACAAAAAAAACAAAATAGGTAGCCTACAGCTTTAGTTTTTGTTGGGCAGAATGGATATAGGCCTACTTATTTAGCTTTTTTAACAGAAAACAAAGATATACCTTATTCACACAAACTCACAGTGGCTACTCTGCTTTTACACATTTAGCCTATATTATTATTATAAGGCTTTAAAATGTCTTCACAGTATGATGTCGGCCTACAATAGACTATGTCAATACTATGATCAAATTACACTTTCACTTATGCAACCACCCATTTTATAAATGGCAGCTTAAAGTTATGAGCAAAATGTGCATTGTTCTATCCTGTGGGGCCTCAACCTTTTTCTAACTCGTACTCTATTCTGGTAGTAAAACGTGTCCTCCTGTCAGAAAATACAAACCAATTCACACAAAATAGTCAGTAACCTATAGACTATTTTGTCAAGCGTGCCAGAAGACGTCAACTTGATAGCAGACGCGCGGATAAATGTATCAATACGAATTACTCAACTTTAATGTTATTATTAAAAATCCTTAACTATCCCTAATTACTTTCCCCAATATTTAAATATTCAAGTATCCTACATGTGGCTAATGCAAAAAGGTGATATAACCTACTATTTATTTTAAAACTTACCATGTCCGTTATCTGCGAGAAAGAAGATGACAGCCAGTGTCAGACAGATCTTCGAATTCAGTCCCTTCATTATTTTCGATGCTGTAATGAGGAGACGACAATATATGCTTTTAAGAATAACCTTTGTGTGTGAATATTCTGAAAGTACACCTAATCGCACTGTTGAATACCCCTAAACCCTGCCCATTTATGCGTCATTGTTTCCTGAAACCAGACGTTTTAGCAAGAAGTTTAACATCCGCAATGGAAAGTTCTTGTCTTCCATATCTAGCATGCCTACGTTCAGCGCGTTTAGTTTGTAACAACAAAAAAAAGATAAACACAGTAGCTTAATCTGGAAATTCTACGGATATACAAATTGGTAGTCACACTGTAGAACTGCAATAGACCATCATATATTGATAGAAAATGACACATAGCCTAATTTGAATCAAGCTTTGGCCCAATAATTAGCCTAAATCCAATAGATGAAGTCCTAGATGAACAAATAATATCTAAAACTTAAAACACTTAGTTGGTATGCTACAACACTTACATGGTATGCTACCATGTAACATCTCTCCAAAGTCCCCCCCCCCCCCCCCCCCCCCATGAATTTGCTGAAGAGAATTTTCAGCAAATGAATGAGCAGTATTTCACATTTGATTACCTTTGACTAATTTCTCAAGAATTCTGAAGATATTATGAAAATTCTAGCCCTCATCCTCCACATACAACACCCGTTCTGCCAGTCACATTCGGTTAAAGGTCCCCATAGCACACATCCCTGGGTCGCTCCTCTTTTCAGTTCGCTGCAGCCAAACACCCAAACTGGACAGTTTTATCTCAATCTCTTCATTCAGACTCAGTCATGGACACTCTTGCTGACAGTTGTGGCTGCTTTGTGTGACGTATTGTTGTCTCTACCTTCTTGCCCTTTGTGCTGTTGTCTCTGCCCAATAATGTTTGTATCATGCTTTGTGCTGCTACTATGTTGTGTTGCTACCATGCTGTGTTGTCGTGTGTTGCTGCCTTGCTATGTTGTCTTAGGTCTTTCTTTATGTAGTGTTGTGTTGTCTCTCTTGTTGTGTGTGTTTTGTCCTATATTTATGCTGTAATTATGTTGTTTTTTTAATCCCAGGCCCCTGTCCCCGCAGGAGGCCTTTCGGTAGGCCGTCATTGTAAATAAGAATGTGTTGACTGACTTGCCTTTGGTAACAGGTGAAATGTTGTGGGGTTAGTCACTGTCTTGGATGTAGTCGGTATCGACCAAATAAATTACTGCTAGAAAACACCACACAACTTGGAAGAAAAGTGCATTTCGAACCATACTCAAAATACACAAGAGTGAGAATATTAGAATTAGATGGATCTGACAAGCAATGTAAGCACTTAATAGAAATTATAAGTACATTAATGAAAGAGTATTGCTCAATGTCAGTTAAATTTGAAAAATGTTGTTTGCTGAGCTTTGCAACTAAAGATACTGTGTTGGCTTAAAATACATGTCTTATTAACACATTTCCCAGTGTGCCTTTCGGCAAGTTGTATTATACTATATTGTAGTTAATTTACTTGTCAGAGACCTGCAGTGTCTCCACTTGCTTTGTCTAATAGCTACCTTTTCAGTGGTGCGACTGGGTAACACGCTTCAGGAGGGTGGTCATGTGTGTTTGGGAGGCAGAGGTTGTGGGTTTGAATCTTGAATCTCGATATTAGCAAGCGACATGGTGTCCTTCATGCTTGAAATGTGGATGTTTATTAATAGCAGGCCCTTTAGCACACATTGTTATCCAAAGCAACTTACAATCATGCATGCATTCTTTCTGCACAGGTGGTCCTGGTAATTGAACCCACTATCCTGGTATTGCAAGTGCCATGTGCTACCAACTGAGCTACAGAGGACCACCACTTCTTCAAAATGTTGAGTAAACTCAAAAAGTCTGTGGAACTAGTTACTTAAAGATCTTGAGTTGGGCCACGTAGATTTTTTTTTTACAGTGTACTCTAGATTCTGATGATTGATCTCTGTCTTGTTAATTGGTCTCTTTAAAATCTTGTTTTGAAAAGGTGACGTGCATGTGTATGAATGTTTATTTTCAGCCAATGCGTAGTCGTAGATGTGAGATGGAACAGGAAGTGGGTTTATCGGGTGCTCTAATCTTTTCTCAGGAAATGACACTTCAGTTTCTTCACTGGCTTCGCACTTTTGAAGCCAGCCATGTTACTCGTGAGATCAACACTTCTAACATGTTTAAGCCTTCATACTTTTGAAGCCAGCCAGCAATAGAGTTGCCTGGCCTGGGGAACATACATAGCCTATGCAGTTTGTCTTAAGGGGGAAATGTGTTGATCTCAAGAATAACATGTCTGGCTTCAAAAGTATGAAGGCTTAAACATGTTAGAAGTTTTTAGTTCAAAGTGTAAGTGATAAATTCATACAAGAAAAACTTGAGTTTATTCACAATTTACTAAAGTTGTCCTGATCCTGTTGCTGTCATTGCAGCAAGTCACCTGTTTGTATTAGGTCGCCTGTTGGAGCAACTGTCAGTCATACTTATAGGTCTAAACATATGGCTCTGCCAAACTGTCCTTTTCAGAAAAGATTGCACTGGAGACCCATCCTGATGTTCTGAGGAATCTCCTCTTTTTGCTTTTAGGCTCCATTACAGTCTACCCTTCAGCCATGTATCCCATGAAAACAAATTATACTGAAAAACTATTGGACTAACTTTACTAATACCACTATACATGTTATGACTGATAGGGAAGTGTCTGTTTTTGTTACTTGTACTCATGCTGTTGTTTTAGCTAATTGAGACAGTTTCCCAGACACAGATTAAGCCTAGTCCTGGACTAAAAAGCAAACTCAATGGACAAAATCCATCGAAAATAATTTTTGGCCTAGGACTAGGTTCAATCTGTGTCCACTGAAAACCACTCCATGTTGAGCACTCATGCATGTAAACAGAAGATTTTCTAGAGAAGGGTAGAAAGATGAGACGTGAATGAGGTCATTTAGATTCTTTGCTGGCTGTCTCTTTCTCAAATATCATTCAGAGTAAAATGCCCTAGCTGAGCAAAAACTGAAGTGTTTGATGACCTACTAAATGAAATGCCTTAAATCATACATTTTTCTAGAGCAAGGACAAAGAATTTTTCAACTGAACTAATGTTTATTTTATTTTTGCGGACACTGTTTTTGTTGAGTAAATTATATCAAATGTGCATTTTTTTAAGCACAAAAAGAACGATTCTCCACCTTACCAACGAAACATGTTTTTGCTTTAATAAAAAATAAGTATTAGCTACTATTTTGAATGTTTTTAAAATAACAAGCATGCTCATCAGCTGTCTTGTCTGTCATCTCTCTTTAGTACAAATGGAGAAAAGATCATTCCTCTTCATTGGGCTTTTAAAGAGAGCGACTACACTGCCATTGTCAGGTTGAGGTTTCATCCTACAGCCAAGTCACACCAAGTGGAGCTAAATGCCTCCCACAGCCTCGTTGGCAACTTGCTCAGGAGAATTCACATGGTAACAACACAAAAGCCCCATCCGGATGGTTTTGCATTCAAAGTATATTTACAGAGCTGAAGTGGCAATAAATCTTGACACAGAGACACATTCATGCCTCTTAAAATGTAAACAATATAGGTCTGTAATTAAATCCTCCCAGCTCCTAAAATGTACAATTATGTACATCTAAGTCACAGAGCTATTATATATTTTTCTATTGTAAGTCATTTATTACATGTTTGTATGAATGTTACAATAAAATGTTTCCTTTATAAAAAAAAAACAAGTATTCATGGACATGATCATCAGACATTTGTGAACCTTTCAAAGGGGAACTAAGATGAATTTAAGTTTCTGCTGTATCCTGTAGCAGAGCAATGATTGAGATACAAAACACTGTTTATCAATAGATAGAAGCTGATTAACAAAATTCTTCCTGGTAACTTGTCGGTGAGGAACTAATCATTTGGTAATAGATTAAGCTTATCAGATGTTTTTATATTCAGCTATGAACACATTTATACATTCGTATTTGAATGAAGGTTAGATTTTCTAAAAAACTATGTATTCATTTATAAATGAGGATGGGCGTGTGTATGCTTTTTTTTATCGGAGGAAAAGATTAAGTGATTCATACTAAGCATTGCCACATCTGCTAATACAGATAGCAGAAGGGTAATTTCCAATTAAAGGCACAATCTGATATTTCATCAGCCTGGCCCTGCCACTTTGTTTGGTAAGCAAAGAGATGGGGTTGAGGAAATGTAACAACATTCAAAATTCATATACAGAGCTATAGACACAAGGACTGACAGTTCATGACATCAACATAATACCTTTAATATATACACTATTTTTCAAACTAAAATTGTTACAAAAACCTAAGCAATGGAGGAAGTGTCTTAGATTTGGGTTTATGATAGGGTAAGACATCTATGCTTGTACTAGCCTGAGAGCAACGGGTATATTTACCTTTCAAATTAGTATAGTACTGACAATGAAGTAAAGTTCTTGTAGTACTACTAACAGAATGAAGTAGCTAGATAAATAACTTCCACTGTAACCTCTGCCTGTGGATATTATTAATAAAAGCATTGCATGAATCTATCATCGTATTTGAAGGTCTGATAAAATTGCTTTTGATAAAATAATTTAATGCAATTCTATGTCAGAAGCCATTTGATGAGTAACAGCGCCCTCTTCAGGTTCCTTATAAGCCCTACTCTCACTCTGACGTAGCCCACACCGCTGTCTACTCTGACGCAGCAACAAATCTGCTTGGAACTCAAATAAATAGATACGATTTGATACTGTATTAAAAACACAATTGACACTTGCTGGACAAGAACACATAGATCGTCATAATCAACCTAATGGTTCAAATTAACTTACACAATTATAATTTGAGAGACAAGTAAAAGTGATTTGCACCTATGTTTATTTTGGGTTGTCAGTTGGAAATAAACCGAAAAACATCATTTTAAAACAAATATCACATCAGTTAATTCATATTTCCATTAAATTGTTTTTAGCTACATATCTACATACCATAAGTTATTTTCAATTAGCTAGAACAAATAAATTAGGCAATGTATGTGTTATCATGCATATAACTAATTGTTTTAAGCTATTAAAGGTGTGGTTAATTGGTCAAAGAGTAACAATTTACACAGTGACATCAGGAAATGCAGATGGGGGTTGAGGAGAATTACATATGCAATATATGATAGGGGTGTTTAAGCAAGCTTTGTCGTGTAGCGTTTAGGACACATTTAGAGTCAGTTAGAGGAGGCCAGATTTGCCTGGAGTCGGTTGATCTTGAGGGGCAGAAGGCTGACCATCTCTTCGCTCAGCTCCAGCTCTGTCTCGATGGCGCTTTTAGCCTCTGGGTTGTCCTTGCAGTACTGGACCACAAAGTCGTAGCACTCCAGGGCGCGGTTCAGGTTCTCCAGCTGAACAGTTTTGCTGGACGAGATCAGCCTGCTATGGAGACGAGCCACCCGGAACTTAGCCACCAGTGCCGGCCTCAGCACCTCGTCCTCCAGTTTCTCCGGCCATTTGCCCTCTGGCGAGCGGACGGAGTCGAGGAACATCTGGTAGAATTTGGTGGAGGAGGAGCAGAGGTGGTTAAACTTCTTGACCGTATGCGCATCCAAGTCGTCCTGCTTGTTGGCCACGGCCAGCTTGAGATCCATCATCTCATAGTAGGTCTCAGCCAGCTCAAACTGCAGCTGGCGGCAGACGAGGAGGTAGTACTGGGCGTTCAGGTCTTTGCAGATGGGCTCCATCATGTCCACACGCCGCTTGTGCATCTTGCAGCGCCGCTCCAGGTCCTCCTCGAAGAAGGCCAGGGCCTTGAAGAGAGCGCTGTGGTCCTGCAGGATCTCGATGTGGTCTGTGACGTGGCCGTCCATCTCAAAGTACTCCTTGGCTTGATTTACGTAGGTCTGGCCAACCAGGAAGATGGCGCGGGCTTCCTCAAAGTCCACAGGGAAGACACAACTCACTTTCTCCTCCAGGCCACAGATGGAGTCAAAGGTGTCACTGGAACCAAACAGAACAGCACTCTTCCTTCCCCTCTCCTTCTCCTCCTCCTCCTTTAGCCGTGTTGCTCTCAGCTCTGCCTGACGATCCATATCTAGCTCTCCAATGTTGTCCTGCTCAGACCAGTAGACATAAGAATAAGATATTGTCTCACAATTACAGGCTAATCAGCTACATAATTACATTTGATCTGAAGATATCTAAATTACCTCGAGAAGTTTCTTGGCATCTTGCAACAAATTAAGACAGTATTTTATCCAACACCTGGCTATTTCAGCTCTCTTCTGTCGAAGTTGGTCTCGCTTCTCAGCTTCAGCTTCACCTAAAGAAAAAGGTTTGAGATGTGTATTAATGAGTATTGAATGAAAGACAACTTTACAAACATTTCAGAAAGAACATATACTATCAAGGCTGAGTATATGAATTCAGAGTGAGAACTTACTCTCCTGGGCAGCGGCTTCTGAGGGGACCTCCCCGGCCAGGTCTGCTATGACACTGGCAGCAGATAGACAGTGCCTGCCCTCCATGTAGAGGGTCTGGGAGGAAGAACAAAATATGTGAGATTAATCCAGAGTTAATGTTCTGTATTATGCCATGTGCCATGGTGACCCCCTGGAAGAGTAGCTGCTGCTTTCACACCATTATTATTATTATTATTATTATTATTATTATTATGGGATCCATAATAAATAGAAATGGGGATCCTATTAAAAATACCAAATATCATTATAAAGAAATCAAGTCATGTACTGACTGTAAATACATAAGTCATTCATCTTGATGAAGACAACACATTTTTACAGTTAATCATTTACCTTGGTGATGTAATATTGTGATAACGTGGCTGCGTTGATGGCCCATTCCAGAGGAATGAACTGGTTGAACTCCAGCTGTCTCTGCAGAGTGCTGTGGCAGTAGCCCCCAGCTTTCTCATACTGCTCCAAGTTCTTGTACACTTGTGCAAGATAGTACAGTGTGTGGGTATAAGCCATTTCAAATCTGTTTGAAGAGAGGGAAAAGTTTAAAAAAGAGCAATGTCATTTATTTATGAAATTGTTGAGACTCCACAACACCTCTTGGTCCTCTCCTGTTGGGGTAATGCTTCTTCCTCTGCTACAAAGAACTCGGTGAGGTCCATTGGGGGTTGCCCATCCTATGGTGTGAATAAAACAAAACAATAGATTTCTCCTTCAGCCTTTTCAAGGTCACAATTATTAAACAGCCGCCATAGAATTAAGTCTGACAGGACAATAAACTAGAATGCACTGCGGCTGGCCTTCCTGATGAAAGATGATGATGCTGCCGTTTTCTCTTCTCCCAAAATGAACCTAGCTAAGTAGGTAAATTATGCATCTAGACAGTGTCATGACTAGCTACCTCTTTCATGTAACGAATATACATTGCTTCTGCAGTTTCCAAAAATCCTTGGGCTTTCTCAATTTCATCCCTGCCAGCCCACAGAATGCCCAGTTGATTCTGTAAAAAAAAGACAAAAACGGCAGTCAGTTTACAGAATTTTACTGGCTACTTAACTCTTTATATTTAGCTAAAGTTAGACCATGTGTGTGCATATTTAATTATAAAAATATTATACACTGGACTGCTAGTTGCGGACTAAATTAAAGAGTGCTAGGTGCTCTATACTGCATTGTTGAGGGAGCTGCACTTTTATACCGGCTGTAAACTGTGTATGTGATGAATACAATTTAATTTGATTACCCTGACTTGGATGAACAAAGACACGTTCTCGGGTGATATGCTGCACTTCTCTAGCAATGTCATGCAATTCATTAAATGTTCCTCTCCAGCGGACAGCTCTTCTGTTTCCACGTGGTTTACACCAAGATAATACTCCACCGCCCCGAGTTTAGCTGCTCTTGATCCGGCTGGTGAATCTCCACAGTGGCCTCTCCCAAAGCTCTCCTCCATTCCTCCGTCAACGGGCTGCTCTGTCGGGCGCTGGTCGGCTTCATCATTGACGCTCTCGTTTTCACCGACATCGAAATTCTTCAAAGAGCAGTAAATCTCTCTCAAAAGCTCCCTTGCCTTATACTTCGATCGAAAAGGGTCATTTTCTGGGTCTTTTCTTGATTCTACTTCAGATAGATCTTGAGCATTATTAAATTTGTCGCAAACTGCTCTCCACTCATGACTGTATGTGGAAGCCATGTTTGTTATTTCAGTATGACTCAACCGGGGACCCGTAGTTGGGGTGCTCAGGGTCGTGTCCATTAGGACATATCGTTGCTAAACGTTTTGCAACAGAAAACAAAAACGAGCGTTTAGTGTTGGACAAATTCATGTAGTCCCTCCCTGTTTCAGTCCGTCTAGTGCCTAATGAATAGAACCCAGGACACGGTACGTATAAAGAAAGCTAGGGGCATAAAGAAATAATGAGATTCACAAAGGAATTTCAAAAGCTGTTTTTAATTGACAATTTAAGTAGGACTAATTTAGCTAGGACTAATCTCTCAAATATTATAACAAATTGAATTAAATACAGCTGTTTACACCAAGATAATAAATAGAGCAGGACAGCTTTTTTCCCCGAAATGATTCCACTCAACTATTTATACAATTGACTAAATTATGCAATCACCACACTGTTTCGGTTTAGAACATGCCTGTTTTGTCCAACTACACTGAACAAAAATATGAACGCAACTTGTAAAGTGTTGGTCCCATGTTTCATGAGCTGAAATAATAGGTCCCAAAAAATGTTCCATATGCACAAAAAGCTTATTTCTCACAAATTATGTGCACAAAATAATTTACATCCCTGTTATTGAGCATTTCTCCATTGTCAAGATAATTCATCCACCTGACAGGTGTGGCATATCAAGATGATGCTTAAACAGCACAATCATTAAACAGGTGCACCTTGTGCTGGTGAAAAAAAGTGCAGTTTTGTTACACAACACAATGCCACAGACGTCTCAAATTTTAAGGGAGAGAGCAATGCTGACAGCAGGAATGTCCACCAAAGCTGTTGCCAGAAAATTGAATGTCCATAAGCCACCTCCAACGTTGTTTTAAAGAATATGGCAATACGTCCAACCGGCCTCACAACTGCATACCACGTGTAAGGCATCGTGTGGGCGAGCGGTTTGCTGATGTCAATGTTGTGAACAGAAAGCCCCATTATGATGGTGGAGTTATTGTATGGGCAGACATAAGCAACGGACAATGAACACAATTACATTTTATCCATGGCAATTTGAATTCACAGAGATACCGTGACGAGATCCTGAGGCCCATTGTCGTGCCATTCACCCGCCGCCATCACCTCTTGTTTCAGCATGATAATGCATGGCCCCATGCATGTTTGGGATGCTCTGGATTGACATGTATGACAGCTATTGAAGAGGAGTGGGACAACATTCCACAGGCCACAATCAACAAACAGCCTTATTAACTCAATGCGAAGGAGATGTGTCGCGTGGCATGAGGCAAATGGTGGTCACACCAGATATTTTTATCCAAGGCCTAACTATTTTTTTTTAAGTGCGAAAAAAATAATAATCTGTAAACAACAGATGCCAAATACATTTAAACTCAGTTTCACAATTCCTGACATTTAATACTAGTAAAAATTCCCTGATTTGGTCAGTTAGGATCACCACTTTATTTTAAGAATGTGAAATGTCAGATTATTAGTAGAGAGAATGATTTATTTCAGCTTTTATTTCTTTCATTACATTCCCAGTGGGTCAGAAGTTTACATACACTCAATTAGTATTTGGTAGCATTGCCTTTAAATTGTTTAACTTGGGTCAAACATTTCGGGTAACCTTCCTCAAGCTTCCCACAATAAGTTGGGTGAATTTTGGCCCATTCCTCCTGACAGAGCTGGTGTAACTGAGTCAAGTTTGTAGGGCTCCTTGCTCGCACACGCTTTTTCAGTACTGCCCACACATTTTCTATAGGATTGAGGTCAGGGCTTTGTGATGGTCATTCCAATACCTTGACTTTGTTGTCCTTAAGTCATTTTGCCACAACGTTGGAAGTATGCTTGGGGTCATTGTCCATTTGGAAGACCCATTTGCCACCAAGTGTTAACTTCCTGACTGATGTCTTGAGATGTTGCTTCAATATATCCACATCATTTTCTTTCCTCATGATGCCATCTATTTTGTGAAGAGCACCAGTCCCTATTGCAGCAAAGCAACCCCCACAACATGATGCTCCCAATTTTCCCTCCAAACATAACGATGGTCATGATAGCCAAACAGTTCTATTTTTGTTTCATCAGACCAGAGTACATTTCTTAAAAAAGTACAGTTGCAAACTGTAGTCTGGCTTTTTTATGGTGGTTTTGGAGCCGTGGCTTCTTCCTTGCTGAGCTGCCTTTCAGGTTATGTCGATATAGGACTCGTTTTACTGTGGATATAGATATTTTTTTACCTGTTTCCTCCAGTATCTTCACAAGGTCCTTTGCTGTTGTTCTGGGATTGATTTGCACTTTTCGCACCAAAGTACATTCATCCTCTCGGAGACAGAACACGTCTCCTTCCTGAGTGGTATGATGGCTAAGTGGTCCAATGGTGTTTATACTTGCGTACTATTGTTTGTACAGATGAACGTGGTACCTTCAGGCGTTTGGAAATTGCTCCCAAGGATGAACCAGACTTGCGGAGGTCTACCATTTTTTTCTGAGTTCTTGGCTGATTTCTTTTGATTTTCCCATGATGTCAAACAGAGGCACTGAGTTTGAAGGTAGGCCTTGAAATACATCCACAGGTACACCTCAAATTGACTCAAATTATGTTAATTAGCCTATCAGAAGCTTCTAAAGCCATGTTTAAAGTTACAGTCAACTTAGTGTATAAAAACTTCTGACCCACTGGAATTGTGATACAGTGAATTATAAGTGAAATAATCTGTCTGTAAACAACTATAGTTTGTTAACAAGAAATTTGTAGAGTGGTTGAAAAACGAGTTTTAATGACTCACACCTAAGTGTTTGTAAACTTCCGACTTCAACTGTATCGATATTCCTAGTCATGTGAAATCCATAGATTAGGGCCTAATGAATTTATTTCAATTGACTGATTTCCTTAAATTAACTGTAACTCAGTAAAATCCTGGAAATCCTTGCATGTTGCGTTCATATTTTTGTTCAGTATAGAATGTTTTTCAGACATTAAACAGACTATGCCTAATGAGTGGTTTCTATGTTTTGTGACTCTGGTCATCACATATTTGATTATCACTTATCACCCAGTGGTTTACAATAATCTTCATAATAGCTACTTCACTTACCTACACATCATGGAATCCTCAAACCTCCGTGTGCTCACACTGACAGGTTTCATTAAACCCTAGGTGCCCACACTGACAGGTAGCCAGGCTTCCTGAGAAGTGCATAGTGGGTAGGAATTTCAAGGGAATTCTGTGATACTTACAAGCTTTCTGCTTAAAAGTAGTTGCTTATCAACAGATATTATGTTGATAGTATGACCATCTGTAATTCCTCTATATGGGTCTATCCAAATAAAGTGTGACTCAATATCATAGCACACTATCCATTCATATTTATCACACAACATTCATGTAAGATATTTACTGAGATTATATCTCAAAATGTTTTTTTAATCTTCTCAATGCAAATAAAATCAAATGGTATTTGTCACATGCGCCGTAAACATCAGTGAAATGCTTACTTACAAGCCCTTAACCAGCAATGCAATTCTAAGAAAAATACGTGTTAAGTAAAAAATTGATGGGTAAAATATAAAAAGTAAAGTAACAAATAATTAAAGAGCAACTGTAAAATAACAATAGCGAGGCTATACACAGGGGGTACCTATAATGAATCAATGTGCGAGGGCATCGGTTAGTTGAGGTAATTGAGGTAATATGTACACTACCGGTCAAAAGTTACAGGACACCTACTCATTCATGGGTTTTTCTTCTATTTGTACTATTTTCTACGTTGTAGAATAATAGTGAAGACATCAACTATGAAATAACACATATGGAATCATGTAGTAACCAAAAAAGTGTTGAACAAATCTAAATAAAATTTATATTTGAGATTCTTCAAATAGCCACCCTTTGCTTTGATGACAGCTTTGCACACTCTTGGCTGGGGCAGCAGGTAGCCTAGTGGTTAGAGTGTTGGACTAGTAACCAAAAGGTTGCAAGATCAAATCCTTGAGCTGACAAGGTAAAAATCTGTTGTTCTGCCCCTGAACAAGGCAGATGACCCACTGTTCCTAGGCTGTCATTGAAAATAAAAATGTGTTCTTAACTGACTTGCCTAGATAAATAAAGGTTAAAAAAAACAGCTTCACCTGGAATGCTTTTCCAACAATCTTGAAGGAGTTTTCACATGCTGAGCACTTGCTTTTCCTTCACTCTGCGGTCCCACTCATCCCAAACCACCTCAATTTGGTTGAGGTCGGGGTACTGTGGAGGCCACTCCATCACTCCCCGTCTTGGTAAAATAGCCCTTACACAGCCTGGAGGTGTGGCCATTGTCCTGTTGAAAAACAAATGATAAGCCCAAACCAGGTGGGATGGCGTATCGCTGCAGAATGCTGTGGTAGACATGCTGGTTAAGTGTGTGTTAAATTCTAAATAAATCACAGTGCCACCAGCAAAGCACCCCAACACCATAACAACTCCTGCATGATTTACGGTGGGAAATACGCATGCGGAGATCATCCGTTCACCCACACCGCATCGCACAAAGACACAGCGGTTGGAACCAAAAATCTCCAATTTGGGTTCCAGACCAAGACCAAAGGACAAATTTTCCCCCTTTGCAGCAATTCGACCATGAAGGCCCGATTCACACAGTCTCCTCTGAACAGTTGATGTTGAGATGTGTCTGTTACTTTAACTCTGTGAAGCATTTATGTGAGCTGCAATTTCTGAGGCTGGTAACTCTAATGATCGTATCCTCTGCAGCAGAGGTAACTCTGGGTCTTCCATTCCTATGGCGATCTTAAAGTAATGATGGACTGTCGTTTCACTTTGCTTATTTGAGCTGTTCTTGCCATAATATGGACATGGTCTTCTACCACATAGGGCTATCTTCTGTATACCCCCCCCCCCCCCCAACTTGTCACAACACAACTGATTGGCTCAAACGCATTAAGATGGAAAGAAATTACACAAATTCACTTTTAAGAAGGCACACCTGTTAAGTGAAATGCATTCCAGGTGACTGCTGGTTGAGAGAATGCCAAGCTCGTTTAAAGCTGTCCTCAAGTCAAAGGGTCGCTATTTTAAGAATCACAAATATAAAATATATTTTGATTTGTTTAATACTTTTTTGGTTACTACATGATTCCATATGTGTTGCTTCATAGTTTTGATGTCTTCGATATTATTCTACAATGTAGAAAATAGTAATAAAGAAAAACCCTGGAATGAGTAGGTGTTTCTAAACGTTTGACTGGAACTGTTCAAAGAATAATTTTGGGGGGATTAAAAACAGAGTACATGAAAAAAGAAGACCTAGAATTTCATTTTGTCAGACCACCTTTAATTATACAATGTAGAAAATAGTAAAAATAAAGAAAAACCCTTGAATGAGTAGGTGTTCTAAAACTTTTGACCGGTAGTGTACATGTAGGCAGAGTTAAAGTAACTATGGCGGTACTCAAACTATCTTCATTAGCTTAAGGAAATGCTCAAATGAAGCCTTGTTGTCTTGTCTGATGGTCCACATCTTGCCCACTGACCAGTATTTGACCACTGACCAGTATTTGACCACTGACCAGTATTTGCCCACTGACCAGTATTTGACCACTGACCAGTATTTGACCACTGACCAGTATTTGACCACTGACCAGTATTTGCCCACTGACCAGTATTTGACCACTGACCAGTATTTGACCACTGACCAGTACTTTCAGACAAACGTGTCATGCTGCAAGTCGTTACAAACTTGTTTTTTTTGTGTGTGGGTGTCACATTTCTGTATGTTGTGTAGATGGAGGAGGGGCCTTAAAGGGTGCTGAGTGAAGGTAGAGTTCCCTTGAAATTCCTATGCACTTCTAAGGAAACCTCGGTACCTGTCAATGTGGGCACCTGTGGTTTAAGTAAACCTGTCAGTGCGAGCACACAAGAGGTTTGAGGATTCCATGCACTGGTAAGTGAAGTAGCTATTATCAAGATTATTCTAAACAGCAGGGAGATAAATGATAATCAAATATGTGATGACAGCTATCACAAAACATAGACACCACTCATTAAGCATGGTTTGTTTAATGTCTGAAAAGCATTCTAGTTGGACTAATTCAGGCATATTCTAAATCGAAACAGTGTGGTGATTGCGGAATTGAGTCAGTTGTGTAAATAGTTGAGTGGGATCGTTTAAGAAGAAAATATGTCCTGCTGTATTTATTATCATCTTTCTGACATTCGCCTGACAATGTAGGGTCATTTCACACCTCATTTTCTAATCACACACACTCACTAATCAAGCACAGTTCTGAATTCTGAATCTCCCCCGGACAAGACGTTGATGTAGTTGAACAAGGTACACATCCATTTTGTGCAGTGCACTTTTGTCAGGTGTGAGCTAAGGCAGACTGCAACCCTAGGGTCATTAGAAGATGCAACAAGGTCGTCTAAGACTGCGACCCTGGCTTGAGAAGCAGATACAGTCAGGGAAATACCCAGGTGTCACCTGGCTTGATGAGGTGAGATATGTTTTCAATCATTTTACAATAATATTTTCATAATCCAGATTGTCAATACTTTTGTTCTTTTGTTCGTATTTATTTTGTAGTCAGTATGCATACTGTATTGTACTCTCTGTATGGATTTAGGTCTAAAGTTTGATCAATAAAATCTAGTTATGTTAGATATGGTGTAAGACTGCTCCCACCAAAACAGTTTAAAATCCATACCCACAGATCAGTAGAGGCTGCTGAGGGAAGAACGGCTCATAATAATTGCTGGAACGGCGCAAATGGAATTGCATTGAACACATTGAACACAATTACATTGAAATGGTATTTCATACCATTCAACCTATTCCGCTCCAGCCATTACCACGAGCCCTTCCTCCCCAATTAAGGTGCCACCAACAGCCTGTGTCACAGATATCAGATCTCAAGTGAAACATAATTTTGATCATAGCCATTAGAAGTTAAGTCCACTCTCTAATGGGGGTATCACATCATTCTTTTGAGAATATACTGCTTTTGTCACAGTTCAGATGGGAAAAGGTGAATGGTAAAACATTTAGACTACTATGCTTTGAACTTTAGACAGCTCAAGTTTTCCAGATTCCTTGGAAGCATGCGGCTCGACATGGTTGGAATATAGACAAGGACGCCACTTTGTTCCGAAACTGGGCAATGCATACAGGTAAGAAGCAAGTCCAGACACCAATGTACAAAGCTCTCTGATTGCACAATGCAAAGCTATCTTCCATCAAGGCATGAAGGTATTATGTACAGTTGAAGTCGAAAGTTTACATACACTTAGGTTGGAGTCATTAAAATTTGTTTTTCAACCACTCCACAAATGTCTTGTTAACAAACTATAGTTTTTGCAAGCCAGTTAGGAGATCTACTTTGTGCATGACACAATACATTTTTCCAACAATTATTTACAGACAGATTATTTCACCTATAATTCACTGTGTCACAATTCCAGTGGGTCAGAAGTTTACATACACTAAGTTGACTGTGCCTTTAAACAGCTTGGAAAATTCCAGAAAATTATGTCATGGCTTTAGAAGCTTCTGATAGGCTAATTGAAATAATTTGAGTCAATTGGAGTTGTACCTGTGGATATATTTCAAGGCCTAACTTCAAACTCAGTGCCTCTTTGTTTGACATCATGGGAAAATCAAAAGAAATCAGCCAAGAACTCAGAAAAAAAATGTAGACCTCCACAAGTCTGGTTCATCCTTGGGAGCAAATTCCAAATGCCTGAAGGTACCACGTTCATCTGTACAAACAATAGTACGCAAGTATAAACACCATGGGACCACGCAGCCATCATACCGCTCAGGAAGGAGACGCGTTTTGTCCCCTAGAGATGAACGTACTTTGGATCCGAAAAGTGCAAATCAATCCCAGAACAACAGCAAAGGACCTTGTGAAGATGCTGGAGGAAACAGGTACAAAAGTATCTATATCCACAGTAAAACAAGTCCTATATCGACATAACCTGAAAGGCCGCTCAGCAAGGAAGGAGCCACTGCTCCAAAACCACCATAAAAAAGCCAGACTACAGTTTGAAACTGCACATGGGGCCAAAGAAATGTGGTTTGGCCACGGTTTGGCCATAATGACCATTGTTATGTTTTGGAGGAAAAGGGGGATGCTTGCAAGTCGAAGAACACCATCCTAAACGTGAAGCATGAGGGTGGCAGCATCATGTTATGGGGGTGCTTTGCTGCAGGAGGGACAGGTGCATCTCACACAATAGATGGCATCATGAGGAAAGAAAATGATGTGGATATATTGAAGCAACATCTCAAGACATCAGTCAGGAAGTTAAAGCTTGGTAGCAAATGGGTCTTCCAAATGGACAATGACCCCAAGCATACTTCCAAAGTTGTGGCAAAATGGCTTAAGGACAACAAAGTCAAGGTATTGGAATGACCATCACAAAGCCCTGACCTCAATCCTATAGAAAATTTGTGAGCAGAACTGAAAAAGTGTGTGTGAGCAAGGAGGCCTACAAACCTAACTCAGTTACACCAGCTCTGTCAGGCGGAATGGGCCAAAATTCACCCAACTTATTGTGGGAAGCTTGTGGAAGGCTACCTGAAACGTTTTACCAAAGTTAAACAATTTAAAGGCAATGTTACCAAATAATAATTGAGTGTATGTAAACTTCTGACTCACTGGGAATGTGATGAAAGAAATAAAAGCTGAAAGAAATAATTCTCTACTATTATTCTGACATTTCACATTCTTAAAATAAAGTGGTGATCCTAACTGACCTAAAACTTTAGGAATTGTGAAAAACTGAGTTTAAATGTATTTGGCTAAGGTGTATGTAAACTTCTGACTTCAACTGTATTCCCAAGTCCCACATGTTCCATCTGTAAAGCGAGTTAGAATAACAGCAGTACATTTAGCAGTTTGTGTTGTTGCAAAATGATAATTCTTTGCCCACGCTTCAGATGGCTATATCAGTCCACTAATACAGGACTAGTAAAGGCACAGTGCACTACTTTTGGTAAACAATATTGTTTTCAAAAGATAATATCTTTCTATTTTTTTATTATGAATTTTCAGGGGGTTCTGCAGCACCCTCAGCACTCCTGCGGCTATGCGTGACCCTTGTGGAATTTACTTTTTTCTCATCTTCCATGTTCAATGGCCATAGCACCTGGAGCATTTCCAAACAGCAGTGTTTTGATGCATTGTCATTCAAGCAGAGATTCTTAGGAAGCCCTGATAAGCTATATGCCTGGAAACACCGTTGCCACACAAGCCAAACCACATTTTTGTGACGCTACTCTGAAAATATAGTTTACCAACCTACCAATAACTTCACACTGGAAGAAGTTAAGCTACACTAAAGCTAGTCTTAAGAAAAAGAGTTTACTGAAGTTACTTAGAAAAAGTAGTTCACTACATCCAAAATCCTTTGTGAAAAATTATCATATGTAAACTGAAATGTCATAGATTATAATTTGCAAGAGCAAATTACTTCGGGGTCATACGTTAACAGAATGTTTAATTTAGCCAATTCAACACAAAATACTATGTTTTAAGTGAGAATTAGGCAGTCCTGATGCTGAAAAAGAAAGGAAATTCTTGCTTACTTCACCCATATTTTATTTTCGCAGAAAAAAGTAGTGTGTAGTTCCAGTAGTTAGCTACACCGCTACATGGTGAGAATATAACTATCTACTGAAAATACTACATAGGTTAGAATTCAGTTCAACTACCACCCAGCTACTGCAAAATGCACTTCAATTACTAGTTGAACTACATGTAGTTCACTACTAAACAACACTGTTCACATCTATGGATGGTCAAATGCAAATCAATTGTTGTGAATATGAATAGTTTTATCAATTGTTACTATATTTTCCTGTACAGACATGGGCAACAAATTGACCAATTTGAGCGTGCGTTTTCAAAGTCAGTACTTGGAACCTTTGGGATAAATCAAATCAAATTTAATTTGTCACATGCGCCGAATACAACGAGTAACACACCTTACCGCATACTTACAACCCCTTAACCAACAATGCAGTTCAAAAATATTTACTAAATTAAGTCAAGTAAAACACTACTTCCTCATCCTGGCTTGTATGTAAAATGACCCTCGTTTCAAGGCAGATACAAACCTGGGAAAGACGAACCTGATCCTAAGACCTGGAAAGCCAACTTCCGATGTGCCCTGAACACTCTACCCGATGTGAAAGAGCTACAGGGCAAGAGCATCAAGAAGGGCAGTAATGCCTCCAGGGTTTACATGATGCTGCCTGTTGTTAACCGTATCGAACGAAGAAAAGGTGAGTAGCTTTAGAATGCATGCTTTAAGTTGTTTACAATGTTGGGGAAGTTACTCTGAAAATATAGTTTACTAAGCTACCAATAACTTCACACTGGAAGAAGTTAAACTACACTAAAGCTACCCTTAAAAAAGTTTACTGGAGTTACTTTGAAAAAGTAGTTCACTACATCCAAACTACTTCGTAAAAAACTACATATGTAAATCGGATATGTCACAGACTACAAATTGCAAGAACATATCAGTTTGGGGTCATAGGTTAACAGCATGTTTAATTCCGCTTATTTAACCCAAAAACAATGTTTCAAGTGAGAATTAGGCAGGTCTGATGAAATTCTTCATCTGATGAAGTTGTTTGCAGTTCCGGTAGTTAGCTGCACGGCTACATGGCAAAATGTATTTATTTATATAGCCCTTCGTACATCAGCTGATATATCAAAGTACAGAAACCCAGCCTAAAACCCCAAACAGCAAGCAATGCAGGTGTAGAAGCACAGTGGCTAGGAAAAACTCCCTAAAAGGCCAAAACCTAGGAATAAACCTAGAGAGGAACCAGGCTATGAGGGGTGGCCAGTCCTCTTCTGGCTGTGCCGGGTGGAGATTATAACAGAACATGGCCAAGATGGTCAGATGTTCATAAATGACCAGCATGGTCAAATAATAGTAATCACAGTGAACAGGTCAGGGTTCCATAGCCGCAGCCAGAACAGTTGAAACTGGAGCAGCAGCACGGCCAGGTGGACAACAAGGAGTACGCTCTCTCTAAGAGAGAATTAGAGAGAGCGTACTTAAATTCACACAAGACACCGGATAAGGCAGGAGAAATACTCCAGATGTAACAGACTGACCCTAGCCCCATGATACAAACTACTGCAGTATAAATACTGGAGGCTGAGACAGGAGGGGTCAGGAGACACTGTGGCCCCATCCAATGATACCCCCGGACAGGCCAAACAAATTCAAAGGACAGATGCAGAGCCTCGGTCTGACGCCATTAAAAGTTAATTTACCACCTTCACAAGTGCAGTCTCAGTGCTATGATGGGGTCTAAAACCAGACTGAAGCATTTCGTATACATTGTTTGTCTTCAGGAAGGCAGTGAGTTGCTGCGATACAGCTTTTTCTAACATTTTTGAGAGGAATGGAAGAATCGATATAGGCCGATTTAGTTTTTTATTTTCTGGGTCAAGGTTTGGCTTTTTCAAGAGGCTTTATATTACTGCCACTTTTAGTGAGTTTGGTACACATTTGGTGCATAGAGAGCCGTTTATTATGTTCAACATAGGAGGGCCAAGCACAGGAAGCAGCTCTTTCAGTAGTTTAGTTGGAATAGGATCCAGTATGCAGCTTGAAGGTTTAGAGGCCATGATTATTTTCATCATTGTGTCGAGAGATATAGTACTAAAACACTTGAGTGCCTCCCTTGATCCTAAGTCCTGGCAGACTCAGGACAAATTACCTTTGGAGGAATACGCAGATTTAAGTCCGTAATTTGCTTTCTAATGATCATGATCTTTTCCTCGAAATTCATGAATTTATTACTGCTGAAGTGAAAGCCATCCTCTCTTGGGGAATGCTGCTTTTTAGTTAGCTTTGCAACAGTATCAAACATTTTTAGGATTGTTCTTATTTTCCTCAATTAAGTTGGAAAAATAGGATGATCGAGCAGCAGTAAGGGCTCTTCGATACAGCATGGTACTGTCTTTCCAAACTAGTTGGAAGACTTCCAGTTTGGTGTGGCGACATTTCCTTTCCAATTTTCTGGAAGCTTGCTTCAGAGCTCGGTATTTTCTGTATACCAGGGAGCTAGTTTCTTATGACAAATGTTTTTAGTTTTTAGGGGTGCAACTGCATCTAGGGTAGTGCGCAAAGTTAAATTGAGTTCCTCAGTTAGGTGGTTAACTGATTTTTGTCCTCTGACGTCCTTGGGTAGGCAGAGGGAGTCTGGAAGGGCATCAAGGAATCTTTGGGTTGTCTGAGAATTTATAGCACGACTTTTGATGCTCCTTGGTTGGTGTCTGAGCAGATTATTTGTTGCGATTGCAAACGTAATAAAATGGTGGTCCGATAGTCCAGGATTATGAGGAAAAACATTAAGGTCCACAACATTTATTCCATGGGACAAAACTAGGTCCAGAGTATGACTGTGACAGTGAGTAGGTCCGGAAACATGTTGGACAAAACCCACTGAGTCGATGATGGCTCCGAAAGCCTTTTGGAGTGGGTCTTTGGACTTTTCCATGTGAATATTAAAGTCACCAAAGATTTGAATATTATCTGCTATGACTGCAAGGTCCGATAGGAATTCAGGGAACTCAATGAGGAACGCTGTATATGGCCCAGGGGGCCTGTAAACAGTAGCTATAAAAAGTGATTGAGTAGGCTGCATAGATTTCATGACTAGAAGCTCAAAAGACGAAAACATGTTTATTTTTGTAAATTGAAATTTGCTACCGTAAATGTTAGCAACACCTCCACCTGTGCGGGATGCGCGGGGGTAATGGTCACTAGTGTAACCAGAAGGTGAGGCCTAATTTAACACAGTAGATTCATCAGGTTTAAGCCATGTTTCAGTCAGGCCAATCACATCAAGATTATGATCAGTGATTAGTTCATTGACTATAACTGCCTTTGAAGTGAGGGATCTAACATTAAGTAGCCCTATTTTGAGATGTGAGGTATCACGATCTCTTTCAATAATGGCAGGAATGGAGGAGGTCTTTATTCTGGTGAGATTGCTAAGGCGAACAGCGCCATGTTTAGTTTTGCCCAACCTAGGTCGAGGCACAGACACGGTCTCAATGGGAATAGCTGAGCTGACTACACTGACTGTGCTAGTGGCAGACTCCACTAAGCTGGCAGGCTGGCTGGCTAACAGCCTGCTGCCTGGCCTGCACCCTATTTCATTGTGGAGTTAGAGCCCTGTCTATGTTCGTAGATAAGATGAGAGCACCCCTCCAGCTAGGATGGAGTCCATCACTCCTCAACAGGCCAGGCTTGGTCCTGTTTGTGGGTGAGTCCCAGAATGAGGGCCAATTATCTACAAATTCTATCTTTTGGGAGGGGCAGAAAACAGTTTTCAACCAGCGATTGAGTTGTGAGACTCTGCTGAAGAGCTCATCACTCCCCCTAACAGGGAAGGGGCCAGAGACAATTACTCGATGCCGACACCTCTTTCTAGTTGATTTACACACTGAAGCTATGTTGCGCTTGGTGACCTCTGACTGTTTCATCCGAACATAGTTGGTGCCAACGATCACCAAAGCAAGTAATTAACTACTGAAAACACTACCTAGATTAGACTTTAGTTCAACTTTCACCAAGCTACTGCAAAATGTAGTTCAACTACTAGTTAAACTACATCACAGGAGGTTGGTGGCAACTTAATTTGTTTGGATGGGCTCGTGGTAATAGCTGGAGCGGAATATGTGGAATGGTATCACATACACCAAACACATGATTTCCATGCATTAACTGCCATTTGCGCCATTCCAGATATTATAATGAGTCATTTTCCCCACAGCTGCCTCCACCGAACTACACGTAGTTCACTGCTCCACAACACGGGCTGTTTATCATATTAAGTTGATTTAAATGATCAAGAGTATACATCTCAGTGATGGAATATAGTTCACTGATAATAAGTCATGTGTTGTTTCCTGTCCCTTTCTTTGTTCCTGTCTAGGACCTCAGAAGTCAGACGTTGATATAAAACATAGTCCGATCTCCCGCTCAGAAAATGAGGCACGTTCTTGTGCTCCACTGGATGGGTTTGCAGGTAGGGACAACTCACTATAGAGTATTGGCAGAAAGTCACTGTCCTGCATTCTCTTGATTAGTGCATTGGGGTTCTCTTGATGTCAACTAGTGTTTAAGCATCAGCCCGTCCCCGTTTCCACAGAGGTTTTCCTGAAGTATAGAGGTGGACAGACCAGTCACAACCCTGCTATGTTTCATGTCGAGGACAACTACCCTCCCAACAACGAGGAAAGATCATCAGAACAACCATACTCTCAGCAGTCTTCCTTCACACCTGAAGCACATAGTAAGAGCTGCATATGCAGGTTGGCATTTATTGACATGATTCATGTACCGCACGGTGGGAACTAGCTGGCACAGCCAGTTATAAGATCTGATTTCAAACAACCACACTCTTTACCCTAACCACACTGCTAACCCTTATCTTAAATTAAGACCTAAAAGCCATTTTTTGTTTTTATGAATTTTTACAATACAGTCAATTTTGACTTTGCAGTTGGCCCATCTAGCAGAAATCGCTCAGTTCTGCCTACAGGGCAAGACTTATGACAATAAACGCTAACTTGCAATGTACAGTGCCTTCAGAAAATATTCACAATCCCCCTTGACTTTTTCCACATTTTGTTGTTACAGCCTGAATTTGAAATGGATTATATTGAGATGTTATGTCACTGGCCTGCACACAACACCCCATAATGTTTCACACATTTTTACAAATTAATAAAAAATGAAAAGCTTTCTTGAGTGAATATATTCAACCCCTGTTATGGCAGGCGTAAATATGTGCTTAAATATTTACACTGTGTGCAATAGTGTTTAACATGTTTTTTTTAAATGTTTTTTTAAAGACTCATCTCTGTACCCCACGCATACAATTATCTGTAAGGACGCCCAATCGAGCAGTGCATTTCACAAAGACCAGGGAGGTATTCCAATGCCACGCAAAGAAGGGCACCTGTTGGTAGATGGGTAAAAAATAAAAGCAGAGATTGAACATCCCTTTGGAGCATGGTGCATATTGCACTTTGGATGGTTTATCAACACACCCAGTCACCAGAAATAGACAGGTGTCTTTCCTAACTCAGGTGTTAGAGAGGAAGGAAACCGCTCAAGTATTTCAACATAAGGGCAATGGTGACTTTAAAAGTGTCCTGAATACAAAGTGTGGTTTGGGGGGGATATCCAACACAACATCACTGAGTACCACTCTTCATATTTTCAAGCGTGGTGGCTGCATCATGTTATGGGTATGCTTGTCATCGAGAAGGACTAGGGAGTTTTTTTTAGGATAAAAAGAAACAGAATAGAGCTAAGTAGAGGCAAAATCCTAGAGGAAACCCTGGTTCGTCTGCTTCCAACAGACACTGGGAGACAAATTAAACTTTCAGCAGGTCAACCTAGAACACAAGGCCAAATATACACTGAAGTTGCTTACCAAAACGACATTGAATGTTCCAGAGTGGCCTTGTTACAGTTTTGACTTAAAATCATCTTGAAAATGGCTGTCTAACAATGATCAACAATAAATACGACAGAGCTTGAATAGTTAAAAAAAAGAATGCGCAAATATTGTACAATCCAGGTATGCAAATCTTTGACTTACCCAGAAAGAATCACAGCTGTAATCACTGCCAAAGGGGATTCTAACATGTATTAACTCATGGGTGTGAATACTTTTGTTAAATTAGATATTTTTGTATTCCATTTAATACATTTACAAAAACTTTAACTTTCTCATTATGGGGTATTATGTGTATTCAGGCTTCAACATAAAATGTGGAATAAGTCGAGGGGTACTTTAGGTTTCTGAAGGTACTTTATAAAGCTAGTGTCAATATGCATACAAAAGTAGAGTTTTTTTTCTATAAATTATAACATTTTGCCTGGTCTTTGTACCTATACAGAAAACTCTGATGCTAATGAGCAAGCAGACGCTGTATTCAAGGTAAACTAGCAGGTTCTATGATTTCAGAGGGGATTTGCGTAAACTCGTTACTATGTATAATATGAACATACATTATAAACATTCCATGCAACTACAATTTCAAACCAGTGAGATGTGCTCCTGCAGATAGTTGATCACCTAAAACACTTGGAGCACTGGAGCCAGTCTAATGACAACAGAAGCTGGGTGGACAGTTACTGTAAGTAAGGCATTTGGCAATCGACTATTTTCTCTTCATTCCCCAAGCGGACAACTTTCAAGTCATTTCCTCACAGATATGGTTCACATTTTGGGTGATAAATCCTTTTTAATCCGTTTATCCTCCACTCTACAGGTGAGGATATGGATTACTTGGGGTATCCCATGGATACTGACTGCTACACTTACAGTGCACAGCAAATACCATTTCTATAAGACGAGTGGGAGCAACATGCATCCAACAGAATGCCAAGCTAAAATCGCTGAAAAAGGAGGATATACCACATTCCAAGCCATGCTGGCACAAGCTCTCTAAAATTCTGTATTCTAATGGACTGCAAGACGGCAACCAAGGGTCTGAGCACACATACAGTACATTAAAAACTACACCATCACATTACAGTGACAGTCTACTTGTTCAGATTAGAATTACTGAGTTATTTTAAAATGTTTGCTTTTTATTGAACTTAAAATTGACACAATAGGCCTACATGTTGTTAACGTTATAACTAAACTTCTTAAATTGAGAGTTTTAGCATAGCATCTCAGGAAATACCCTTCAAGATTGAGATGGTTTAGGATGAGTTGGACCAGAGTGAAGGAAAAACATCAACAGTGCTCAGCATATGTGGGAACTCCCAAGAATGTTGAAAAAGCATTCCTTGTGAAGCTGGTTGAGAGAATGCCAATAGTGTGCAAAGCAGTCAAGGCAAAGGGTGGCTACTTTAAAGAATCTCAAAGATGAAATATATTCTGATTTGTTTTAACACTTTTTTTGGTTACTACATGATTCCATGTGTGTTATTTCATAGTTTTGATGTCTTCAATATTATTCTACAATGTAGAAAATAGTAAAAATAAAGAAAACCCCTGGAATGAGTAGGTGTTTCCAAATGTTTGACTGGTACTGTCCAAGGAAGAATTGGGGGGGGGATAAAAAAAAAAACAGTACGTGAAAAAAGACCTAGAATTTGATTTCCTCAGACAACCTTTAATGAATTGGCTTATTCCAAGTACAGATAGTTGAATGCATAATTGCAAATCAATCAGGTCATACATATATTTTGCGGAATTTTCTTTCGCGCTGGTAACAGTCAGTCCACCAAACACCAGTAAAAACCAGGAAACAGACAGACAGCTATGTCAACAGTCCAGCGACTGGGAAGTCAGCGGTTAATAATCAAACGCACTGCTGAAGCTGCGTTTATGACTGCCTCCACCTCTCCAGTTGCCACCGCCGCCGCCGTTTCTGAAGCCACGGCCACCTCCCTGTCCTCCGAAGGAACGTCCATATCCACGGTCACCACCCATGCGCGGTTTCTCCTCCAGCTCAGGAAGCTCTGTGGCGATTGACAGCTGCCAACGTCTACCATCCTGCCAGGCATCCTGAGGAGAAGACAATTGGAGTGATCACCGCAAGAACAATCGGGACTCTGTTACTAACCACATGATCTACAGTGGCCTTAATTAACGAAGCCTTTGTTTTTAACAACAACAAAAAAAGCGATGATGGATTGCGTGTGTTGTGAAATTTGAGGCAGTAGCATCACTCTGGCAGAGCTTGACAGTAAGGCTGGGGAAATACTCACAATGCCCACACAATGAAAATGCAGTTTGAGAAATGGTCTTGGATAATTGCTCTTCTCAGCTTTGAATAACATTAAACCAAGCCTTTTACATGTGTCCAATTCGTCAAAGTTGAGTGGGAAAGTATCTGCTCTCGACTTACCTGGTACTCCTTTACCTTGTCAGCCGGGACATCAAAACAGACTCCCTGCAGAGCAAAAAAATACAGCTCACCGATCACATTTTTGCTTAACATCAGGCAAGTAAATTACAGAGCCTCAATAGTATTGCTATTATAGTACAAAGAGTGAAGGAGGGTGGTTTTATCTCAAAGGTGAAAACAGAGACATCACCCTTCCCCTTCTGACCGGAGGCACAATGAATGACAAATGTACCATTTTGCCCTTGAGGAAGGTCATCCCCCGGATCATGTTGTCAATCTCCTCTCCCAGTTGCTCCTTCAGACCACGCCAGGCGCAGCCAATGTTTTGCAGCTCCTGGGAGCAGTTCATTGTCATTGTGGTGTAGCCCTGGATGGATTGAATAACAAACATTAAATACAAGTTCGAACCTTTCGTGGTGCATTTTAAACCATTATGGGCATTTACACATGTCCTTCATTATTCAATTGCTACATGTAGACTGAGGTAGCAGGGTCTAAACACTCACAGTGTCAGAGTTGAGGAGGGACCTCTGCTCCAAGGCAGTGGCTCCTGATATGTGTGCCAGGGCGGCAGACAGGGCCTCCACGGCCCCACGCTCCTCAATCAGCTTGGTAGCAGACACGCGGAAATACTCAATGGCTTGGGGGGGCACAGAGTCTAAAAACCTCACTGCGTCTTTACTGGAGGATTTGATGATGTCATTGGCAGTGGGCACTCCAACTCGCTTAAATGTAATGCCTGCTTTCTGCTCTACATATCGGAGCTGGTCTTCCTCTTTGCGTTGGTAGAAACAGATGCAGACGCCAGTCCTGCCAGCCCGACCAGTTCGACCTGACCGGTGAATGTAGGACTCCACATCCTGGTAAAGGGGCAACGAAGCGTTCACGTTAATACCTTGTTGTTGTTGCTAGATCAACTACAGTGTTACTACACATTGAAAAGAGCATCTAACATGGTGTTATCACATCACAATCTACCTTTGGGGGTGAGCACTGCACGACCAGGTCTACCTCTGGGATGTCCAACCCGCGGGCAGCAACGTTGGTGGCCACTAAGACCTCGAAGGTGCCACTTCTGAAGCCTTTCAGTGTGATCTCCCTCTGCTTCTGAGGAATGTCCCCATGAAGTGACTGGGAACTCTGCAACATTGAACACAATCAGACCCGAGAATGAATAAGCCAATGAACCCATTAGAAATACAGTCAACTACCTCACTTGACTTTCAATGTCATTTACATCTGTCATGTCAAACCTTCCAGGTTGATCCTTGTATCAATGTCCTACCTCACTAATTCAGCGTGCGCTGTGCAGCAAAATTAAAACTAACAATCAACAAAGCTACGGCAGGTTTCTGGTACCTGTTTTATGGAGGCATTCATTGACAGCTCGTTGGCATCCTTCTTGGTCTCACAGAAGACGATGGTGCGGCCGTGGCTCCCGCTGTAAACCTGCACCACATCCCCAATGACTGCAGCCCTCTGGGACCAGTGACACGCTATGGCAAGGTGCTGGGTGGGGAGGAAGAGACGGAGAGGACTTTTAACAAAAAGTGTTGATCGGTGTGAAAACAACTATGTTTAGTAGGCCTGAGTGAACCACACATTACAAAATGAGAAACATTTAGAAATGACAGCTAAGAATCAGTATTGCGTGGTCTTTTACCAGTTTGACATGAACAGAAAATGTATGCACACATAAGTAAGTCGCTTTCGATAAAAGCATCTGATAAATGGCGTGTATAATTATTATAAATGGGGCGGGCTAAATATGGGTAAAGCTGCTAAATAGCTATGCTATATGTTAACTGGTTTGTGTGTCAGCAGCTGAAGTTGCTAAAATAATGTTGTTGTTTTTGATCACTAGAGTGCTTCCAGGTAAGACACACACTTGATCTTTATCGCTGGATTACAGCCAAGTAGAAACTACAATAGCATGAGTCCGGGATACAAAAATATGAGTTAAAGGCTAAAGTAGCTTAAGTCAGAAGAAACTGGTTCAGCAAGTATGATGTTTAAGAAACGTGTTGTGCATTTCTTAAGAACCATGAAACTATAATGACATTTGTCACCTGAAAAAACATATTAATACCAACCAGATGGGCTTCATGTTCCTCTACAGAAGTATTAATACATTATACATTTGGTTTCTAAAATGTACAGTTTAAAATGTGAAAAATTTAATCTATTTATTTATTTTTAAACTAAAGTGACAGAGAGGACTTGTCAAACAAAATGAACCATCACTTGCTGAAAGGATAACAAAATAGTTTTCCTTCTTACCTCTACTGTGGTGGCAGCTTTCTGGGTCTTTTTGCCAATGAGGTCCACATGCTCATAGGTTGGCCTCATGTACCTCTTTGCCACATCATACACCCATGATGGGCATGTGGCAGAGAAGAGCAGGGTCTGGGGGTTGGTCTCAGAGTCTGCCCACAAAGAAACCCTGGATCAGTTCTGTGCATTTATTTCGTACTAAATGTTATGACACACTATTTTGGCCTCCCATCCAACCCAAGGCAAATCTACAGTATATGGCCTAAATCAATCAATCCCATATGAAAATGTCTCATTACCTTTTTGGTAAGACGCAGACAGTATCTCCTCCACCTGTTCTGCAAAGCCCATATCAAGCATTTGGTCCACTTCATCCAATACAACGTGCTTCAATTGAGACAGGTCCAGTTTGTTATTCTGTAGATGGTCCTTGATACGACCTGGAGTTCCCACTAGGATATCGATGCCACTGCGGATCGCATCAACTGAGAGAAAACAGATCAAAATTATTTTCCACAAATATGATCAACTTAACCGTATATGGAATCTACAGCGTCACTTTTCACAAATAAATAACAGGCACTTTGCAATGAAGCCAAATTGTGCACAACTAGAGGATGTTAAATTGAAAAAGTAAGAAATGGGAGTGAAACTCACGTTGGGGGTTGTAGGAGCTCCCACCATAGAAACAAGTAACAGACAGTTTCTTTGTCATGTCCTTGAAATCCTTGGATACTTGAATAGCCAATTCTCTGGTTGGCGCAAGGCACAAAATCTATAGAAGTGGACACAGTTAATGATGGGAAGAAAGGTATTTCGGTCAAAATATTATACATGCTCTCTAAGACTATATTATGTAGCTAATTGACAATATCTTAGCACTAACAGCACATGCTGAATATCTGATGGCAGTATCTGCAGCAGACCTACCTTTGGGGCTCTGCCCCTCTTCTTGTCATCTGGGTCATTTTGGAGTTTCTCAATCAGCGGAATGGCAAAAGCTAAAGTTTTCCCAGTGCCTGTTCTTGCCTGGCCAATCACATCCTTTCCCTCGTACACAGAATTGAAGGTTTGTGTTTGGATGTCAAAGAGGTAAGATATGCCTCTTGCTAGAGGGAAAAGAGATGATTAAAATGTAGGCGGCCCAAATATCAAGTAACAGACTGCACGTTTAAAAATGGGTAACTCAACTAAAAAAAGCATTTTAGTTGAACAAAAATAGACAAATAAAAAAAATACCTTGAAGTAGTTTAATGGTGTTGGGGGAGATTCGGAAGTTAGAGAAGGCTCCCTCTTTCTGTTCTGGCGTCTCCTAAATGCATGAAAACAGAGAAATCAACAGACTGACAATGTTCTTAAAGTCCTTTAAAGTACTTTTCCAAAAAACCACTTCACTGATGAATCAGAAAATCACTGGAAAGACTCACGGTTTCTTTTCCACTGTCGGAGTCCTCGCTTGATTGTGCTGGAGTTATCGCCGCGGTATGCCCATTAGTTTGTGCAATCAGCGTGGGAGTCTCAGGCAACACTTCGTTGACGATGACCTTTTCATCTGTCTTTTTTCCCTTTTTCTTCTTCTTCTTCTTCTTCTGTTGGTAATGGCAGAATGGGACATGGTAAAAAGCCGTGTTGATTACTGATTAACATTTATTATGTTGACCTAGCTAGTTTCAAAAGGTCTGATTATGAAATGATTCTATTAATTCCCATCTGAAGACTAGCTCAAATAAACAATGTGTATTTGAAAAACAGATGTCAAAACAAATCAATACCCATCCGTTGTAATGCAGTACTGAGTGTAGCCACGTTTAATCAAAACAACATATAATATAAGTAACCTCAGTTGCTTTGTCATTGTCTGCAGACTCCTCATTGGAATGAGATGTGTTGTCCTTCAAAGGCGATTCTTCTGCGTTGCTGTTAACATCAACTTCTGCGCCCCCGTTAGTTTTGTCCTCTTTTTCCTTATTCTTCTTCTTCTTCTTCTTGGGAGCAGGAGGTTCACAGTCAGGTTCCTCTCCAACAACCGTTTTCTGTTTCTTGATTTTCTTTCCCTCCTTGGTCTTCTTCTCCTTTATTTTCTACCAACCAAACATAGTGCACCAGACATTAAGTTGAAGGGGACAGAATAGTTGCAAGTTATATCAATGTATAGCTATATTTCTTCTATAAGAGTTATCTAGTGAACTAGAAAGACAGATGGATACATTTGGCCCCCGAGTGGCACAGCGGTCTATGGCACTGCAGCTCAGTGCTAGAGGCGTCACTACAGGCCCTGGGTTCGATTCCAGGCTGTATCACAACCGGCCATGATTGGGAGTCCTATAGGGCGGCGCATAATTGGCCCAGCGTTGTCCGGGTTTGGCCGTCATTATAAACAATGACTTTGTTCTTAACTGACTTGCCTAGTTAAATAAAGGTTTTTAAAAAATGTATATTGTATTGGATAAATGGTTGCTGAACAGCAATGGAAACATGTCGAGCAACGTCATCCATCAAGTGCTGTACGTGGCACAAATTGATAGGCTGTGACTGTACCCGAGTACATGGTGGGCTCGCAGAGAGTCAGGGTTCCTGCCTGTGCGAACGTAGCTCAGTAGGCTACAGGGGCTCCAGTAAATACAGTGCAGCTCAAGAGGCCGGGTTTGACCAGCTCTGAAAACATCACTAATCCGGTATTTCAGGTGCCGAAGTCAATCATGGCTCACTACGGAAGCAGCTGCTTTATAGGTCGTCGTTGTAAATGAGAACTTGTTCTCAACTAGCCCACCTGGTTAAATAAATAAAAAAGATATATAAAAAAAATAAGTGGGATGCATTGTTGAGCGCTACATCCCGAGGGGTTCGTGTTGATTGTACGGAGATTGTGACATTCGGTTATATGGCGTCCCTTGAGAAAGCAAGAACAAGATATATGTCAGGAGAAGTGCAGTATTATCATAAGGAGGCGTATAATTGGAATACAGGGGAGGAATGAAGGGAAAAAGAGAGGCAGGGGAGGTCTAAGAGAGAGGGAGGGAGGAAGAGGGTGAGCTTGAGTCAGTTAAAAATTGTAGAAAAAAGGCAGATGGTTTGTTAAAGAAGAATGGTAGAAAGTAAAAGCTGAAGGAGCTGAAGACAGGAGGAGAACGAAGTGAATGAGGGCGAAGTATCGGAGGTGGTAGGTGTGGTGAAGTTCTCAGAGCCTGAAGCTTGCACCGAGGGTCAGGATAAAGATGAGTATAACAGTGGGAGTGAAGTTTTTTGAAAAAGTGGATTTTTGCCTTTTGGCTGATCCATTTGTGCTTTCAGGGTAGGTACTTTCAGGGTACTATGGAATTGTGAGGGTAACCAGAAGTGGTCTTGTGATAATTGTTTGTTTCTGCTGGTCTGAGGGAGAAGGCGCTCAGTGTTAAACGAATGGGGGCAAGAAATGTGAATTGTTTCGCTCTCAAGAGGGGGCCACATTGAAAGGAGTGATTACTGGGGTAGCAGTAAATGTTAAAGTTGACCAACTGAAGGGGAAGATTCCCGGTGTGTGTGATGCTTGTCGTTTAGTGTGAAGCAGACAGAGCAGCGAGAGTGGTGAAACAGAAGAGTCATTGTCTGTTTTTTTTTTTGTTGATGCTGAGTCTTTGCCGACAAAGTGATGTTAGGATATATAAGTTACAGGGTGTGTTAAGTAGAGATGTCACATAATTTCCGGTTGTTGGCATTAGGTAGGACTAAATAGATTTAAATAATGGAGTACGGTGGTGTTATTTTAATTATATTTGTTATTTTGAGAGTGTAGTGTTTGATGGTAGAGTATTTGTATATTTATCAAGCATTAGGTGGCGGTAATGCAACATATTGGATGCCAACCGCCGTTAAACCTCATCGAAGAAGAGTACATGGTGGAAAGTTGATCCTTCTGTTTTGCGGATCAGCTGACCACGTGTCATGGGCACGAGGCTGCGCGCTAGTAGCAATGAACATGCGGTGATGGCTAGCTACTTTCTACAAAGACTGGCAGTTGTTTAAACCTCTACTTGTATTTTCCCGTAAAGCGTATCTCTAGCATAATGGCAATACAATTTGAACAATATGACATTTGTGACGACATTATATAACGTTAGCTACAACGCGGATGTAGAATGTAACTAGCTAGCATGCCGTATAGCGGTGCTAGCCAGCGGGTATAGTACAGTTTCGGCTATTTAGCGAGCGTTAACAACCAGCTATGTGTTCCATTTTACTTACTTTGGGTGTCGTACTGCCCGCACTAATGTCCATTTCACCTTCCATCCCGATGTCTTCGGTTTCAAAAATAATCTTTGACGGCATCTTCCCCGGTTGTTTTCCCTTAGAGTGGACACAGGCTAACCCTACCGGCACGCGTACAGAAAGAACGACACGACTGTGTGGTGTTGCGCTAGAGCTTTAACAAGCATAGAAATTGAGTAGGTAGAACGGCCCTCTCATTGGAAGTCAGTACAGAGCAATTTAGACGCCGTGATGTGGAACTTTAGGTTGGTTCTTTAGCTTACAAATATGTGTGTCTTCTTCTTAGTTGTTTTATGCGCGTTTGTACTCCATTCATAACAATGTTCATCTAATCTGTGCTGACATATGATAGTTTTATGAAAATTATGTACACAATATACCCATATTTATTCTACTTGTTCTAATTCTAGGGATATGACGGAAAGCCAGAGGAGTCAATACAGATTGGCATTGCGATGGTTAGTGTTGGGATTTTTTTGCGCAATTACTATTGTCAGAGCACAGAGAGTTGCCAGTTCACACACTCACTGTTGGACGATTCTATCTGGCAATCGTGCAACTGCTGGCCCGTCTCTCTAGCCTACCTGGGCCCACACCAGAGAAACACACTGATATTATGGACACGATTCCAATCAGTTGGTCATGATAGCCGATCTAAAGAAAAATACAGAAAAATACAAATGTATATTTTCTTTATGATATAAAGCACTCAATGACTGCAAACGTCAAATACGAGAACACATGTTGCAAATGGCTAATCAAATCAGATCTGGGTTCAAAACTTAAGTATTTAAATTAATTTCAAACAGCCTACTTTTTGAAGTAAGACGAGCCTTTTTTCCCAAATACAAGTATTTTAACATGCATTTGTACCCAGGTCTGTTTGGCCTTATGGGTATTTGAAATGTATTTGGAAACAAGTAGGCTGTTTGAAAATAGTTTCAAACAGTAGCTATTTTTATAGGAGATTACTTTAAAATACTTCAAATAGAAGTAGTTGGATTGAGCCACATTATTTGAAAATACTCAAATACATATAAAATAAGTATTTGTATTACAAACACTAAAATATGCATATATTTGAACCCAGGTCTGCATCAAATGGGCCATGAGTTCTAACTATATTCCAATATGTTACACATACTTACTGGGTAATTAGACATAATAATAATAATAATAAAACACCATAAAAATATACATTAAAATATGTTTTCCCCTATAATATTAGGCTAACAGTGTGGTTGTCTATGTAAAAGGGAAAGAAAATATATTACAATAAGCGATTAAAATAGTCCATAACTTTCCATTATATTATAATACATTGTACTACATATATAGGCCAGGTCATGAAAAAAATTAAGAATAGCTCTTGGCAGTTGTGTAATATTGCCTTGACCAGTGTCTGCTGCTTGGCGCTGGGATAAATTTGGAACAACGAGGCACGAGGTGAACAGCTGGCTTATTCCGGAATTAGACTGTACAAGGGGACTCCCTCTGATCTGTACGTGAGGTATGGCGTGGAGTGCCCATTGAATGGAAACGCACGTAGCCCCTGCCATGTCACCCCTGAAAGTGGTATAACCGGCCAGAGCAGGCAGCCCAAGCTCAATGGGCATGGCATGGTTTTCTGAGCCTTGGATGATTTTCAGCAACATTATTTAAAAGCTACAAATAAAATAGGCAGTTTCTATTATAATAATTAGGCATACAGCCCTACACTACTAATGCTACGACTACTACCACCTTCTAGGCATACTACTACCACCTACTACTGCTACTACTACCACCTCTACTACCACCTACTACTACCACCTACTACTGCTACTACTACCACCTGCTACTACTACCACCACCTACTACTGCCTACTACTGCTACTACTAACACTTACTACTGATACTACTAAGACCTACTACCGCTACTACTACCACCTACTACCGCTACTACTACCACCTACTACTGCTACTACTAACACTTACTTCTGCTACTACTAACTCGAGCCCGGGTTCAGCGACTCAACCCAGGAGGCATTGGCTTAAAGATAGTAGTGTTAAGTAAAATACTTTAAAGTACTACTTAAGTCGGTTTTTGGGGTATCTGTACTTTACTATTTATAGTTTTGACAACTTTAACTTCATTGCATTCCTAAAGAAAATAATGTACTTTTTACTCCATACATTTTCCCTGGCACCCACAAGTACTCGTTACATTTTGAACGCTTAGCAGAACAAAACAATTGTCCAATTCATGTATTTATCAAGAGATCATCTCTGGTTATCCCTGCTGCCTGTGATCTGGCGGACTCACTAAACACACATGCTTCATTTGTAAATTATATCTGAGTGTTGGAGTGTACCCCTGGCTATCCGTAATTTAAAAAACAAGAAAATGGTGCCGTCTGGTTTGCTTAAGTATATTTTAGCAATTTACATTTACTTTTGATACTTAATTAAGTATGTTTAAAACCAAATACTTTTAGGCTTTTACTCAAATAGTATTTGACTGTATTACTTTTACTTTTACTTGAGTTATTTCCTATTAAGGTATCTTTACTTTTACTCAAGTATGACAGTATGACATTTGGGTACTTTTTCCACCACTGCTTAAAGAAGCACTCCAGCTATTTTTGAACTTTTCCTGTTGAAAAACAAAATCCCACGTATAAGTATAGAAATTTGTTTTGACCAAAATAGTGTTTTTCAGACACAACTGAAAACCATTTAAGGATTTGGTCTGGTGGTGTCCTCTGATGTCATCGGCATCCTCCTCTCTTGCTTGCGGGAACAATAGAAGAGCTATAGAGAACAAAAGAGGAAGGTCCATGTCATAAGGACACCTGGACCACCTATTGAGATGTGCCTTTTGTTAAATAAATCAGATGATAAATGAGGTGAAAAGGAGACTGGAGTATGACCTTAAGGTCCCTATCATAATATTGACAATGATAACAATTACATAGTTTTGTGACCATTAACAAAACTCATCCTCAATAATTAACATCATCATCCTCCTTCATATTCCATTTTTCAGATCAAATAAAATAACTGAAATATCACTGGAACATAATACGATTATGTACAATGGATGCGTTTAAACAGGCAGCCAATTTCTGATATATATTTTTTTACCACTAATTGATCTTTTGACCAATCACATCAGATATTTTCACATCGGATCTTTTTCAGAGCTGATCTGATTGGTCAAAAGACCAATTAGTACAAGAAGATCATAATTGGGCTGCCTGTCTAAACGCTGCTAATGTGTGCAGTCTGGGTCCTCCAAAAAGACAGTCTCAACACCAGCCTCCATTGTTTCTGGTAATTTCTTAACAGGGGATTTATTGTGTTGTTGTGTTCTATTTAAGTTCTATTTAAGTACTATATTTAAAATAGTGCCTATACTTCATAATACATTTAACCATCATCCCTGTTTCCAAATGAGGCTGCGGCAACCTATATCTGTGGTGGTATTTCCATTGCGCAAGAAACATACCCACGGGACTACGGTGATATGTGTAACCTTAGTAAGTGTACAGTGGGGATGTGACGAGCACGTGGGGTAGGGGACAGGAGGAGACTGCATTTATGGAGTTATCAACAAAGCATCACTGAGGGCTTGCGCAGGGTTGTTAACCAATGATGTTTGTATACATCATTGGGTGGAACAAGTGAGGACACCGCAGGGGAAATGTGGGTTGGGTCTCACCATAGCCGGACATGGAGACTTTGACGTCATGGCAGGGACTCCCTAAAAGCAGCTGTTGAAGAGTGTCACGTCGTCAGCCTCGTAGTATCAAAAGCGTGTGATTCTTTTCCGAATGAAAGCGCACGTAGACACCGGCAGCGGAGTACATACACGGATACTTTAGTTTTCACTTTTGCAAGGATTCTATGCACTTATTTAAGAAGAGTGTGTTCACGATGAATGTAAGTAACACAATACCTTTGTCTTGTTTTATAGAAGCCATTTATTAGTATATAAAACTATACTGAATGAAAATGTTATTGTTTCAGAATTTTATCCAGTGTTCCATACTTATTGCAGCTAGTGCCAACTTTATCATAGTAACCCTATTACTGTTATTTTCATGGTCGATTTGTTGAGTGAATCAACAGAAATCCTAGTTTGTAATAATAGGCTGGAATAATAGGTCTATAATGAAGTTATTGATAGGCCTAAACTTTCTTGTTATTCTGTCTGGTTTCTTATTGTGAGATTATTTTGTATGTAATAAATGCAAAACCAAATCAACCTGTTGTGTGCATGAAACAACAGTTCTATAAATCTGAAAAGTATTTTATTGTCACCATAGAATTGGGACAGGAGGCCTCTAGAATCATAGAACAATAGCCTATTTTAAATTGTCATAACATTCCCATAATATTTGCAATGGTCTAGTTAGCCTATAGATCTCAACATGCTCAATACAGTATGTGCAAACTTCACACATATTGAACAAAAAGACTCACGCCACACCATGAAGAGTTTGTTTTAATGACTTGCTCTAATCTGTTACCTAGGTGGGAACATATCCTTTAGTGGTCAGCACCCATGCTGTGGCCCTACTGAGGAAACTAAATTTTCAGAGAATGGAGGGGCAATTTTGTGACTGTGTGATTCGACAACATCTGAACCCGGTGAAACTCTATCTGGCTCACAAAAATGTCCTGTCAGCTTCTAGTCCCGTCTTGGCTTCCCTTCTCCCCAATAAAGGTGCACTGCTGGACTTGCAGTTTCCATCCCTTTCAACTGAAATTCTGGGGTCTCTTTTGGAATTTATCTACACTGGGACACTACCCCCACCAGATCAGGATGAATCTATTCTCTCTGCTGCTACTTATCTGAAAATGGATGAACTACAGAAGGCTTTAATAAGAAGGAGCACACTGAACACATCATCTGAGTCTGACTGCACTGTTGCAGGTCAAATAATCTATCTATTAATTATTTAAATTGTGTAAGAATAATATCACATTGTGTTCTAATTTCTAAAATCATATATTCTTTCTAATTTCTATATTCATTCTTTCAGCAGATATAAAACCCAATCTAAAGAGGAAATGCTCAGATCAGCAGCAAAACAAGAAGAATGAACATTCTCCACCGCAGTGTAGCTCAACCCCTCTAAGTTGTGAAGTCGTCCCCGTCATATGCCATGTCAGCACAACTGGAAAGCCTTCTCTATTGTCAGAATCCAGACCTGAAAGCAGAAAATTGAACAGTGAGTCTGACGTGACCATAAAGGAAGCAGGAGGCAGTGAACGAAAGGTGACACTTGGTCATGGACACAATTTAAAGTACTATGGATTACAAACGGATGATAATTATGAGGCAGCTTTATATGAGTCACAACCAAAACAAAGCAAGATTTTATCTGGCAGTGCATGCTCCAATGTCCAGGATCTGCCCATGGCTGCCCCAGAGGATGCAGCATATTACACAGGAAGGCGTCAAAGGGAGTTGGATGAAAAATCTGTATTACAAAGTTCTGGGAATGCCATCCTGACACATACTGCTGTATGTTCAGAAATTGGTGAGGAGGATGATACTGAAAAAAACACAAATCAGGAATTTACATCCCACTTCAATACTTCAAGTCATTACTCCAGGATTCAAAGTTGTCCTCACTTAGATACAACTTCCAAATGTAGTGATAACGAAGGGGTAACTACAATAGATCAGTTAGAGTCAAACAAAGAGAAAGGTTCTAAATGCCACCCCACACGGCAATTTGAAAATATTTCAGATGCTGATGAGTACATCCCTGATAATGCCATAGAAAACACCCCTAAGGGTAAATTAAAGGACTTATGGAGTTCAATGATCACCAGTGGATATTGTCCCCAGGACGACGAAACAAAATGCTTTCAGAGTGCTTCTAGATTAAATCTATGGACTGAGGCAACGAGCTACTCTACACTAAACCCCAAAATATCTGAGGAGGTAACATCAAACGAGAGCAGATGTGATATCAAGGGCAGTAACACTAACACCAACGAAATGGAAACATATCAAGGACAAGTTCGCTATCACTATCTTGCAAGGGAAAAACATCACCCTGTACAATCAAGTGACTCGGACGACGATGGTCTGTATAGTGCCATGGCTAACTCTGACCTCCGAGGAGGCCTTGGCATAAATGTCAAAGCCAGCACCTCAGATTTCGTTTTACTGGACATTTCAGCCAAACATCCCTTGGCAGGGTACCCTGACTCCAATGGGAGTGTGGGTGTGCCTGCATCTGCCTCTGTCCAGCCTTACCAGTGCACTGTGTGTGATAGGGCCTTCAGCCAGCGAGGCTCCCTCAACAGACACATGCGCTCCCACCTGGGAGTTAGGCCCTACTCCTGCCCCCAGTGTCCCATGACCTTCTCCAGACAGTACCGGGTCACTGAGCACATGCGCGTCCACCAACGGGGCTGCGAGGACCTTCAGAGGACAGGCCCCACCTGATGGCAACAACAATCAAAGCAATGGAGCTTCAGCTGAAAATCCTACACAACTTTGGAATTAGGTCAGGGCTACGGCTTGTTCAACCCTATCAAGATCAGTTTGTGAGATAGAGTTGATCAGGGTTCAAGCCACTTGTGAACTGTATCCAAAAACCTTTGGGAAAGCGCTTTTGGTATGACAGTCTGTGCTACCAGCCATTTGATGAAAAGGAAATGCTTTCAGATGTTCTCTGTCACTTCAAAAACAATTTGAGAAAGCACCTTTTGGCATTAGTTTGTCATTTGATGAAGTGAAAATGAATCATCAAGATGGATTTGTCTTATACCCTATTTCAAGTGGCCTTATATTTATGGGTTGCACATTTCGTCACAATATTGTTTTGAATGTTAGTTTTAGGTCAGATGCCCAGCTGAACATTCTACTCAATGCAGTCTCAATGGGTGTTGAGAAAGATGTTGTCTAAAGTGCATTACATTGGCTTGGAAACATGACGACATTTCAAAAGGAGGCAAATAATTAGCAGGGCAGACCTTTGTCATCATTGTGATGTCTTCAGATTGACTTTAGATACAGTATAACTTTAGGTAGCTAGCTAAGATTGAGGGGAGAGCACTGACATTCTAGCCAGCTAACATTAGCATTGCTAGCTACAGTGCCTTCAGAAAGTATTCACACCCCTTGATTTTTTCAAAATTTTGTTGTGTTTAGCCTGATTTTAAAATTGATAAAATTTAGATTTTTTTTTGTCACTGGCCTACACACAAAACCTACTAATGTCAAAGTGGAATGATGTTTTTCAAGTTTATAAAAATTATACATTATAAGCTGAAATGTCTTGAGTTAATAAGCATTCAACTCTTTTGTTATGGCAAGCCTAAATAAGTTCATGAGTAAACATTTGCTTAACAAGTCACATAATAAGTTACATGCATTCACTTTTTGTGGAATAACATTGTTTAACATGACTTTTGAATGACTACCTCATCTCTGTACCTCACACATACAAATATCTTTAAGGTCAATCAGTTGAGCAGTGAATTTCAAAAACAGATTCAACCACAAAGACCAGGGAGGTTTTCCAATGACTCGCAAAGAAGGGCAGCTATTGGTATATGGGTACAAATAAAAAAGCAGGCATTGAATATCCCTTTGATAATGGTGAAGTTATTAACCCTTGTGTAGTCTTAACATTCTTTATACTCCCCTTGTCCTAAGGGTAAAAAATGACCTACCTTCACTAAACCCCTAAAATAAAGCAGCTTCATTGAGTTTTAAACCCCAAAACTGGTTTTGCATTAAGAAACAACCTGTCATTCATTACAAACTTTGTGAATATCTGGGGTTTCCAACCTTCACAATGCAGAAAGACTGCATTTTTATTTTACTAAGCAAGTCAGTTAAGAACAAATTCTTATTTACAATGACAGCCTAGGAACAGTGGGTTAACTGCCTGTTCAGGGGCAGAACGACAGATTTCAGCTCGGGGGTTTGAACTTGCAACCTTCTGGTTACTAGTCCAACGCTCTAACCACTAGGCTACCCTCACTCGTTTTTATTACAACACACTTGTCATAATTGTTTTCTTTACTAGAGGTTTATTATTATTATTATTATTATTGGTTAATGTACTGCATAGATGTAAACAAATATTTTTTTTAGCAAGAGATAGCACTTGAATAGCCTAAAAGTAGCAGAAATGTGCATAAAGTAGTTTTGAATGCATTTTATTGAAGGGAAACAATAATAGTCTTGAACTTTTGGCAACACAGTGATATATTCTTATATACTGTACAGTGAGGAATTCAACAACAAAATACTAGTCTTCTCCCATTTTTTTTAACCATTGCCCCCACACACACAAGGTGAATACACAACAATAAATAAGAATAAATTAAGATAATAGATACAACTAAAAAACGTGAAGAACATAAATCAATCAACTTTAATTAGCACATGTAGGACAGTATGCAAGTGTGTGTACATGGACTTTGCAGATGTATTTCTCACATGTGCAGCACATCGTATTTGTTTTACAGTCCTTCTTTGGGGGGCAGAATTGGCATCTCCTCCTCTTGCCTGCCCCAGCTGCAGCCTCAGGTGGATCAGGACAAGATTCAGCTTTCACAAGTGCTGCAGAGGCTGCTGTGCGGGGGAGGCGCTCCCTTCTTTGAATGTGTGGGATTAAAAGTGCCTTTCCCAGCTGCTCCAGGAACACCCTCCTCTTGTTCCACTGATCAGGCATCCAAGTAGGGTTGATCTTGTTCCTTATCACAAAGGAATTGTATGAGGACACATCAATGATGTTATGGAAGATGACCAGGGGACAGCGTCTCTGCATCTGTAAGTTCCAATCATCTTGTCCAGGTTGTCCATGCCTCCTTTGTTGTGGTTTTAGTCCAGGATGATGGCTGGCTTCCTGTCCTCACGATCACTGATCTCAGCCACATTCTTGTTCCTCTTTGGGAGGTAAGAAACTAGAGTGGTGGTGAAGGGGTGAAGACAAACTTTGATGAGAAGGCCTCTCCCCCTTGTTGCAAGGAGTGCAGGGGGAGCTCCGGCTTATTGTGCCAACCATGGTGATCTTCTTCTTCAGGAGCTGCTGGCTGAGTTCATAGGAGGTGAAGAAATTGTCCCACGTGACATTGTGCCCCCTCAGTCCATCTGTCACATCAAGGAAAACCCACATCCCCTGGTTCTTCACCGGGCCTCCAATGGTCGTCTTCCCTGTGTAGACTTGCATCTTCCAAGCGTAGCTGGATTGTATGTCACAGGCCACCCATATCTTGATGCCATACTTTGCTGGCTTGCTGGGCATAAACTGCCGGAAAGGACAGCGAACTTTTGACAAAAGGGATCAGTAATTAGTATCATTGTTACAGAAAACAATCACATAAATCAATGATATATCAATAAATTATACAATTAACAATGAAAATCACTTACATTACAGATATGAAAATAAAAATGTACCTCTGAATGGAACCAGTTGCTCTTCCACTCTTACTTCAGGCCCAGTGTTGTAGAGGTATGTTTGGCGCTCCACCCACTTCTCCCAGACCTCTTTTATGGCCGCCAGTTTGTCTCTCACACGTCTTGCAGGTCTTGACTCACGGTTATCAAATCATAGCATTCATGAGAAAGTGTGAAAGACTTTCAGTGGCATTGTGACATGGAAAATCGCTCTTCCACTCTCTGCATCCCAGAGACTACATGTAGCCTTGCCTCGGGATCTATACACACCCGCTAAGATTAGCAGCCCTATGTAGGCATACAGGTCAATCTCATCCATCCTTTTCCAGTTGTCTCCATATTTATGGAAATCATCCAAATTTGTGGCTGGTGTGATGAACATGTTGAATGTTGAGGTGATGTCCTGGGCAACTGCATGTCTTGTGGGCCCTGGGGTCTTCCTTATGGCATTTTGTGCTGCCATCCTGCCCTGGTTGTCATATGGTGGCAAGGATCATGTTCATTTGCTGTTCTTTGACAAAAATGTCTCTTTCTGCCTGGGGGATTTCTTCTTCATCTGAAGATGATGCATCGTGCTCTGGGTTGTATTCTTCCCCATCTTCTTCTTCAGATACATTCTCCTCTTCAAAATCATTGTTCTCGTTCCTCCTGGACATCTGGAAAAAAAACAAATCTACGACCTGTTGGGCACTGAAACGTGCACTCATGGTTTCAGTAAAGAGAGACCTGGGGGGGGGGGGATTGTCATCTGCAACACCTTTATAGCCTCTGACTGCATTCCCCATAGTAAACAATGCTTTCAAGAAATGTTTATTTTGTCTGAAATGTTGTTTATTTTGTCTGAACTTGAGTCATGTGTGGGGTCGTGGAGGGGTCGTGGAAGGGAGATGCTGCACATGCATAAGAAAGTTTTAGTTTTGTCTGAGTTCAATCAGTAGCACACAATCTCAATTTCTCATTGTTTGTGTGTGTGTGTCTTTGTGTTTGTCGTGTGTAAATGATTTTATAACTGCCGGGTCAAAAATTACCTTAAGACAATCTTTGTACCCTGGAGGTGTACAGTTGTCATGGAAATATGAACAAAGGCGATGTTTCACTTTTCCTAATGTTGGGGTCACTCTAGGAAAAGTAATCTAATGTCAAGGTGAAAAAACAGAATTTAGGGGGTTTTCTCTGCTGTTAAACATAGTTGCGGGTCATTTTTTACCCTAAAGACAACACAAGGGTTAATTATACTTTGGATGGTGTATCAATACACCCAGTCACTACAAAGATACAGGCATCCTTCCAACTCAGTTACCGGAGAGGAAGGAAACCTCTCAGGAATTTCACCATGAGGCCAATGGTGATTTTAAAACTGTGTGTGTGCGTGCGTTCGTGCGGGTAGAAAACTAACCCTACTTGTAGAGAAACACCAATGCTATCCTCCTATCTTTCATGTTGATGGAACGGTCTATAACTCTGTCATGCAGTACACACTGTTAAGATGGCACCGACAGAGATGGTTGCCTCACTTCGCATTCTTAGGAAACTATGCAGTATTTTGTTTTTTTATGTATTACAGTGCCTTGCGATTGGATTCAGGTCTGGACTTTGACTTGGCCATTCTAACACCTGGATGTGTTTATTTTTGAACCATTCCATTGTAGATTTTGCTTTGTATCATTGTCTTGTTGGAAGACAAATCTCCGTCCCAGTCTCAGGTCTTTTGCAGACTCCATCAGGTTTTCTTCCAGAATGGTCCTGTATTTGGCTCCATCCATCTTCCCATCAATTTTAACCATCTTCCCTGTCCCTGCTGAAGAAAAGCAGGCCCAAACCATGATGCTGCCACCACCATGTTTGACAGTGGGGATGGTGTGTTCAGCTGTGTTGCTTTTACGCCAAACATAACGTTTTGCATTGTTGCCAAAAAGTTCCATTTTGGTTTCATCTGACCAGAGCACCTTCTTCCACATGTTTGGTGTGTCTCCCAGGTGGCTTGTGGCAAACTTTAAACAGCACTTTTTATGGATATCTTTAAGAAATGGCTTTCTTCTTGCCACTCTTCCATAAAGGCCAGATTTGTGCAATATACGACTGATTGTTGTCCTATGGACAGAGTCTCCCACCTCAGCTGTAGATCTCTGCAGTTCATCCAGAGTGATCATGGGCCTCTTGGCTGCATCTCTGATCAGTCTTCTCCTTGTATGAGCTGAAGGTTTAGAGGGACGGCCAGGTCTTGGTAGATTTGCAGTGGTCTGATACTCCTTCCATTTCAATATTATCGCTTGCACAGTGCTCCTTGGGATGTTTAAAGCTTGGGAAATCTTTTTGTATCCAAATCCGACTTTAAACTTCTTCACAACAGTATCTCGGACCTGCCTGGTGTGTTCCTTGTTCTTCATGATGCTCTCTGCGCTTTTGACGGACCTCTGAGACTATCACAGTGCAGGTGCATTTATACGGAGACTTGATTACACACAGGTGGATTGTATTTATCATCATTATTCATTTAGGTCAACATTGGATCATTCAGAGATCCTCACTGAACTTCTGGAGAGAGTTTGCTGCACTGAAAGTAAAGGGGCTGAATAATTTTGCACACCCAATTTTTCAGTTTTTGATTTGTTAAATAAGTTTGAAATATCCAATAAATGTCGTTCCACTTCATGATTGTGTCCCACTTGTTGTTGATTCTTCACAAAAAAATACAGTTTTATATCTTTATGTTTGAAGGCTGAAATGTGGCAAAAGGTCGCAAAGTTCAAGGGGGCCGAATACTTTCGCAAGGCACTGTATTTCTTACATTGTTACCTCAGGAAATCTTAAGTCTTATGACATACAGCCGGGAAGAACTATTGGATATAACTTACCAACATTACGACCAGGAATATGACTTTCCCAAAGTGGATCCTCTGTTCAGACCACCACCCATGACAATGGATCCGATCCCAGTAGGCGACCCAAAACAACGGCGCCGCAGAAGGGGCAGACGGAGCGCTCTTCTGGTCAGGCTCCGTAGACAAGCACGTCGCTCACCGCTCCCAAGTATACTACTCCAGAGTATACTACAACATTCGAGCAAGGGTTGCCTTCCAGAGAGACATCAGAGATCGTAACATTCTCTTTTTCACGGAAACATGTCTCACTTGGGATATATCAGAGTCGGTACAGCCACCCGGTTTCTTCACGCATCGTGCCGAAAGAAACAAACATCTCTCTGGTAAGAAGAAGGGCGGGGGTGTATGCCTTATGATCACCAACTTGTGGTGTAATCATAACAACATACAGGAACTCAAGTCCTTTTGCTCACCTGACCTAGAATTCCTTACAATCAAATGCCGACCCCATTATCTACCAAGAGAATTCTCTTCGATTATAATCACAGCCGTGTATACACCACTCCAAGCAGACACCTCGACGGCCCTGAAAGAACTTCACTGTGTATGTATGTAAGTATGTAAACTGGAAACCATATATCCTGAGGCTAAATTTATTGTAGTTGGGGATTTTATCAAAGCTAATCTGAAAACAAGGCTCCTGTAGGGGGTGCGTACTGGCGGCAGAGAAGTCAGGCACAGGATAGCAAAAACTGATTTACAACGGCGCTGTTTAATAAACAAAAGCACCGTAAACAGAACAATAAATCAATGGGTAAACAAAACACGTTACACACCAGCATAACGTGCACAAGCACTACAATAAACAATTTCGGACAAGGACATGGGAGGGAACAGAGGGTTAAATACACAACATGTAATGATGGAATTGAAACCAGGTGTGTGGAAAGACAAGACAAATGGAAAATGAAAGGTGGATCGGCGATGGCTAGAGGACCGGTGACGTCGTCTGCCGAACGCCGCCCGAACGAAGAGACTTCGGCGGAAGTCGTGACAGCTCCCTAAATTTTATCAGCATATCGAATGCGCGACTCTAGCTGGCAGCATTCTGGATCATATTGCTACTCTAACTTCTGCGATGCATACAACTCCGTCCCCCGTCCTCTTTTCGGCAAATCTGACCACGACTCCATTTTTTTGATCCCAGCCTATAGACAGAAACTAAAACAGGAAATGCTCGTGCTCAGGTCTGTTCAACGCTGGCCTGACCAATTGGATTCCACGCTTCAAGATTGCTTTGATCACATGGACTGGGATATGTTCCGGATAGCCTCAGACAACAACATTGATGTATACGCTGACTCAGTGAGTGAGTTTATTAGCAATCGGTGATGTTGTACTCATGGTGACTATTAAAACCTTCCCTAACCAGAAATTGTGAATTGATGGCAGTATTTGCGGAAAACTGAAAGTGCAAACCACTGCTTTTAATTATGGCAAGCCGACTGGAAACATGACCGAATACAAACAATGTAGCTATTCCCTCCAAGGCAATCAAACAAGCTGAGCGTCAGTATAGAGACAAAGTAGTCGCAATTCAACGGCTCAAACACGAGACGTATGTGGCAGGGTCTACAGTAAATCTCAGATTACAAAAAGAAAACCAGGGACACAGACGTCCTGCTCCCAGACAAATTAAACAACTTATTTGCTCACTTTGAGGACAATACAGTGCCACTGACACGGCCAGCTTCCAAAACATGTGTGCTCTCCTTCACCATGGCCAACGTGAGTAAAACATTTAAACGTGTTAACCCTCACAAGGCTGCCAGCCCAGACGGCATCTCTAGCCGCGTCCTCGGAACATATGCAGACGAGCTGGCTGGTGTGTTTACGGACATATTCAATCAATCCTTATCCCAGTCTGCTGTGCCCACATGCTTCAAGAGGGCCACCATTGTTCCTTTTCCCAAGACAGCTAAGGTAACTGAGCTAAATGACTATCTGTCATCATGAAGTGCTTTGAGAGACTAGTCAAGGATCAAATCACCTCCACCCTACCTGATACCCTAGACCCACTCCAATTTGCTTACCGTTACAATAGGTCCACAGACGACACAATCACACTGCACACTGCCCTAACCCATCTGGACAAGAGGAATACCTATGTAAGAATGCTGTTCATCGACTACAGCTTAGCATTTAACACCATAGTACCCTCCAAACTCGTCATTAAGCTCGAGACCCTGGGTCTTGACCTCGCCTTGTGCAACTGGGTCCTGGACTTTCTGACGGGCCGCCCCCAGGTGATGAGGGTAGGAAACAACATCTCCACCCCACTGATCCTCAACACTGGGGCTCCACAAGGGTGCGTTCTCAGCCCTCTCCTGTACTCCCTGTTCACCCATGACTGCGTGGCCATGCATGCCACCAACTCAATCAAGTTTGCAGACGACACTACAGTGGTAGGCTTGATTACCAACAATGGCGAGACGGCCTACAGGAGGAGGTGAGGGCCCTTGGAGTGTGGTGTTTGGAAATTAACCTCACACTCAATGTCAACAAGATGATTGTGGACTTCAGGAAACAGCAGAGATAGCACCTCCTATCCACATCGACAGGACAGTAGTGGAGAAGGTGGAAAGTTTTAAGTTCCTCGGCGTACACATCACGGACAAACTGAAATGGTGTCAACCACAGACAGCGTGGTGAAGAAAGCGCAACAGTGCCTCTTCAACCTCAGGAGGCTGAAGAAATTTGTCTTGGCACCGAAAACATTCAAACTTTTACAGATGCACAATCGAGAGCATCCTGTCGGACTGTATCACTGCATGGTTTGGCAACTGCTCCATCCACAACCGTAAGGCTCTCCAGAGGGTAATGCGGTCTGCACAACCCATCACCGGGGACAAACTACCTGCTGCCAACATACAGACTCAAATCTCTAGCCACTTTAGTAATTAATAATTCGATGTAATAAATGTATCACTAGTCATTTTAAACAATGCCACTTTATCTCAATATTGCATACCCTACATTACTAATCTCATATGTATATACTGCACTCTATACCATCTACTGCATCTTGCCTATGCCGCACAGCCTTCCCTCAATCATATATTTATATGAACATATTCTTATTCCTCCCCTTACACTTGTCTGTGTATAAGGTAGTTGTTGTGAATTTGTTAGATTACTTGTTAGATATTGCTGCACTGTCGGAACTAGAAACACAAGCATTTCGCTAGACTCACATTAACATCTGTAACCATGTGTATGTGACCAATACAATTTGATTGAGTTTGTTGTCCTAGGCTACATGGCTAAATGCTTGCTTGCTAGCCTAACATCCTATCATGGCCAATGATGAGCCAGCTAGTTAAAAATAGCCTACTACATGTTGAATTAGTAGGCTAATATTCTCAGGCAAGGGACACAATGTATGAATTTATGGTTGGATCAGAATATCAGTTATAATCATTGGCCAGTACGGAGAATTAAGTAAAACCTCAAGTCCAAATCCCTATCTTAATCTATTGCTAATTTAGGAAAGGGACATTTTAGCTAGCTAGCTGCCAGAGGACAACACAACAAATTAAAAATGTTTCAGTCAATCACGTTTTGCTTTTGTGATTGGTGTGAAGCCAAATCCAAACGGTCTTCCCTTGATAATTACGGTGTGCCAGCACCAGTCACAGTTGCGCTCACTCAGTATAACTCCATGCTGATTGGCTATTATTTTATTGAAAAAAATAAGGGAGGCCAAATGCTCGCTGGCTTCCCTTGTATTCAATGCTACAGGCGGCATAAATGTCACTCTTTTCAACCAGACGGCATCAGATAGATGGGCTACACATACAGAGACAGAGGGGCACTGTTTCGCTTGCTCGGATGCTTTCTCCAGTGAGATACTTTCAGCCTCTTGCAAATTGAACGAAAATGATGAAGCACAGGAGAGACAAAAGATAAATTATAAAAATATATGAAAATCTTGGTACATTTTTTGGGGAAGCCTGGTTTCCCTTGGCATCCATGAATACACCTGACATGAGTGAAAAGTAATGATATTTGAGACCATCAAGATAATCAAAACATTTTTCTAGTGGACATTTGTATGCACTGAACTGACTGGATTACTCATAAAAATTGTCTTGAGCATCAAGTGATTTTTCAGTTATGAGTAAACTAGCCGACAATGTTCTCCAGTTGTCACTAATTACCACAGCCACAAAGTAAAAATTGGCTATCGTAAACATTTATGTGGTAGTAATTGTAGGTTTTATTGATTTCTCGCAGTCATCGACTGAATTGTACACCAATTTACAATCATAACATCGATCAAATATAATTTTCAAATAGTAAAATCCTAATCTAGCAAAACATTTAATATAGTGGTCGTAATTATGGCCAGCTGGTCAAATAGAGGTCACAATTATGACCAAATGATTGTACGGTAGTCAGAAAAATAACTCATATTGTCATGTTCTTCAAAATGAGCGGACCAAGGCGCAGCGTGCATTGAGTTCCACATCTTTTTAATACAAATTGAAACTAGAAACAAAACAACACAACTTACAAAGGCTGTGAAGTCGTAGTGCCCAAACACACTAACGCAAACAATATCCCACAACCCAAGTGGGAACAATAGAGAACTTAAATATGATCCCCCAATTAGAGACAATGATAATCAGCTGCCTCTAATTGGGAACCATACCAAACACACCAACATAGAAATAGAAAAAACTAGAACACCCCCCTAGTCACGCCTTGACCTGCAATACCACAGAGAACCAAGGGCTCTCTAATCAGGGCGTGACACATATTCAGTAAAAAACAAACAAAAAAAACATACGTTTTCAACCAGTTGCAACCAGAATAAGACGTCAAAAGACGTCAAAAAAATACATCATATTGAAGTCTTTTCAACCCGTTTTGCCCACTGGTTACCATAATGCAACGTTATAATATGCAATATATTGTGTCACAGTCGGTACAGACACTGGGATTATTTTGTGCGCCGCGCCGACAGAAATAAACATCTCTCCGGGAAGAAGAAGGGCGAGGGTGTATGTTTCATGATTAACGACTCATGGTGTAATTGTAACATACAGGAACTCAAATCCTTTTGTTCACCTGACCTAGAATTCCTCACAATCAAATGCTGACTGTTACGAATCCCTTTTGGCCCGACAGTCTAGGGGGGATGGTAATGAGACCCGTAACATAACTCAGGCAAATTATAATAGTGACAAAGTAAAAGTGTGAACGAAATAACCAGGACAACTGAAATCTACCGTCAAACTCAAGGTTTCTTACTAAACACACGGTAATGGGGGGAGCAGGAAAAGGGGCTGAGCTGGACCCAAGGAAAGAAACAATAAGCATCCAAAACACCCCTAAGCTAGACTAGCCTATTTTAACAGCAGCTAACTAACTAACCAAAAATACAGTGGGTGGTCCGCCCAGTTCTAACTAGTGTATTTAACAAAGTCTACCTATGAGTAGTGTATGCCCATGGGCGACTTGTCTTGGTTTCCCCTTTTCCCACCAGCAATCAAACACAAACACCATAACCAAAAACAATACTCACAGGTGATGACAAAGTGCTAAGGAGGTGCTCAAACAAAAGAGAGGTTAATACACAAAGAGAGCGTGAAACACAGAGATCTACAGACATGGCATTTACAGAGAGAATGAGCTCTAGAGCAAACAACTGATGGGGTTTTTAAACCAAGGAAAAGGAACTGTGATAGGGTAGGAAACAGGAGGAGGTGTGTCTTCTGATTGATGATTGGATTGGTGACTGATTGGGGAGTGATGATTTTCACCTGTGAGGGGAGAAGGAGAGAAAAGAACACAGGATACACACACACACAGACACAGGATACCTGTATCCGTAACACTGACCATATAATCTCCTGAGAGAACTCTCATCAGTTATTGTTCTAGCTGTGTATAGCCCCCCTCAAGCCGATAGCACGACGGCCCTCAAGGAACTTCACTGGACTCTATGCAAACTGGAAACCATATATCCTGAGGCTGCATTTATTGTAGCTGGGGATTTTAACAAAGCAAATTTGAGAACAAGGATACCTAAATTCTATAAGGACATTGATTGTAGTACCCGCGCTGGCAAAACACTGCATCACTGCTACTCTAACTTCCGCGATGCATACAAGGCCCTCCCCCGCCCTCCTTTCGGCAAATCTGACCACGACTCCATTTTGCTCCTCCCTTCCTATAGGCAGAAACTCAAACAGGATGTACCCGTGACAAGGACTATTCAACTCTGGTCTGACCAATCGGAATCCACGCTTCAAGATTGTTTTGATCACTCGGACTGGGACGGGATGCGTATAAATCAGTGTATAAATCTACATTATTCTCTGAGGCTACCCGGAGGTAAAGAAATGTTATTTATTTCTTTACATCCCCTGAGCATTTCTCCTTTGCCAAGATAATCCATCCATCTAACAGGTGTGGTATATTAAGAAGCTGATTAAACAGCATGATCACACAGGCGCACCTTGTGCTGGGGACAATAAAAGGCCACTAAAATGTGCAGGTTTGTCACGCAACACAATGCCACAGATGTCTCCATTTTTGATGGAGCTCACAATTGCCATGGTGACTGCAGGAATGTCCATCAGAGCTGTTGCCAGAGAATTGAATTTTAATTTCTCTACCATAAACCGACGTGTGGGCCCAATAGATCAGCCGGTCACGAACAGCAGACGGAACGTACAGATGCCCAGCGCGACACTGGACGGGAGCGGGCTCTGTATGCAACGCCCGCTCAATGTCCGTGTACAGCTCCCACACTACCGGCGCCACCAGGTTGAAGGCCAGGAGTATGAGAGTGGGATCCATGGGCCGCTCCTCTGTGTCATACAGCCGGGACAGTGCGTCTGCCTCCACGTTCTGGGAACCTGGTCTGTAAGAAAGGGTGAAAACAAAACGGGTGAAAAACATGGCCCACCTTGCCTGGTGAGAGTTCAGTCTCCTCGCCGCCCACGGATGTACTTCAGATTGCGGTGGTCAGTCCAGATGAGAAAAGGGTGTTTAGCCTCCTCAAGCCAATGTATCCACACCTTCAAAGCCTTGACGACAGCCAACAACTCCCGGTCCCCCAAGTCTTAGTTTCGCTCCGCCGGGCTGAGCTTCCTCGAGAAGAAAGCACAGGGGCGGAGCTTCGGTGGCATACCCGAGCGCTGAGAGACCACAGCTCCTATCCCAGCCTCGGACGCGTATATCTTCACTATGAACGCCAAAGAGGGATCCCGGGTGAGCCAGCATGGTAGCCGAGGTAAACAGAGCCCTCAGGTGACTAAAAGCCCTGTCCACCTCAGCTGTCCACTGCAGGCGCACTGGGCCCCCCTTCAACAGTGAGGTAATGGGAGCCGCTACCTGACCAAAACCTTGGATAAACCTCCGGTAGTAGTTGGAAAACCCTAAAAACCGCTGCACCTCCTTTACCGTGGCGGGAGTCGGCCAATTATACACTGCTGCAATGCGGTCACCCCTGAGGTGGAAATGCAATACCCTAGGTCATGCTCCAACAGTTGACCAAGCACCTTGCGCACCATGGACACATGCTCGGTGCTTGCAGTGAAGAATATCAGAATGTCATCTATATATACCACTATACCCTTCCCGTGCAGGTCCCTGAAAATCTTGTCTACAAAGTCTTGGAAGACTGATGGAGCATTCATCAACCCGTACGGCATGACGAGGTACTCATAGTGCCCAGAGGTGGTCCTGAAAGCTGTCTTCCACTCATCTCCCTCCCGGAGAAGCACCAGGTTATAAGCTCCTGAGATCTAGTTTGTTGAAGAAGCGCGCCAAGTGCATTGACTCTATCGCTATGACTGTGAGCGGTTGCAGGTAACTATACCTCACAGTGATCAAATTCAGACCCCGAGAGTCAATAGGGCGCAGACCTCCCTCCTTCTTCTTCACAAAAACTAAACTCGAGGAGGCGGGTGAAGTGGAGGACCGAATGTACCCCTGACGCAGGGATTCGGAGACATATGTTCCCTTAGCCTCCGTCTCCGCCTGTGAGAGGGGATACATGTGACTCCTGGGAAGTGCAGCGCCTACCAGGAGATTTATCGCACAATCGCCCCGGCGAGGAGGTGGTAATTGAGTCGCCTTCTTTTCAGAGAATGCGAGAGCCAAATCGGCATATTCAGGGGGAATGCGCAAGGTGGAGACCTGGTCTGGACTCTCCACGGTAGTGGTACCAACGGAAACCCCTAAACCCCCGTGAGAGTCCTCTGTGGCCAAGAACAGTGTGGTTATGGGAAACACCACGGGAAATGCAGGAGAGTCAATAATAAAGAGACTAATTCTCTCCCTATGTCACCATGCCCAAAGGAGCGGTGACCTCCCTAATCAACCCTGACCCTAATGGCCGACTATCTAAGGCGTGAACGGGGAAGGGCACATCCACGGGAACAATGGGGATCCCTAAACTATGGGCAAATGATCTATCAATGAAATTCCCAGCTGCGCCTGAATCGACGAGCGCCTTATGCTGGGAATGCGGGGAAAACTCAGGAAAAGTAACAAACAATAACATGTGTGCAACAGAGGGCTCTGGGTGAGAATGGTACCTTCTCACCTGGGGTGACGCCAGAGTGCCCTGCCTGCTGCCTCGAACCCTAGAGGAACCAACACGGCACCGACCAGCAGAGGTGGCACCGACCAGCAGTGTGACCTCTACGGCCACAGATGGTACACATGATAGCCCCTCCTCCGGTCTCCCTGTGCGCAGCACCTCCCAGCTCCATAGGCACCAGAGCGGCGATGCTGGGAAATGGAATCGACAGAGCCCTCTCTGGACGTCTGCGGATGACCAGCAGGTTATCCATTCGAATGCACATGTCCACAAGCTGGTCAAAGGTAAGAGTGGTATCCCTGCAGGCCAACTCCCGACGGACATCCTCGCGCAGGTTGCAATGGTAGTGGTCGATGAGGGCCCTGTCGCTCCATCCCGCTCCGGCGGCCAAGGTCCGAAATTCCAGTGCGATGTCCTGGGCGCTCCTCGTCCCCTGCCTCAGGTGGAACAGCCGCTCTACCCTCGGGCGGGTGATCGAAGACTGGGTGAATTCCGTGAAGTCATCCAACGCCGCATCTCCTTCTCCCCACATGGCGTTGGCCCACTCCAGAGCTCTCCCCGAGGCACGAGATGAGGGCGGGCACCCTGTCCCTTCCCGAAGGAGCTGGATAAACGGTGCCCAGTTAGAGATCCAGCTGTAGTAGGAAGCCTTGGCATCGTGCCGCCGTCCCATCATACTCTCCAGGAAGAGTGAGACGCATCCCACTGGAACCGGGCACAGGAGGGACGGGTAGTGAGGACCCCTGTTGTGTTGGAGGAGGTACTGGAGGACCTCCCTGTCTCTCCCAGCAATCCATCGTCTGACAGACGTGGTCCATGGCGGTGCCGAGATGGTGAATCAACGCCGTGTGCTCCTGGACGCGCTCCTCGACTCCGTTACCATAGGTACCTGCTTCTGCTGACTCCATAATGGGTGTGGTATTCTGTCAGGTATGCGTAAATGGCTGTAAGGGAGTCAGGTGCAGGAGAGCAGATATTGGGTAGCCAACGAAGCCTTTTATTTAGGTGAACCAAAAGCACACGGCAAAGTGAACAGGAAATAACAATACGGGTTAACATAACCCAGCGCAACAGTCATGGAACAGAATAAACAATACCACACAAAGACATGGGGTAAACAGAGGGTTAAATACACAACACATAATGAGGGAAATGAGAACCAGGTGTGTGGGAAAACAAGACAAGACAAATGGAAAATGAAAAATGGATCGGAGATGGCTAGAAGACCGGAGACGTCGACCTCCGAGCACTGCCTGAACAAAGAGAGGCATCGATTTCATGTCAATGCTAATATGGCTAAACATCATTAGCTTGCTAACCAACAACTGTACCAATGATTTGAGAGACAGCAAGTTCTCATTGTGCAAATGTATTTATGTTTTCAATAAACATTGGAGAGTAAAATATAGCTTACATGTTGTCAACAATCTAAGTCAACCCCGTCTGTTTTGCCCCATAGCTGCTCATGCGTCTGTGTTTTTGCTAAACAAATAACCCCTCTATAATGATCATGTTCATTTTCTATTGCACTACATGGATGTTGTTTAATTTTGAAAGTGAAGTATATTTTGAAAATACAAAGATGTGTTTTTGAATATTTTCTTATACTGTTACATAGGCCCTAATTGAGCAATTTACAGTACCAGTCAAAAGTTTGGAAACACCAACTCATTCCAGTTTTTTTACATATTAAAAAAACACTATTTTCTTCATTGTAGAATAATTGTGGAGACATCAAAACTATGGAATAACACATATGGAATCATGTAGTAACCAAAACAGACAGTGTTTGCCTTGATGACAGCTTTGCACACTCTTGGCATTCTCTCAACCAGCTTCATGAGGTAGTCACCTGGAATGCATTTCAATTAGCAGGTGTGCCTTGTTAAAAGTTCATTTGTGGAATTTCTTTCCTTCTTAATGCATATGAGCCAATCAGTTGTGTTATGACAAGGTAGGGGTGGTATACAGAAGATAGCCCTATTTGGTAAATGTCTATATTATGGCAAGAACAGCTCAAAAGCAAAGAGAAACGACAGTCCATCATTACTTTAAGACATGAAGGTCAGTCAATATGGAAAATGTCAAGAACTTTGAAAGTTTATTCAAGTGCAGTCGCAAAAACCATCAAGCTCTATGATGAAACTGGCTGTCATGAGGACCACCACAGGAAAGGAAGACCCAGAGTTACCCCTGCGGCAGAGGATACGTTCATTAGAGTTACCAGCCTCAGAAATTGCAGCCCAAATAAATGCTTCACAGAGTTCAAGTAACAGACACATCTCAACATCAACTGTTCAGAAGAGACTGTGTGAATCGGGCCTTCATGGTTTAATTGCTGCAAAGAAACCACTACTAAAGGACACCAATAACAAGAAGATACTTGATTGGGCCAAGAAACACGAGCAATGGACATTAGAGAGGTGGAAATCTGTCCTTTGGTCTGATGAGTCCAAATTTAAGATTTTTGGTTCCAACCGCCGTGTCTTTGTGAGACGTGGTGTAGGTGAACGGATGATCTCCATATGTGTGGTTCCCACCATGAAGCATGGAGGAGGAGGTGTGATGATGTCGGGATGCTTTGCTGGTGACACTGTCAGTGATTTATTTAGAATTCAAGGCACACTTAACCAGCATGGCCACCACAGCATTCTGCAGCGATACACCATCTCATCTGGTTTGCACTTAGTGGGACCATCATCTGTTTTCAATAGGATTGTGTACACCTTTATTTAACTAGTCAAGTTAAGAACAAATTCTTATTTACAATGATGACCTACCCCGTCCAAACCCTAACCCGGACGACGGTGGACCAATTGTGTGCCGCCCTATGGGACTCCCAGTCACAACCAGTTGTGATACAGCCTGGAATCGAACCAGGGTCTGTAGTGATGCCTCTAGCACTGAGATGCAGTGCCTTAGAATACTGCACCACTTGGGAGCCCAGCACACCTCCAGGCTGTGTAAGGGCTATTTGACCAAGAAGGAGAATGATTGAGTGCTGCATCAGATGACCTGGCCTCTACAACCACCCAACTTCAACCCAATTGAGATGGTTTTGGATGAGTTGGACCACAGAGTGAAGGAAAAGCAGACAACAAGTGCTCAGCATATGTGGGAACGCCTTCAAGACTGTTGGAAAAGCATTCCAGGTGAAGCTGGTTGAGAGAATGCCAAAAGTGTGCAAAGCTGTCATGAAGTCAAAGGGTGGCTACTTTGAAGAATCTAAAATCTAAAATATTTTGATTTCTTTAACACTGTTTTTGGTTACTAACTAATTCCATATGTGTTATGTCATAGTTTTGATGTTTTCACTATTATTCTGCAATGTAGAAAGTAGAAAAAATAAAGAAAACCCGTTGAATGAGTAGGTGTTCTAAACTTTTGACTGGTGGTGTATGTTATATTTATTACAAAGTACAAGTGTATAGAAATACGAGTGTATACAAAGACAATTCCATATATGTGGATTTAAAGAAATGTTCTACATATTTGTGAATACATTTATTTCATATCAATGGGCAAGTCCAAATTTTCTATCTATTCATCACGGCAGAGACAGTCAGCAAAAAGCCTTGTTTTCTTTATTCAGTCTGGTGATGGTAGATCTTGCATTACCACAACTGCCTGTAAAGAAGAAAGAACAGAGTTTATCTTAGGCATTCCTGCATGAGATAGACACACAAAAAAGCATTATATACACTGTACCGTATATAAACATACACTGTAATAACATTAGTTGCAGATAAGATTATGTCTGGTTCTGTAGGGCACTTATAAACCAAAATGTATTTGATTAATTGTACTGGCCTACTGACCACAGTCTACAAGCCTCAGGTCACAATACATATACATTGCCTTGCGAAAGTATTCGGCCCCCTTGAACTTTGCAACCTTTTGCCACATTTCAGGCTTCAAACATAAAGATATAAAACTGTATTTTTTTGTGAAGAATCAACAACAAGTGGGACACAATCATGAAGTGGAACGACATTTATTGGATATTTCAAACTTATTTAACAAATCAAAAACTGAAAAATTGGGCGTGCAAAATTATTCAGCCCCCTTAAGTTAATACTTTGTAGCGCCACCTTTTGCTGCGATTACAGCTGTATGTCGCTTGGGGTATGTCTCTATCAGTTTTGCACATTGAGAGACTGACATTTTTTCCCATTCCTCCTTGCAAAACAGCTCGAGCTCAGTGAGGTTGGATGGAGAGCATTTGTGAACAGCAGTTTTCAGTTCTTTCCACAGATTCTCGATTGGATTCAGGTCTGGACTTTGACTTGGCCATTCTAACACCTGGATATGTTTATTTTTGAACCATTCCATTGTAGATTTTGCTTTATGTTTTGGATCATTGTCTTGTTGGAAGACAAATCTCTGTCCCAGTCTCAGGTCTTTTGCAGACTCCATCAGGTTTTCTTCCAGAATGGTCCTGTATTTGGCTCCATCCATCTTCCCATCAATTTTAACCATCTTCCCTGTCCCTGCTGAAGAAAAGCAGGCCCAAACCATGATGCTGCCACCACCATGTTTGACAGTGGGGATGGTGTGTTCAGCTGTGTTGCTTTTATGCCAAACATAACGTTTTGCATTGTTCCCAAAAAGTTCAATTTTGGTTTAATCTGACCAGAGCACCTTCTTCCACATGTTTGGTGTGTCTCCCAGGTGGCCTGTGGCAAACTTTAAACAACACTTTTTATGGATATCTTTAAGAAATGGCTTTCTTCTTGCCACTCTTCCATAAAGGCCAGATTTGTGCAATATACGACTGATTGTTGTCCTATGGACAGAGTCTCCCACCTCAGCTGTAGATCTCTGCAGTTCATCCAGAGTGATCACGGGCCTCTTGGCTGCATCTCTGATCAGTCTTCTCCTTGTATGAGCTGAAAGTTTAGAGGGACGGCCAGGTCTTGGTAGATTTGCAGTGGTCTGATACTCCTTCCATTTCAATATTATCGCTTGCACAGTGCTCCTTGGGATGTTTAAAGCTTGGGAAATCTTTTTGTATCCAAATCCGGCTTTAAACTTCTTCACAACAGTATCTCGGACCTGCCTGGTGTGTTCCTTGTTCTTCATGATGCTCTCTGCGCTTTTAACGGACCTCTGAGACTATCCCAGTGCAGGTGCATTTATACGGAGACTTGATTACACACAGGTGGATTGTATTTATCATCATTAGTCATTTAGGTCAACATTGGATCATTCAGAGATCCTCACTGAACTTCTGGAGAGAGTTTGCTGCACTGAAAGTAAAGGGGCTGAATAATTTTGCACGCCCAATTTTTCAGTTTTTGATTTGTTAAAAAAGTTTGAAATATCCAATAAATGTCGTTCCACTTCATGATTGTGTCCCACTTGTTGTTGATTCTTCACAAAAAAATACAGTTTTATATCTTTATGTTTGAAGCCTGAAATGTGGCAAAAGGTCTCAAAGTTCAAGGGGGCCGAATACTTTCGCAAGGCACTGTAGCTACGTTTTTAAAGTCTGTCACAGTACTTTACCTGTGTCTTGCTGGAATGCAGGGCAACCCTGGCAAATGATGTCATCACAATTAGGACCACCATACCTACTAAGCTCTGGTACATAAATACAGCCTCAAGGCTGATCAACTGGTGCTGTGATGATGAGAGAGAGCAGAGAATGAAAGGTATCTTCATTTAGACAGAATGAGAAAGGTTACAGATGTTTTAAAGATGTGTTATAAGATGTTTATCCTTTCTTAATTACATTTTAAAAGAGATTGTGATGAAGCAAATTCCTAAGCTCTAATAATAATTGATCCAGATAACAGTGATCCGGAATCACAACAATAACAACAGCAACAAAACATACCATATGTTGTTTACGCCAGGGGACTACAACTCTGCCAGATTCTGTGGCGTTGTAGTCATAGTGGTAATGATCATAGTAGTCATATGATTGCCGAATGTGCACGATGCCTTTAAGGAATTCAAAGAAAGCCACTGTGACCCCCAACATAGAGATGATACTAAGGGCCAGGCTTGCTGTCACCTACAGGGTGAGAACAAATAAAGTGGTGAAAGAACTACAACCACTTTGTGACAAAGCCTCTTTTCAAGGCACTTTAACATGAGGTTAACAGAACTGAGGTTAAAGGCACTTTAACACGAGGTTAACAGAACTGAGGTTAAAGGCACTTTAACACGAGGTTAACAGAACTGAGGTTAAAGGCACTTTAACACGAGGTTAACAGAACTGAGGTTAAAGGCACTTTAACACGAGGTTAACAGAACTGAGGTTAAAGGCACTTTAACACGAGGTTAACAGAACTGAGGTTAAAGGCACTTTAACATGAGGTTAACAGAACTGAGGTTAAAGGCACTTTAACATGAGGTTAACAGAACTGAGGTTAAAGGCACTTTAACATGAGGTTAACAGAACTGAGGTTAAAGGCACTTTAACATGAGGTTAACAGAACTGAGGTTAAAGGCACTTTAACATGAGGTTAACAGAACTGAGGTTAAAGGCACTTTAACATGAGGTTAACAGAACTGAGGTTAAAGGCACTTTAACATGAGGTTAACAGAACTGAGGTTAAAGGCACTTTAACATGAGGTTAACAGAACTGAGGTTAAAGGCACTTTAACATGAGGTTAACAGAACTGAGGTTAAAGGCACTTTAACATGAGGTTAACAGAACTGAGGTTAAAGGCACTTTAACATGAGGTTAACAGAACTGAGGTTAAAGGCACTTTAACATGAGGTTAACAGAACTGAGGTTAAAGGCACTTTAACATGAGGTTAACAGAACTGAGGTTAAAGGCACTTTAACATGAGGTTAACAGAACTGAGGTTAAAGGCACTTTAACATGAGGTTAACAGAACTGAGGTTAAAGGCACTTTAACATGAGGTTAACAGAACTGAGGGTAAAGGCACTTTAACATGAGGTTAACAGAACTGAGGTTAAAGGCACTTTAACATGAGGTTAACAGAACATTTAATAGGCATTTATTTGCTTGACACTTCCAGACTGATGTACAGAGTGGCAATCACATTGTGGTGAACTGTTGTCAGGTCTGGGAACAGTCCTAAAGAATGACCATCTTGAAAATGGACACTATTTACCTTTTGCACAGTGGGTTTTACTATGACTAATAAGAAAAACAGAATGGGATGAGGAACTGTGGTTTGACATTAATTTACGTTTTTCTTTGGTAGAAGTTACTAAATTCAAAAGGCACTCGCACATCTGAGCAATCTTTTTTGCAGGTGCATGGTAACAGTTGAACAAGATGAAGGAAAAAGGAAACCGCACACTGCTCATGTTCAAATTCACAACATAACATACATAGGCGTTTAGGAAATAATGTCTGGAGGGTGATTTGAACAGGAATTATGCCCCTATTTAAGATTACTCTGATGTTTTTCGTACGATGTACCCAATGATTAATGAAAACTTGCTCGGTAGACCTAGCCCCACCCACATCCGTTCCACACATCGAATGGGGTTGGAGGCGAAGGAAAAACAAATAAGTGCTACCAAATATAACAATATGTATTTTATAAATATTCAAGTAAAGTGTGTAAATAAGACGTATTAAACACGTCTGTAAAACCACAATGAGGATGTGCTATGCTACAGACGTGATTAATACGGCTTATTTACACACTTTATTTGAATATTTATGACATGCATATTGTTATATTTGGTAGCACTTATTTGTTTTTCCTTCGCCTCCAACCTCTTTCCATGTGTGGAACGGATGTGGGCGGGGCTAGGTCTACATAAAGGTGCTAATTTAAAAAAAAACTCACAAAAGCTCTGACGAAGGCCGTGAGGCCGATACGTAAAGCTTATTAAAGATCAGTGATACTATCAAGAGCAGTGTGCGGTTTCCTTTTTCCTTAATCTGATAAAAGTTACTAAAAAGAGATCTCTCTGTGGAATGCACACATGAACGCTCACTATACACTTGAGTATACAAACATTACAAACACCTGCTCTTTCCATGACATAGGTGACCAGGTGAATCCAGGTGAAAGCGATTATCCGTTATTGATGTGACCTGTTAATTCCACTTCAATCAGTGTAGATGAAAGGGAGGAGAGAGGTTCAAGAAAGATTTTTAATCCTTGAGAAAATTGAGACATGGATTGTGTATACGTGCCATTCAGAGGGTGAATGGGTAAGGCAAATTATTTAAGTGCCTTTGAACGGGGTATGGTTGTAGGTATCGAACAAACCAGTTTGAGTGTGTCAAGAACTGCAAAGCTGCTCGTTTTTTTACGCTCAACCGTTTCCCGTGTGTATCAAGAATGGTCTACCAACCAAAGGACATCCAGCCAACTTGACACAACTGTTGGAAGCATTGGATTCAACATGGGCCAGCATCCCTGTGGAACGCTTTCAACACCTTGTAGAGTCCATGCTCTGGTGAAATGAGGCTGTTCTGAGGGCAAAAGGGACTGCAACTCAATATTAGGAGGGTGTTCCTAATGTTTTCTACACTATATTTTTTATATAATGAAAATCGTTTGCCATAGTTATGAACATTAATGTGCCATGACTAATCGTTTATAATGCCTTTGCGCAGAATTCCAATTCATGGGACTCACCAGTTGTTTTGAAGGATTCTTCTCTGTGAGCACATATAACAACCCAGAGATGATGAACTGTCACAAAGCAGAGGGAGGGGGTTTATAAGTTCAACAACATGCCCAAACTGTCATGGGAGAAGGTCTGAAAGATATCATTGAATGGAAGATTAAGAAATAAGGGTTTTTAGGACTGAAAGGCATGATGTCATGTTAAGACATTTGGATTGTCAGTATCATAGATTTATATAGACACACACAAGAAGGGCGTACCAGGATTCCTAGCCAAAAAGGGGTGAAAGTCTCAGCAGAGGACATCAGTGTATCCAGCCTCATTGGAATCCCCAAGATGAAGAGTGATGATCCCATGAACATCATTACAATCTAACCAACCAGGGACATAGAATAAAGAACAGCATTACAGTCGAACCAACCAGGGACATAGAATAAAGAACAGCATTGCAGTCTAACCAACCAGGGACATAGAACAAAGACACCGAAATAATCATATGTTTACACAAAAATGAAGAGGTATCTGGTAAAATAATGTTTTGATTATGATTACTGTTGTGACATGTTACCTATAACCATGCTATTACCACTTTATTTTGTGCTGTAATGTAAAGTGCTAACACTAAATTAATGAATGATAAATACAAACATTTTACACAAAATAAAATGTTCACAGCGTTTGTCCGCAGTGACTCCTTGGAGTATTTGGCAACAATGAATACATCAGTTTTCTGTTCTCCAGTCTCACCCCAGTACTCTTTGGCTCGCCTCTGATGAAGCGGTGCAGTGGTTTACTTCCTCCCACCATAGTGGTATGTGGCCCTCCTTCTCCCCCTGCTGGACTGATGTCGGTCGCCATGTTCATCGACATTTATTTATTTTATGTCACCTTTATTTAACCAGGTAGGCAGGTTGAGAACAAGTTCTCATTTGCAACTGCGACCTGGCCAAGATAAAGCAAAGCAGTGTGACACAGACAACAACACAGAGTTACACATGGATTAAACAATAAACAAGCCATTAACACAATAAACAAATCAATGACACAGTAGAAAAAATAAAGTCTATATACAGTGTGTGCAAAAGGCATGAGGAGGTAGGCAATAAATAGGCCATGGGAGCGAATAGTTACAATTTAGCAGATTAACACTGGAGTGATAAATGAGCAGATGATGATGTGCAAGTAGAGATACTGGTGTGCAAAAGAGCAGAAAAGTAAATAAAATAAAAACAGTATGGGGATGAGGTAGATAGATTGGGTGGGCTATTTACAGATGGACTATGTACAGCTGCAGCGATCGGTTAGCTGCTCAGATAGTTGATGTTTAAAGTTGGTGATGGAAATAAAAGTCTCCAACTTCAGCGATTTTTGCAATTCGTTCCAGTCACTGGCAGCAGAGAATTGGAAGGAAAGGCGGCCAAATGAGGTGTTGGCTTTGGGGATGATCAGTGAGATATACCTGCTGGAACGTGTGCTACGGGTGGGTGTTGTTATCGTGAAAAGTGAACTGAGACAAGGCGGAGCTTTACCTAGCATAGACCTATAGATGACCTGGAGCCAGTGGGTCTGGCGATGAATATGTAGCGAGGGCCAGCCGACTAGAGCATACAGGTCGCAGTGGTGGGTGGTATAAGGTGATTTGGTAACAAAACGGATGGCACTGTGATAGACTGCATCCAGTTTGCTGAGTAGAGTGTTGGAAGCTATTTTGTAGATGACATCGCCGAAGTCGAGGATCGGTAGGATAGTCAGTTTTACTAGGGTAAGTTTAGCGGCGTGAGTGAAGGAGTCTTTGCTGCGAAATAGAAAGACGATTCTAGATTTGATTTTGGATTGGAGATGTTTAATGTGAGTCTGGAAGGAGAGTTTACAGTCTAGCCAGACACCTAGGTATTTATAGTTGTCCACATATTCTAGGTCGGAACCGTCCAGGGTGGTGATGTTAGTCGGGTGGGTGCGGACAGTGAATGGTTGAAAAGCATGCATTTACTAGCGTTTAAGAGCAGTTGGAGGCCACGGAAGGAGTGTTGTATGGCATTGAAGCTCGTTTGGAGGTTAGTTAGCACAGTGTCCAAGGAAGGGCCAGAAGTATACAGAATGGTGTCGTCTGCGTAGAGGTGGATCAGGGAATCGTCCGCAGCAAGAGCGACATCATTGTATATACAGAGAAAAGAGTCGGCCCGAGAATTGAACCCTGTGGTACCCCCATAGAGACTGCCAGAGGTCCGGACAACATGCCCTCTGGTGAACCAGGCGAGGCAGTCATTAGAAAAACCAAGGCTATTGAGTCTGCCGATAAGAATACGGTGATTGACAGAGTCGAAAGCCTTGGCCAGGTCGATGAAGACGGCTGCACAGTACTGTCTTTTATCGATGGCGGTTATGATATCGTTTAGTACCTTGAGCGTGGCTGGGGTGCACCAGAAGGTACGGTGGGATTCAAAATGGTCAGTGATCTGTTTATTAACTTAGCTTTTGACGACTTTAGATAGGCAGGGTAGGATGGATATAGGTCTGTAACAGTTTGGGTCTAGGGTGAAACCCCCTTTGAAGAGGGGGATGACCGCGGCACCTTTCCAATATTTAGGGATCTCGGCCGGGGTTGGAGTAGCCAGGAGGAAGGCATGGCCAGCCGTTGAGAAATGCTTATTGAAATGTTCGATTATCATGGATTTATCAGTGGTGACCGTGTTACCTAGCCTCAGTGTAGTGGGCAGCTGGGAGGAGGTGCTTTTGTTCTCCATGGACTTTACAATGTCCCAAAACTTTTTGGAGTTAGGATGCGAATTTCTGCTTGAAAAAGCTAGCCTTTGCTTTCCTGACTGACTGCATGTATTGGTTCCTGACTTCCCTGAACAGTTGCATATCGTGGGGACTATTTGATGTTATTGCAGTCCGCCATGATCATCTGTTGAAGGATAGTGAACAAACTATAGGCATAACAACATTGATAATACCATGACAGAGAACCAGGAGAGGGCCTTAAAATACAGCAGATCAGCTGTGATGAAAATAAATTTACATAAACCTGTTTGGTTTTAATTACTCTATAAACTATGTGAGAACAGTGTTAGAACAGTTGCAAAGCAAACCTAAAGCAACCAGAATTTAAAATGTTTTTGTAAAGGCCCAGGCCCCAAATATAGGGAGTGTAATCTGGGTGAAAGTTCAAAATGACATGATATTCATAACACAAAAATAATTTAGCAGCAAATGAACCATCTGAAAACAACGCCAGAACTCATCTTGCCTACATGTGACAACCATCATAAGTCATAAACTGATACGCGGATTGTAAGGTGTAGCCAGCCAGATGCTATATGCCTCATCAAAACAAGATAGCCTAAGCTTTTAGTGTTCTGAAAACACATTTAATAAGGTTGAGATTGAATACTAGGTCTGAACCTATAACTCAAAACGAACTAATGTCAGATAATATCATGTATTATATTCGTCTGAAGGGAACTGCAATATTCATCAAACAGTTCAACATCAACAAAAAACCATCACTGAAATTGCACAGAGAACCATAGAACCTATGATATAGATAATATGATCACTTTCAAATGGAATTTGAAATGGATTACTGTCTGTGACATATGCAAACATTCTAATCTAAGCTTTGTTAATAAGAGAGCCTAACCTGTTTGTTACAAATTCACAAATAATTGAACTGTAGCATATTTAACAGATAGATACTGTACATGTATAGCATAGAAAGTAGTGAAATAGTTACAGACCTGGCTTGCCTGAACTGCGTAGATGAACTAATATTACACAACTGGAGGGAGATATTTACATGAGGGAGACGGGTGGGTGTGGGGATGGTTGGGCGGGCGGGAGTATGATAGGGCCACAGAAACGTGCTTAGAATGGAATCTGTCATTTAAACATTTAAAGAAAATGAACACTTTTGAGCGAGGTAGAAAGAAAAGACAGAGCAGATTAGGACGTTGCCATCGTGCACTACAGGTTCATTTTGTTTATTCATGTTGAATGTCAGTCAGTTGAATTACGAAAAAGGACATCGCTGGTTTTGTTCTGCGACCCCCAGCTACTTTCCGACATGAGAGAAGAGAGAGCATGGAGAAGAGTACTGGGGGATGGGACATGCATTAGGGGCTTAACAGAAAGCAGAGGGAGTGGGAGGAAGAGAGAAAAAAAGTTTTACACAATGTCTACTTTCATTTGGCTGTGGGTGAGACTGCTAAAGTGTTTCGTAAGGAAGAGGGAGGAGAATGAGATGAGCTGGATCATAAAGGAATGGTTTGAAGCAATATCTGGGTGTAACATCCTACACATTCAGGATTCAGAAAATATTCCATGCAGAGATGCTTTCTGAGCTAGTGAATAAGGGAAGAAATTGAGACATAAAAGGATCCAGATAAAATTGTAGCTTACCAAACTATTGAGTTGATCAGTTGACTAAATCAAGAGGTAATCGTTCTGAACTTTCCAACAGACATTAACTTTGAGGTTTTCCTGATCACTGAACCCAACTTATATGTTTCTGGCCGTCGAAAACAAGCCTTTTTAGCAATGTATAACATTCCTCAAATGTTATGAGACCATTCCCCCCCGCCCACTTCCAGCCCCCCCCCCATCTTCCCCAACACAGCTGTGGAGGAAATCATTCTCTTCGCCCAACCTAGCCCAAACTCTCTCCCTCCCTCGCTCTCTTTCTCTCTCCACACGCATGCACATGAATGCACGCAGTAAGAGCTGACTCAAATGTTTGTTTACTCTGTGCCTGTGTAGGTTTATTGATTATGGAATAAACAGAAATATCAGGTAACCATGCAACCGCCAACCAACATATCCAATTAAATTATATTAATTAGCCAATCTATGGCATTTAAAACAGTTGAGTATATGAGTTATGGCCAATAGGGCAAATGATGACCAATATTGCCTACAAACCTAAGGATAGGCTTGGACTAGTAAACCTTTTGTAACGTTATTTCTTCACACTGAACAGGAACATAATACACTTGACCTTTTATTTGGGGTTATTCACATGGTGATTCGCATGCAGTGTCACCTTGGGGTTCGGAGGTCTCGGTGGTTATGTAATAGTGTGTCATTTCAAAGTTCAAGTTGAATAGATGGCTGTGATTGACTGTAATAGTATAATTTAGACCTGGTGTATCAGCCGTGGGGCATGACAGACATAATAATGCCCTTTCTAATTCTGCTGAGTGGACAAGAGGGACATTTAGGCTTCTATGCCAAAGTGACGAAAGATCTGTGATACTGTATAAAGGTCATGAAGTGCGTCACTGTATACTGAGCAAACATTTTGTCAAGGGAGGATATTTTTCTCCCTGCTTCATTTTCACTTCCTTATGAATCCAAAGTCCTACCTACTGTACATTCGGAGGAAAAAAATTGAACAATTGATTAATGATTAGATTGATTAGACACATGAACAAGGAAATAAACTCTCTGAACACTGTCTTAAACCGTTGGAGTTACTAAGGTCCTCATCCATTTGAGATTTATGGATCTTATTTTTTGTAGACATACTGTACAAAAGAAGGGTCTTTGAATACTGAGTCTTTGAAAGAATTCATCATTTGTAATCTAAAAGCATTTTCAAAATGGTCCTCAAAGCAAAATCACATCCCAAGGTCTTAAGTTTGAGTGTGGTGGGTATTTATCTATGAGGTTCTTCATCATACTTCATCATACCTTGCATTGAAAACCTGTTAATTTATGTTCTGTAATGATAGAATCAGAATATCAAGTATATCTGAAAGCATTGTTGCTATGTAACTCATCTTGGTGACGAAATTGCCCCACTGAAGACGTACATTTTTGAGGTGGTTAAGTTTGTACATACAGTATGTAAATGATGTGAACTGTCATAAAAGTAAGCAAAAAGATACCTCAAAATGTTAACTTTCTAGTTTCATTCATTTCCGTGTTCCGTGAGAGACAATAAAGATGTTAAAGTGATACGTTGTAAGAGGTGCGTGACTGGCTGCAGGGAAGTCAGGCGCAGGAGAGCAGAACTGGGTAATAACCGGAGCAGTTTAATAAGCAAAACCAACAGCACCCAGAACAACAAAATATGGGTACAAAATAACCTGTCGCGAACCAGTCAGAAGTGCACAAACACTTTACAACAAACAATTCCACACACAGACCTGGGGGGAACAAAGGGTTATATACACGACAAGTAATGAGGGAATGTAAACCAGATGTGTGGGAAAACAAGACAAAACAAATGGAAAAAGGTGGATTGGCAATGGCTAGAAGACCGGTGACGTCGACCGACGAACGCTGCCCGAACAAGTGGAAGTCGTGACAGTAACCCCCCCTTGAAGGGTCCAACACGTCCTCCACCGGAACCCAGCATCTCTTCTCCGGACCATACCCCTCCCACTCCACAAGGTTCTGAAGGCCCCTCACCCGACGCCTCGAATCCAGTATGGAGCAAACGGCATAAGCCAGGGCCCCCTCGATGTCCAGAGGTGGCGGAGGAACCTCCCGCACCTCTGACTCCTGGAGCAGACAAACCACCACCGGCCTGAAGAGAGACACATGGAGCGAGGGGTTAATACGGTAATCGGGGGAAAGCTGTAATCTGTAACACACCTTGTTCAGTCTCCTCAGGACTTTAAACGGCCCCACAAACTGCGGACCCAGCTTCCGGCAGGGCAGGCGGAGGGGCAGGTTTCGGGTCAAGAGCCAGACCTGGTCCCCCGATGCGAACAACGGGGCCTCACTGCGGTGATGGTCTGTGCTGGCTTTCTGGTGCAGCACGGCACGCTGAAGGTGAGCATAGGCGGTGTCCCATGTCTCCTCCGCTCACCGGAACCAGTCATCCACCGCAGGAGCCTCAGTCTGACTCTGATGCCAAGGAGCAAAAACCGGCTGATACCCCAGTATGCACTGGAAGGGAGAGAGGTTAGTGGAGGAGTGGCGGAGCGAGTTCTGGGCCATCTCTGCCCAGGGCACGAACACCGCCCACTCCCCCGGGCCGGTCCTGGCAATAAGACCTCAGAAACCTACCCACATCCTGGTTAACTCTCTCCACCTGCCCGTTACTCTCGGAGTGAAAACCTGAGGTAAGGCTGATCGAGACCCCCAGATGTTCCATGAACGCCCTCCAGACCCTCGAAGTGAACTGGGGACCCCGATCCGACACTATATCCTCAGGCACCCCGTAGTGCCGGAAGACTTGTGAAAACAAGGCCTCCACAGTCTGTAGGGCCGTAGGGAGACCGGGCAGAGGGAGGAGATGGCAGGACTTGGAAAAATGGTCCACAATGACCAGGATCGTGGTGTTACCCTGTGAGGGAGGAAGATCGGTAAGGAAATCGACCGACAGGTGCGACCAAGGCCGTTGTGGAACGGGTAAGCGGTGTAGCTTACCTCTGGGCAGGTGCCTAGGAGCCTTGCACTGGGAGCACACCGAGCAGCAGGAAACATAAACCCTCACGTCCTTAGCCAAAGTGGGCCACCAGTACTTCCCGCTCAGACAGCGCACCGTCCGACCAATGCCTGGATGACCAGAGGAGGGTGACGTGTGGGCCCAATAGATCAGCCGGTCACGGACAGCAGACGGAACGTACAGATGCCCAGCGCGACACTGGACGGGAGCGGGCTCTGCACGCAACGCCTGCTCAATGTCCGCGTCCAGCTCCCACACTACCGGCGCCACCAGGTAGGAGGCCGGGAGTATGGGTGCGTGTCTGGATGCACGGATGTCAAGCGCAGGAGAGCAGAACTGGGTAATAACCGGAGCAGTTTAGTAAGCAAAACCAATGGCACCCAGAACAACAAAATATGGGAACAAAATAACCAGTCACGAACCAGTCAGAAGTGCATAAACACTTTACAACAAACAATTCCACACACAGACATGGGGGGAACAGATACACGACAAGTAATGAGGGAATGTAAACCAGGTGTGTGGGAAAACAAGACAAAACAAATGGAAAAAGGTGGATTGGCAATGGCTAGAAGACCGGTGACGTCGACCGCCGAACGCCACCCGAACAAGGAGAGGAACCGACTTCGGCGGAAGTCATGACATACATATTGTGGATGATCCTTGTACCTCTTTATGGGTGAACAGACAGTAAAAGAGGGAGGGCCTGAGGCATCTTAAATTGTGTTAGCTGATTAAAGTAAACCTTTATGGCTCATGGCATCAATATGTGTCTTAAAATAAAGAAAAAAAAATATTTTGATAGAATAGCCGTCAAATAATAGTGAGAGACCAGGAAAAGTGGTATATATGGTCACAATGGGAACAAAGTCGACAGATAAGAGACACATTTTAATACCATGTGTAGACATACTGTATTTCTCTGAATGTGTACAAGATCAGGACAAAGATGCATGTTAGCACCAAGTATAAACAAGGCTATATATTTCTAAAATAACTTCAATTGTTTTTGTGAAATAAAAAAGATATTCACTTCCTTATGAAACAAAAGTCCTACCTACATTCTTGGTGGATAAAAATGGAACAATCGACACATGAACAAGGAAATAAACTCTCTGAATTCTGTCTTAAGTCATTGGATTTACTAAGCTCCTCATCCAGTGGAGATTTGTGTGTCTTATTTTTTTAGATATACTGTGGTACAAATGGAGGATCTTTGTATACTGAGGGAGTCTTTGAACAAATTCATCATTTGTAATCTATAAGCATTTTCAAAATGGTCCTCAAAGCAAAATCACATCTCAAGGTGTTAAGTTTGAGTGTGGTGGGTATTTATCTATGAGGTTCTTCATCATACTTCATCATACCTTGCATTGAAAACCTGTTAATTTATGTTCTGTAATGATAGAACCAGAATATCAAGTATATTTTGAAAGCATTGTTGCTATGTAACTCATCTTGGTGACGAAATTGCCCCACTGAAAACATGTAAATGTTTAGGTGGTTAAGTTTGTACAGTATGTAAATTATGTAAATTGTCATAAAGGTAAGCAAAAAGATACCTCAAAATGTTCATTAATTTCCGTGAGAGACAATAAAGATGTTAAAGTGTTACGTATTATGGATGATCCTTGTACCTCTTTATGGGTGAAAGGACAATAAAAGAGGGAGGGCCCGAGGCATATCAAATAGTGGTAGCTGATTAAAGTGAACTGACGCATGCCAATACCTTAGTGCCTCAGCAAATGGACTAGCACTTAGGACCACTAAACTGTACCACTGAGGACAGTGAAACATGGAGGAGCTCAAATTCAGAGGGAGGAAAAGGGAAGGAAGGCACAGGTTAGTTTTATTAATCAAAAATAATTTAATTCAGTTTCACGTGAGAATCATTTCAATCAAAACTGTTAGGATTCCCAGGGCCTGATCTTGAAAATAATTAGCACTGTAGACATGGAAAAATATTCTACCAATACTGAAATGACACTAAATATAAGTAATACAACTATATAATGATACAACGATACTATGTACTACGGTAGATATCATTTACCATTATTGGGAAACTAATGAGAATTTAGTTTTGAAGATATACAATATAAGGAAGCAAAGTTGAACTCCTTGTCAAATGCTCCTTATCGAAGGGCCGCTGCTCTGATAATGCTGGAACTTTCCTCGGCAGTGTGTGAGATGTCACTAGAAGCTGTTATAATTCATCTATTACTCTACGGAGGATATAGTGTTAGAACAATAGATATTAGATCAATACTGACATTGTTATATTGAAAGAAAGCCGTTTAATAGGAATGAAAACACCACTAACATCTTACAATGTAATATTTGTTAAATGACTACACATATTATTTGCTTAGAATAAGTGTTTTGAGACATTAGAATGAGCATGATAGATGCATTGTAATGATTTCATGCTTTAGGATCAATAATAGCATGCAATTATAGGTATGTAAAACTGATCAATAGATAAAAAGTTTTAAATATATAATTGTTAGATACGACTGCACTGTTGGAGCTAGGAACACAAGCATGTCGTTACACGCGCAATAACATCTACTAAATATGTGTATGTGACCAATAATATGTGGATTCTTTTGTCTAATACTATCCGTCTAAAAAAACAGGGGTTCGCAATACTTTCTGGTGACTACCCACAACTACATTTTGCTCTGCCTGAAGTAGGGGAGACTGGAGGAAATGTTTCTATTTTACTCTATTGCTCAGAGACCACTTGAACTAGGCCAGTCATGTTTTGATATAAGAAAGGTACATATGTCTCCTAATCATTCATACCATTTATAGGTATGTACGTAAGATGGTCGGATCACAATATCGATTTGAATCTGAAAATACTGGACGTTAAATTTTCCCCGTGGCACGGGCAATTCTAACAGTAGTTGGGGTCAAATGTGACACCCCAGAAATAAACCAAATGTACTTAACTTGAAACACATTCATGTTCATGAATCATCATATGTAACAATTTTGCTAGGAATATTAGTATTTCTATGTACTTAACCAATAATTACAGAAACACCCATGTTTGTGCATGGCCATTTGGTTCTTCTCAAAACATCTGAATAGTCTGATGGTGCCCAAATGATATCTGTTTACAAATTCTTTGGCACTCTACAGGACCTCAATGCTATTTAAAGTTAGTATTTGTACATTTCATGTATTATTCATACAATCTTAAAATCACTTGTTTTCATAATTTGGCTGCTTGGCCCAGGGTAATTTTAAAACTACTTTACAATTGCCCCCAACCTAGCTACCATGACAAAACCTCATGTGCTTAGCAACAGACAAAATTAGTGACAACGTCATTCATGTCAAAGTTTAGCCAACATACTCTACACTACAGATCAAAAGTTTTAGAACATCTACTCATTCAAGTGTTTTTCTTTATTTTTACTATTTACTACATTGTAGAATAACAGTGAATACATCAAAACTATGAAATAACACACATGGATTTATGTAGTAACCAAAAAAGGTGTTTTAAAAATCCAAATAGAGTGTGCAAAGCTGTCATCAAGGCAAGGGTGGCTATTTGAAGTCTCAAATATAAAATATATTTGGATTTGTTTAACACTTTTTTGGTTACTACATACTACATAGTTTTGATGTCTTAACTATTATTCTACAATGTAGAAAATAGTAAAAATAAAGAAAAACCCTTGAATGAGTAGGTGTTCTAAAACCTTTGACTGGTAGTGTACAATGGGGCAAAAAAGTATTTAGTCAGCCACCAATTGTGCAAGTTCTCCCACTTAAAAAGATGAGAGAGGCCTGTAATTTTCATCATATGTACACTTCAACTATGACAGACAAAATGAGAAAAAAATCCAGAAAATAACATTGTAGGATTTTTTATGAATTTATTTGCAAATTATGGTGGAAAATAAGTATTTGGTCACCTCCAAACAAGCAAGATTTCTGGCTCTCACAGACCTGTAACTAACCTCAAACAGTCACACTCCAAACTCCACTATGGCCAAGACCAAAGAGCTGTCAAAGGACACCAGAAACAAAATTGTAGACCTGCACCAGGCTGGGAAGACTGAATCTGCAATAGGTAAGCAGCTTGGTTTGAAGAAATCAACTGTGGGAGCAATTATTAGGAAATGGAAGACATACAAGACCACTGATAATCTCCCTCAATCTGGGGCTCCACGCAAGATCTCACCCCGTGGGGTCAAAATGATCGCAAGAACGGTGAGCAAAAATCCCAGAACCACACGGGGGGACCTAGTGAATGACCTGCAGAGAGCTGGGACCAAAGTAACAAATCCTACCATCAGTAACACACTACACCGCCAGGGACTCAAATCCTGCAGTGCCAGACGTGTCCCCATGCTTAAGCCAGTACACGTCCAGGCCCATCTGAAGTTTGCTAGAGAGCATTTGGATGATCCAGAAGAAGATTGGGAGAATGTCATATGGTCAGATGAAACCAAAATATAACTTTTTGGTAAAAACTCAAGTCGTCGTGTTTGGAGGACAAAGAATGCTGAGTTGCATCCAAAGAACACCCTACCTACTGTGAAGCATGGGGGTGGAAGCATCATGCTTTGGGGCTGTTTTTCTGCAAAGGGACCTGGACGACTGATCCGTGTAAAGGAAAGAATGAATGGGGCCATGTATCGTGAGATTTTGAGTGAAAACCTCCTTCCATCAACAAGGGCATTGAAGATGAAACGTGGCTGGGTCTTTCAGCATGACAATGATCCCAAAGACACCGCCCAGGCAACGAAGGAGTGGCTTCGTAAGAAGCATTTCAAGGTCCTGGAGTGCCCTAGCCAGTCTTCAGATCTCAACCCCATAGAAAATCTTTGGAGGGAGTTGAAAGTCCGTGTTGCCCAGCAACAGCCCCAAAACATCACTGCTCTAGAGGAGATCTGCATGGAGGAATGAGCCAAAATACCAGCAACAAACAGTGTGTGAAAACCTTGTGAAGACTTACAGTTTGACCTCTGTCATTGCCAACAAAGGTTATATAACAAAGTATTGAGATAAACTTTTGTTATTGACCAAATACTTATTTTCCACCATAATTTGCAAATAAATTCATGAAAAATCCTACAATGTGATTTTCTGGATTTTTTTTCTCATTTTGTCTTTCATAGTTGAATTGTACCTATGATGAAAATTACAGGCCTCTCTCATCTTTTTAAGTGGGAGAACTTGCACAATTGGTGGCTGACTAAATACTTTTTTGCCCCACTATATAGTGATAAAAATTATGCTAGTTTGAATTATTGGGAATTAATTCTCAGGGCAGTAAGTAAAAATAATTTCACCCCTAAAAAAACTTATATGTGTCCATAAAACATGCAAATAGTGAAATATTTGTCTGTGACTTAACAAGCAAGGAGACAACCCAAATGTGCATGTACTGTGTTTCATCACTCTAGCTTGTTTGTGTTTGGAGAAATTCAAAGTGTTACAGTGTTATGGGTCTTCCAACTACCCCCTGTGGATAGGTTGAGAACCACTGATCTAGAACATCATCAACAGTCTATTCAGATAACACCATCAACATTTTGTCCCCTCGTTCAATTCAGTTTTATTCAGTAAACCTGGTGGGCATGAGGTTGTTTACATAAGGTTGATATAATGGATAATGGTCATATCTTAATTAGGGCGATTCACCATGTAGGGCTGGTCACAATTGGGTTGGGTGCGTTTGGGTGCTTATACTGGCGCCATAGTTATGTCAAAGCCAAAGCTCATTAGATAAGGTAAGACTGGCTGTCTGAATACAGACCGACTGGGCATCATTCATGGATATGACATTGTCAGAACCTACTGCACCCAATTAGCAGTTTCATTTACAATTCTACTGATTCAATAGTGGCTCATTTAGTGTCACCTTTCCCTGAAATCCATAAACACTGAGGCTCCTTATTGCTATTATAAACAGGTTACCAACATTAGAGCAGTAAAAGAGCAGTAAAAATAAATGTTTTATCATACCTGTGGTATATGGTCTGATATGCCACGGCTGTCAGCCAATCATCATTCAGGGCTCGAACCACCCAGTTTATAATGGATGTTATATGATGTCACTTGTGACTTACTTCCTTTGACCCAATGATGAACTACTAAAATCATTTACAGGTGTAGGATCTTAATTAGATTACCCTGTTGTGCAGAAAATGTCATGCACAGTAGGAAATGCAAAGGCTTCTAAAGTTTGTAAAAAAAAAGAAATGTATCAACCCTTAAAATGTTTTTATAACGTTAATTATAGTCCACACAATAATTCATATTTCCTGTTCTTGCTGTGAGAAAATTAAGATCCTACATCTGTACCTTCCCATCACTGGATATAACATATCTTCAAGTCAGACATTACAGCTACACTTTATAAAGGGTTTATAAAGACTGGAAGTTATTATTTTAAGGGCGGTTTATTAAACAGTAATAAACAGTTTTAACAAACTGTTTTAAATTGTGTTTGATACTGTCACAGAGACACCTGGGATCCATTCCAGTTAAATCCCATTGGTGCTGAGAAAGAGGAGAAGAGAAGATGCTTTGAGTTGTTCCAGCACCTGGTGGCAGCGTTCGTGGGGATAATGGTCCTGTCCAGTGCTGTCATCAGCAAGGTGAGCCAAAATGAGGGACCAGCACCCAGTTTAGCGTAGACAGGATACATCTTATGTCAGAATTGACTTTTTATAACAGGTGAGGAGAACTTACGCAGCAGGTAAGGATAATTAACATAACAGGTTATGACAATTAGGTTAAGATTAGGAAGATAAAATGCAAAAGAAATGTCAACTTTTGACATCAATTTATTTTATTTTAATTTCTTTACTTTACCCCTTTTTTTCTCTCCAATTTCGTGGTATCAAATTGGTAGTTACAGTCTTCGCTCATCGCTGCAATTCCCATACTGACTGGGGAGAGGCGAAGGTCAAGAGCCATACTTCCTCCGAAGCACAACCTAACCAAGCCGCACTGCTTCTTGACACAATGCCCCCTTAACCCAGAAGCCAGCCACATCAAGGTGTTAGAGGAAACACATTGGCAACCGTGTCAGCGTGCATGCGCCCGGCCCGCCACAGGAGTCACTAGAGTGCGATGGGACAAGGACATCCCTGCCAGCCAAACCCTCCCCTAACCTGTACGATGCTGGGCAAATTGTGCGCCGCCCCATGTGTCTCCCGGTTACGGCCGGCTGCGACAGAGCCTGGACTCGAACCAGGATCAGCTAGCAACTGCGATGCAGTGCCTTAGACCACTGTGCCACTCGGGAGGCCCTTGACGTCAATTTCACATAAACTGTATCACATCTAGCATTGACCCCAGCACCATGAACCTTGACGTCAATTTCACATAAACTGTATCACATCTAGCATTGACCCCAGCACCATGAACCTGGAAACTACTGGATCAAGCATAATACCTCCTGGGATGTCATCTTATAATAGATATATAGAATCCATACCATATCAGATACATTTCCACAACTCAGCATTGATGAATAGTATACAAGGGAAGGGGAATGGGTTCTTTATGAGACAAATCTCAAATCTGTGAATTGTAATTCGGAACATATCATACCAAATGGGTGATGGACATCCACAAATTAATTCACACCATACAAAACATAAAATATCATACTAAATGGGGCCTCAGATTTTTGTACAGAATAATATGAAATGCTCTGAGACCAGGTTGACACCCTGGACACCCTAGTACTCTCCCATCTGTTTTTTTTTTCTCTAACACATACACTGCTAACACTATGAAGGAATTGTTCACACTCATTATGTAGATCAGTGTTTAAATGAATGAATCTTAGATGCTATAATATTAGGAGTCTGATGTCAGTTGTGTTTACATCTAATCCGCCAGGGCTCTCTACTGGTTCTCTCCACACTCTCAAGCCCCACATCGACTAGGACTTCCAAGGAAAGACAATATTACATGCTCATGCTGGTGGGCTGTTTGGTGATGCCCAACCTGCTCGTGTTCCTCAAGTCACTGTGGAAATGCGCTTTCAAGAACTTCGTCCCACCAAACATGAGAACTATGGGAATTGTAAGTTGAAATATTATACAATTTGACTTCTTGGTGATCTTTGTATGTCTTAATTGCTGCTCAAATTTCTTGCTGTCAGTGTTGGGGAATTGATTTCTAATCTATGCAGTATTTTCAGTAGTTAGTTATATTCTCACCATGTAGCGGTGTAGCTAACTACTGGAACTACACACTGCTGTTTTTCTGGAAAAAGAAAAGAAAATAGGGGAGAAGTAGGCAAGAATTTTTCGGCATCATACCTGCCTAATTCTCACTTGAAACATTGTGTTTGTGTTAAATAGACTAAATTAAACATTCTGTTAACATTTGACCGCAAAGTAATCTCACCTTGCAATTTGTAGAAATTTCAGAATTTAAGGGTAGCTTTAGTGTAGCTTCTCTTCTTCCAGTGTGAAGTAATTGGTAGCCTGGTAAACTATATTTTCAAAGTAGCTTCCCCATCACCGCATGCTGTCAATACAAACTTAAATGTGTATTTTTCAGGTGTGTGGGATTGAATGCTTGGTGTCTCTTGGGACCTCCATCCTGGTGCTGGTGGTGATGCCCCAGTTTGACGTGCTGACAAACCTCTTTATCTCCGGGGGAGTCTGCATGCTTTCCTCAGTCCTACAGATTGTATTTCGTCTGCAGAGAGAGAACTGGAAGATCATCTTCCCCATTTGTTCTCTTATGCTTGTCCTGACCGGCTACTTTCTCCTTGGGGCAGACTATTATGTCCGGGTAACCTCTTTTGTATCAGGCCAGGAGGACGACTGTTATTGGTATGTTGGCATTGCAGTTTTTGCATCTTTTTTGGTATCTCTGAACTGGTGGGAAAACCCAGTGCAGGCGAGCAACAACATGCAAGAAATGCTGGCTGAGTTGGACACCTTCAGAGACTTTGTATTTGTGATATCGAGTCTTCTAAGGGTTGTAGTCATTGCTGCTGTGTACCTCATCTACCACGTGTTGATACAGGAAAACATTGTATGGGCAGATTTTGATTTCACCCCTAAGGCCGATGAAGATGAAAGTACAATTGCGAGGCATAGAGAGACACTTGATATTGGTCTTACTGTACTTTTCCTCCAAGCCTTTTTCTCTGCTGCATGCCATTGGTTTGGAGTGGTGGCTTGTAAGATCCACTCTGTGCGAATGAGCTTCGCCTTCCCTGTCTGTTTTACCGGGCCCGCTGTTCTCATTCTCGGCATGATCCTTTTCCTAACGCAATCTCAATACCTAGCTGGGGCCGACACAACTTCTATCATAGACTTTTGCTCGAGCCTAGTTGACCTGAGCACCAAGAACACCAGCACAGTCGTGATGCTGGAGCTCACCAAGAGCATCTGCAGGACTTCTTTGAGCAGCCATTACTGGACCTGGCCTTTCTCCCTACTTGCGCTGGAGGGCATTTGCATGTGGCTTGGGCTCATCACATGCACCTACTACGTGTGGAACTTCAAGGTCCAGAGGATCGAACGCACAACTGAGCTGTTTGTACGACGCCTCTATGAATCTGCCTTCATCGACCTGTCTCTGCTTCTGAACACCAAGATGAAGGTTGTGCAAACGAGGAACCAGGAGAGGCAAGACTTTGCTATTTAATTGATTAAAAGTCCACATGGTTTAAGACTTCACATTGCAACAGTGCAAATAGACATTTATTCAGTAATTGTTGAGTTTTGCCGACAGTGCACTATATAAGAAAGAGTCTTAGTGGTAGTGTGCTGAAATACACTTACTGACATTAACTCTGATCACTCTGCATTCAAACATGTTTAGAAATGGCTCTCTCTCCTCCATCCAAACATGTTCTCATACTTTCCCCATGTTTTTCATTCTACAGTAGTGTTGTTGACGACGTGGAGAATTGTGTCATTTACCTCTGTGCAACAATGTGGCATGAGACCTATGACGAGATGTTGAAGATCCTCACATCCATGTTCAGGTATTGTGCTTATCAATTTCGCTGGCTGTGTTTGATATTTCAATATTTCTAGCCCTGAAAAGTTATTTCATATAAATGTAGAATGTTAGTGTGTGTGAATGAGTGTGTGTGTGTGAGTGTGTGCAGCAGAGACCTCTTGTATACAACACAAGACAATGACACCGTTCACACCGCACTCAAGATGTATAACTCAAGTAGCCTTCAACACATTTGTCACTTGTTGTGGAGTTTTTCTGCACAAACATAATTACACAAGCGTTGTGGAGATACCGTAAAATGGTTGTGTAAACATATTGATACAGACAAACTCTCCATTGTATTACCAAAATATCCGTTATATCACAACCATTGTGTGAAATCAGTTCTACAACCTTAGCGTGTACAGGACCAACAGACTTTGACAAAATACAATGAATGATAAGGAGGTAATTATTATACTGTTTTGCATAAAAATAGGATGTTCTCTTAACATGTGTCTTGATGGTTTCAGGTTGGACCGGTACAGAGGTGACCCAAAAGAGGAACATAAAGATGTTTTTGACTTTGAATGCCACATATTTGTAGATGACGCATTCATGATAGACAAAGAGATGGACAAAAAGTTTATCAACGAATATGTGACCGATCTCATTCATGTGGTCATAGAGGTTTACAGGTAAGTGGACATTTGTTTTTTCTTTGCACTTTACTCCCTATAAAAAACAGACCAAGTGCCAGTTAATGAGCACAAGCAAGCTCTACTTTAAGATGCATTCACTATAAATGGGGGATCTCTATAAATCCAAAAGACTGCCAACTGTTTCATAATGAATCTGCAATGTTTGTGTATTTCAGGGTATTCACCAATAAGGAGCCCGATGATGTGTCAATTATTGAGACTCCTTATGGTGGGCGATTAATGTTTGTGATGCCAGAAGGAAACATGCTGTATTTCCATTTGAAAGACAAACAGCTAATCAGAAACAAGAAGAGATGGTCACAGGTGGGTAGGATGATTTTCAATATTACTGTATTCCATGATTTCACCACTGTTAACCTACGTTCTTTAAACAGACTTTAATGACTTTTCTTGAAGAACATAAATATATTGTAATTGCTTTTTTTTGGTTTTAGTATGAACACACTTGAGGAAAATTAAATGGTTATAAGTTTGCATCTGACATGTCTTTCAGATCATGTACCTCTACTATCTGCTTGGATGGAAAGGATACATTGTCAAGAATCCTCAAAAGATAACGGTATGTAATATATTTCATGCTAATTTCCATGTTATTGCCTTTATTCCCACAATACAGCTGATCTGTAAATATGAAAAATCAGTAGCGAGCCATGGTTCCATGGTTTCTCTAAATTAATGTGTATGATTTTTTTTGTATTTGTCTTCTACAGAGACAGAATAATCCTTGCCGTGCCAGTCTCATATCACTGGATGGGGAGAGTTTCCTGTTGCCACAGCATGACAATGACAGTAAGAGAAAACACATCTCTGATGACAATACCTACATCATGGCCCTGGATGGAGACACAGACTTCCACCCCGCAGCTCTGATATTACTGGTGGACCGACTTCGGAAGTACTGCAATGTGGGTGCTGCATGCGGACGAATCCACCCTACAGGAATGGGTGAGTAGAACTGATGTTGATACACCCTTTACCAAAGAGTTAGGGGATCCACTCAGACATGGCTATGTCCAGCATACTGTATATTTCAAGTGCATCTATCCGTATCACAGAAGCGTTGCGAAAGATCCGAGTTATAGCTCGAGTGAAATGTAAAGGCAATGTTCCCGCGTTCGCGGAGACTGCATCCCACGGGAAACGTTGCATATGTCGACTCAATCGGAAATTAAATTGACATTTTATACTTCCACGATACGGAGCCCCTAATCCAATTCCAACCATAACCACTTAGATATAATATATCAACATGTCTCGCTACCGCTACAGTATAACTGAACTGACATGCATTGATTTCTATTTTAGGTCCAATGGTGTGGTATCAGAAATTTGAGTATGCTGTTGGTCACTGGCTCCAGAAAACAGCTGAGCACGTGTTTGGTTCAGTCCTCTGCAGTCCTGGATGCTTCAGCTTGTTCAGGGGATCCGCTCTGATGGATGACAACGTGCTCAAGAGATACACCACGACTGCAACTAGAGCCTCTGAGTATGTTCAATATGATCAAGGTGACTACTTCCGTATTCTCCCATCAACAGCACTTGGTTTTCAGTATATGCTACTGGAGTATTAGATTATACAACAGGAGGTTCATAGAACGTTTTATCACAGTTTATTGAGCTATTTATGTTGGCTTCAATAGATCAAGGGTGACATAAACTCAGCAACCCTAACTTTCAAAGATAATTTATAAAAATCCAAATAACTTCACAGACCTTCATTGTAAAGGGTTTAAACACTGTTTCCCATTCTTGTTCAATGAACCATAAACAATGAATGAACATGCACAAGTGGAATGGTCGTTAAGACACTAACAGATTACAGACGGTAGGTAATTAAGGTCACAGTTATGAACGCTTAGGACACTAAAGAGGCCTTTCTGCTGACTCTGAAAAACACAAAAAGAAAGATGCCCAGGGTCCCTGCTCAACTGTGTGAACGTGCCTTAAGCATGCTGCCTTAGGCATGAGGACTGCAGATGTGGCCATGGCAATAAATTGCAATGTCCGTACTGTGAGACGCCTAAGACAGCGCTACAGGGAGACAGGACGGACAGCTGATCGTCCTCGCATTGGCAGACCACGTGTAACAACACCTGCACAGGATCGGTACATTCGAACATCACACCTGCGGGACAGGTACAGGATGTCAACAACAACTGTCCGAGTTACACCAGGAAGTTTCAATCTCTCCATCAGTGTTCGGACTGTCCGCAATAGGCTGAGAGAGGCTGGACTGAGGGCTTTTAGGCTGTTGTAAGGCATGTGGTTGGTTGGATTCGCGTTTATTGTCGAAGGAATGAGTGTTACACCGAGGCCTGTACTCAGGAGCGGAATCGATTTGGAGGTGGAGGGTCCGTCATGGTCTGGGGCGGTGTGTCACAGCAGCATCGGACTGAGCTTGTTGTCAAGCTCAGTGCAGGCAATCGCAACGCTGTGCGTTACAGGGAAGACATCTTCCTCCCTCATGTGTTACCCTTCCTGCAGGCTCATCCTGACATGACCCTCCAGCATGACAATGCCACCAACGATACTGCTCGTTCTGTGCATTATTTCCTGCAAGATGGGAATGTCAGTGTTCTGCCATGGCCAGCGAAGAGCCCGGATCTCAATACATTGAGCACGTCTGGGACCTGTTGGATCGGATGGTGAGGGCTAGGGTCATTCCCCCCAGAAATGTCCAGGAACTTGCAGGTGCCTTGGTGGAAGAGTGGGGTAACATCTCACAGCAAGAACCTGCAAATCTGGTGCAGTCCATGAGGAGGAGATGTACTGCAGTACTTAATGCAGCTGGTGGTCACACCAGATACTGACTGTTACTTTTGATTTGGACCCCCCCTTTGTTCAGGGACACATTATTCCATTTCTGTTAGTCACACGTCTGTGGAACTTGTTCAGTTTATGTCTCAGTTGTTGAAACCTGTTATGTTCATACAAATATGTACACGTGTTAAGTTTTCTGAAAATAAACGCAGTTGACAGTGAGAGGACGTTTTGTTTTTTTGCTGAGTATACATATTTACTGGCTCGTTAAGTGTTCCCTAGAGATAATCACTAAGTGTGCAGCTGTCCTAGGACCTGATAAGTATATTCACTTCCTTGAATCTTCCCTTTTCCTGCTGGCCAGGTGAGGACCGCTGGCTGTGCACCCTGCTCCTCCAGCAGGGCTGGAGAGTGGAGTACAACGCTGCGTCTGACGCCTACACCAACTCCCCTCAGGAGTTCAAAGAGTTTTACAACCAGAGGCGGCGTTGGGGGCCGTCTACTCTGGCCAACACCCTGGACCTCCTGCACAGTGGCAATGAGACGGTCAAGAGGAACTCCTCCATCTCCAGACTGTACATCTTCTACCAGATATTTACTGTCAGCTCCTCCATTCTCGGCCCTGCCTCTGTGTCTCTGATGATAGCAGGTACCTGTTCTGTTCATTCTTGTTCATTGTACGCACTATTTTATGTCTATATGTTGTTAACCAATACTCATTATACAACCTAGAGTAACGAGAACTGAAGTGCCACATTTTCCCTTAAGTCAAGTTGTTATATATTTTATTTTTATTAAGGTGTATATCAGCTTTAATATTGCAGATCGATTGTTGTTTCTATCACTGTAATTGTCTGTATCATTTCCAATCCCCCATATATATTTTTTTGTAAATACTGTATATTTGTTCCCCGGGCGCCGAAGACGTGGATGTCAATTATGACAGCCTCCCCGCAACTCTCTGGTTCACAGGGGTTGGGTTAAATGCGGAAGACACATTTCAGTTGAATGCATTCAGTTGTATAACTGACTAGTTATCCCCCTTTCCCTAGAATACACAGTGTATATTTTCCTTTATTATTTTCCCCTAACCCAACCACCCCTCCCTAATTGGAGTAAACTACTGGACTAAAATACTTAGGCTTCTACTTCCAGCTATTCATACTATAAACATTTCATGGACACAGTATATTTGACATTAGCTTTATTTTGTTTGTTTTTAGTCCCACCCTTCAGCTTCCCTCAACCCCTCCCATTTATCTCTGAACACCATCCAGTCCCACCCTTCAGATTCACTCAACCCCTCCCATTTATCTCTGAAGACCATCCAGTCCCACCCTTCAGCTTCCCTCAACCCCTCCCATTTATCTCTGAAGACCATCCAGTCCCACCCTTCAGCTTCCCTCAACCCCTCCCATTTATCTCTGAACACCACCCAGTCCCACCCTTCAGCTACCCTCAACCCCTCCCATTTATCTCTGAACACCACCCAGTCCCACCCTTCAGCTTCCCTCAACCCCTCCCATTGATCTCTGAAGACCATCCACTTTTTCTAGCTGCCATATATTTTTCCACTGTGCTGTGATGTTTCACAAAAGTTCTGAACCTTTCTATTTTCATAGTTTCTACAGATTGTAAATGAAAAATAGATGTTTTTGCTAAGAGTATTATATTATTGATTGGGTGATGTACAAGTTAAGTATTTTGAAATGTCAGTAAGTTCAAAAGCTCAAAGTCAGGCAGAGAGCCAGCTGGGTGAACGACATTACATATGACTACACATTTTAGGGCACAGGGCTAAAGGACAAACAGTATAAAGTATGTATACCCATCAGTTATGACTTTTGCTTTGGTTCAATAAAACCATAAAAGTGAGGTCAAATGGTATTGTTTTTATGTGCTATGATATACAGAGCTCCATCCCAGGAAGGTATTACCTCTTTTTTCTGTCTTCCTCTTTAGGTGCTTTTCAGTTTGTGTTCCAAATTGAAGGAACCCTGTCCATCATCATATCAGTCATCCCACCTATTTTCTACCTGTTAATTTGTTTTTTGGCAAAACCAAATACCCAGATCACCATTGCAGCTATTATGAGCGTGTTGTACGCCTTTCTGATGTTAGCATCATTCTTCGCCATCATCGGTAAGCTTTGGCAATGACTCTTCACATGATCATTCACTCAACACACAGAACCAAGTTGTTTATGCAAAGATAAAGCTTACCTATAATCCTTTAAAGGGTGGCGGCTGGTGTTAAATGAGTCAGACTGTTACGATACACATTTCATTTCATGCGTTCCCCAGGTGACATGGCTATGCAGGGCACATTCATCACCCCAACTGGCCTCTTCCTGGTTTCCATGGCTGCCATGTACCTGGTGACAGCCATCCTTCACCCCCAGGAGTTCAGCATGATCATCTATGGTCTGATGTACTTCATCTGTATCCCCAGTGGCTATCTCTTGCTCACAATCTACTCCTTGGTGAACATGCACATTGTCACATGGGGCACTCGAGAGACAAACAAGGAAAAAGAACAGAAGAAGACCCAGAATGTTCTCTGTGATCGAAACTGCAAACTTTGCTGTTGGGATATGAAACTACAAGTCACCCAAGAGACTGATAACTTGATGCTCCAGCAACTCCAGCAGGCAGTCAATCCAAACATACAAGTCACCCAGCAAGTGGTGCATGAACAGAAGCCCAACACCAAGGAAGAGAAAAACAATGCCCCAAATGAAGAAAACAGTGAGGAAATAAGTCCAGAGCTTTTAGACCGCAAAAGAGCCAAGAAAGACTTAGAATATGATACAAGGCATGTACAAAACATTTCACAAAGGCCCAAAGGACCTCGCTCATATACTGTCTAAAACAAACGTCTATCAAATGGAGGGCCTGTTGTTACCTGTTGTAACTTTTCATCCTCTTGTTCACAGCAGTGTTGACAGGTTTGACAGCATTCCTAAAAAGGAGAGCGCCTATTCCAGCATTGAAGATGACAACGATGATAACCATGACGATGAAGATGATAATATGCTTTATGACGGTTCGCTTTATAGTGGCTTCACCGAGGAAGAAAGAGAATTTGTACCTCAAAGTGGTAGGTGGTTCAGTACATGAAAGAGTATAGCTGTAACCTACAACATACAAAAAGTCAGTATGTAACTACAAGTTGAATTATAAATCAACAGCACCTCTACACAATTTGCTTTTAATAGATTGGGTTCAGCCTGTCAAGGAAGAGTTCCTGAAGAAATTGACCTACGCCAACTTGAAAAGGAACCTTCAGGAGCAGATCCGTTACACCCTGAGAAACAAGAACCAGGAGGATGTGTGTGAGGAGTTGGTGATGATGCTGACGGACACAGTGAACGGAGAGCTGAAGGACAAGGTGGGCCCAGAGGACGTGCTGAGCGACAGCCAGCTAGAAGAGCTGCAGTACGCCCTTAACGAGGCTGCCAGGAGGATCCTGAAAACCAACCGAATGGAGAGGCTTGAGAGGAGGGTAAAAAGAGCTGTAGAGAAAACCCTCATTGCCCCACAGGTGGAGAAACTCACTGAGGTAATGTTTGAGTGAAAACACACCCGTTCATATTGTATTTAATGTTATATTGTATTGCCTGGTGTCTTACTGGTGCAGCTCCGGACGTTTTCTTCTCTACATCTGTGACCTGGGATGGACTTCAGCAATAAGTTGACTGAGTACTCTGGAACCAGACCCTTTGAGTGGTAATCTGAAGAACAGACAGTGTTGAGCAACAATGTGCTCCAATAAAATGACCATGTTTCCAATATGCATTTTGGCAGGATGAACACGACTTTTGGAAGAAACTGCTTGAGAGATACCTCGCACCTATTGTAGATGATAAAGCTCATAAAGAGGAGGTGACAAGGGAACTGAAGTCACTACGAAACAAGGTGGGCTTTTCTATTTTTATACTATTTATTTACTATGTTCTATTAAACACATATGGCTCGTAGAATGATCCTTTTGTATTTGTTGTTTTACAGGCAGTGTTTCTGTATTTCATCGTCAACGTTTTGTGGATTGTGGCCACTTTCTTTTTACAAGCCATTGGAAATGATGTGATTAGTATCAAGATTGAAAAAATCTGGCCAAATGGCACATCCTCAGGAGAATACCTGAAGGTGGAGCCTCTCAGTCTGATGTTCCTCTTGTCATTCGCTGTGCTTCTAGTGGTGCAGTTCCTGGCTATGCTTTACCACAGGTGGGCAAACATTTCTCATTTCTCAAACACAAAATGATATATGATAACAAAATGATAACACCTCCATTCCAAACATGCATAAGAGGACAGAAATGTCAAAATAAAAGGCAGAAAGACAAATAGAATGCTGTGCGCCTTATTACAGTTAAACAAATTATCTCAATGCAAGCAAGTGATTAGTTTCAGTTATCTTATGATGAGTCTTGATGAAATCACACTAAAAGTGCACTGTGTTGTTTCTCTTTTCAGAGTTTATACTCTTATCCACGTGGTGTCGTACAGAAGCACAGAAAAAGACTACATTCCCAAAGACGAGGTGAGTGATCTCTGCTAATCCAAACAACAAGGAGGATAAAGTACATCTAATCGCCATCTACCTGATCGTAGATTATTAATCATTTGAGTAATTATGGTGCAGATATACTGAATATCTAACAGGTTAACAAATGATTTACTAGACGTCGTATGAAAAACAATTATTATGAAGACCGAAAATGCTTCTTGTTGATCATTTTATTTCTCTCCGTTTCTTGTGCAGGAGGACGAGGAGGGGATGATTCTTGAGAACCAGATAGCCAACGGCCTTGTGATCACCAGTGATGACTTGTGAAACTGGCGTTTTTTTTGCGGGCGTGTTGTTACTGAGTGTTCCATGAAACAAAATAGTGGCTTTGTGAAGTATTTTGCACCTTTATGTTTGAACATAATTCAGATATACATAGCAGTAATGATACTTATGATACTGCAGCAGTGAAATATGAAATGTTACTGCTAGCATTAACATAGTATCCAATGCCTGAGTTTTCTATAAAAAAAAACAGTTTCAATATTGAATAACAATGAGCCATAATACGATGTAGAATGAAAATATTGTAATTCAGCCTGATTGGATGTACTTACTGGGAAACAGACAATATTATGATCAGTTAATTCATAACAAAATCATTAAACATATCCAGAGAAATATACATACACAGATGCATACTTCTACGACTACATGCGCCTCCATTTTTCAAGGCGAAATAACCTTTCTAAATGTATGGCTCTGAACCTATCCAACTGAAGAAAACGGTCTTGCAATCTTTCACAGACGGACAATGTAACACATATTGTGAACATGAAGTAAATGTACTAGTATTTATACTGCAATATTTATGATATGACTGCCTATGTTGAACTCAAATAAAATTTACATTTCTAATAGATACTGTATTACCAGTCAAAACATTGAATGGCAAATGCATGGGGTGATTAGGGCTGTTACGGTGACTGTATTACTGCCACACCGACGGTCGCGAGTCATGATGGTAGTCAAATTCCACGTGACAGTATAGTCACTGTAACTAGGCTTCTCCAAGCGCTGATGCTGCTGCTGGTCATTAGTAGCCTACGAAACTTGCTAACTGCCTGGTACTCAGCACTCTATTGTTCCTCTAATCACTCTGACATCAATGCAAATGTAATCGAAAATCTAATCAAACACTTCATGAGCTCATGTTGAGCAACATTTCTATAGGCTATGCAATTGTGTGAGAAAACAGAGTGACGGCCTCTATTAAAAAGAGGAGTATCAGATCAGCTTTCTATAGGCTAGGCGCATTGCTTCTCTTTAAAACATGAGTATAGCATACCTTGCTGGCATGAAAATTAACCACAGGAAAAGGGTCCTCCATCCACTGCCCGTTTCGAGACAGATGCATGATAATGGTCCATTCTAAATCAAACAAATTTCACACACATTTTATTTAGTATATGTAAAGACAAGATTAAATCAAGAATAGTGTGATGATTGAAATATTAGCCTATCACTTGTGAATGATGCTCAGCTTATTTGGCCACTTTAGTTATGATACAAACCTTATCAAAACATGTAGGCCTATGGGCTAGACTACATGAGGTGTGCAACTATGATTAGAAAAAGAAGTATGCGCTGTTTGCCTTAATTAAGGATCCTCCCCTTTTTTTTCAATTTTCGCCTAAAATGACATACTCAAATCTAACTGCCTGTAGCTCAAGACCGTAAGCAAAGAAATGCATATTCTTTATACCATTTGAAAGGAAACACTTTGAACTTTGTGGAAATGTGACATTAATGTAGGAGAATTTAACACATTAGATCTGGTAAAAGATAATACAAACAAAAAAGCATGCGTTTGATTATTATTATTTATTTTTTTTCATCTTTGAAATGCAAGAGAAAGGCCATAATTTCAGATTGGAATCTAGGTGTAATTTAGATGTTGGCCACCAGGTGGCAGCAGTGTGTGCAAAGTTTCATACTGATCCAGTGAAGAATTACATTACTGCACAATATTTTGTATCAAGTCTGCCAGGAGTTTGCCCAAATGTGCCGAATTGGTTAATTAATACAATTTCAAGTACATAACTATAGAGAACATACAAAAATGCTATGGTAATAAAACATTTAAGTTTACACACCCCCAGGAATGTCATACATGATGGATCATTAGCGTATACACTAACTTTCACACATCTAAATGGCCGGGCGAGGTGGGTGTGGAGCCCAAGACAGCAGTGGGGTCAAACTGTAGACCCCAGTTCCTACATTTGAACATAAACATTTATTTTATCAAACAAAACGATGCTACATTTTATCTCTGGGACCCTCAGGATGAAAAATCAGAGCAAGATTGCTTAATGTAAGTACATTATTTACCTTCAGAGGTGAATGTATCAAACCAGTTGCTGTGATAAAAGTTTTTTGTTGTTGTGCACTCTCCTCAAAAAATAGCAAGGTATTATTTCACTGTAATAGCTACTGTTATTGGACAGTGCAGTTAGATTAACAATAATTTAAGCTTTCTGCCCTTATAAGGCATGTCTATGTCCCGGAAGTTGGCTGTTGTATACAACGTCGTTCTAGTCACATTAGCGCATGTTAGCAACAATCGTCCCGGTTTACGGACACCCATCCCGTAGAGGTTAATAAAATGAAGCACATTAATCCGCTTTACAGCGGGTGTAGCACCGAACTGGCATACACACGCAGAACGTGAGTTTCAAGTTTGGGGAAGATAATTTTAACCATAAAAAGGCACTTTTATTAAAAAAATAATAACATGCATAATCAAATTTGTGTTCAATTTTGAGAGTGGTGTTTTCCTGCTAATGGAGCATTTGTGCATATAACCTACTGCCGGGTGCGCATTGCTGCGCTTATAATGTGAAGAAATAGCCTAATAGTTTATCAACATTTTAAGCTAAACGTTCTGATCTGTTGCGTCATGCTCATTGCTTAAAAAAGTTTTTTTTGATGATGGTGGTTCTTTAATTTGGGATATATCGCATCCCAACTGTTCTGGACTATGTTTGGAATATTTATTTCTCGCACAGAATATAATTGGTTAACTTTTGTACTACTAGATTGACATAGGCTAGTGCTTTTACTGTTCGTTAGGCCTACTTATCTTGTTGGCTGACGAAAAGTAAATGTGGACAGTTCTTCCAATAGCTTCAATATGTGCCTCGGAATTGGATAAGGACACTCGCAGTTGCGTCCCCGATGTGTCGGTCTTCACTTGTAGCCAGTGCGAAAGACCCGATCACGTGACAAAGAGCCATGTGAGTGAGAGGTGCTTCTGCATACATTGGGGAGAAGGGAATTATAATTATTACACTCAGCCCAAGGGCACAATGGCCACAGTCCGCAAAAGGCATAGATTTTTTTTAGGGGAATTATGGCCACACAAAATGGATGCAGCCAGGAAATTCTAGGCATTATCAAGGTCTTGTCAAACTGTGAATGAGAGACTGATGAAGTGTGTACAGTCTGCACAAAAAAACCAAAGCAGAGCTCATGCCTTTCATGCAACTTTTTTCAAATCATAATTTGAGTCGTTTGGAGAAAATATCCTTTCTATTTTATTCAGCTATGTTCAATTGTATTCTTTATACTATAAAATGAAGCCATGGAATTCTAAACAAATCTTGTCTGCTAAATTAACTAGTGTAGCCCCTGAGCCATATGGTGAAAGCCAGATCAGGGCCTAACATAAGGACAACGCAGAGGATGCTGTTCTGTTCTTCTGAAATAGACATTTTCTTCATATCATGTTTCTTTAGACCTGTCTAAAATAAATAATGGATTTATTAGACTTTTTAAAATGTAGATGTCACAAAGGTCTGCATCAGTGGCTTGTAGGCTGTGCGTGGAAGCCAGGAGATGTTAAATGTGTTTATGTTAATTAAAGGTCAATTAGCATGAGACTGGAAGATATTTGCTTGACAATCACCGGCTGACTAAATTTCATGATCACCGTAGCCCTAGTGGTGATAAGCAGATATGTCTAGCTTCACCTCAAGTGACATTACAGAAATTAACAAGACATTTAAGATGAAATCATGATAAGAGAAGATACTGTACCATTTCAAAGATATTTCAGTACATGTAACTAAAGCAGTGTGTTCACTGTTGCCTTTCATCAAGGTCATTCAGAATGCAGCCTTCCTGGAAGAGGTGATAATAATAATACATTTGTTTTACACTGAACAAAAATATAAAGGCAACATGCAAAAAATGTAAATATTGTACTGAGTTGAAGTTCATATGAAGAAATCAGTCAATTTAAACAAATTAATTAGCCCCCAATCTATGGGTTTCACATGACTGGGAATACAGATATGCATCTGTTTGTCACAGATAACTTTAAAAATGGATCAGAAAACCAGTCCGTATCTGGTCAGACCACCATTTGCCTCATGCAGCGCGACATCTCATTCGCAAAGAGTTGATCAGGCTGTTGACTGTGGCCGGCAGAATGTTGTCCCACTCCTCAATGGCTGTGCGAAGTTGCTGGATATTGGCGGGAACTGGAACACACTGTCGTACACGTCGATCCAGAACATCCCAAACATGCTCAATGGATGACATGTCTGGTAAATATGCAGGCCATGGAAGAATTGGGACATTTTCAGCTTCCAGGAATTGTGTACAGATCCTTAGGTTAACGTCAGCAAACCGCTCACCTACACGACGCCATACACGTTGTCTGCGGTTGTAAGGCCGGTTGGATGCCAAATTCTCTAAAACAATGTTGGAGGCGGCTTATGGTAGAGAAATGAACATTCAGTTCTCTGGCAACAGCTCTAGTGGACATTTCTGCAGTCAGCATGACAATTGCACACTCCCTCAAAACATTGGTGGCATTTTGTTGTGACAAAATTGCACATTTTAGAGTGGCCTTTTATTGTCTCCAGCACAAGGTGCACATGTGTAATGATCATGCTGTTTAATCAGCTTCTTGATATGCCACATCCGTCAGGTGGATGGATTATCTCATTCAA